>NC_041387.1:426212780-426224497 GCF_002162155.2 Triticum dicoccoides | reverse complement strand
GACTCTAGATCTACCCTCCCATGAAGAACAGGAGGTGGCGGCAGCTTCGTAACGTAAAACGCGATGAACCTTCTCTCTCATTTTTTCTCCCCGAATAGGGTTATATAGAGTTGGAGTTGAGGTCACAGGAGGTCTAGGGGGGCCACAGGCCCTCTAGGCGCGTCCCTAGGGGGCGCCCTCAGGCTTGTGGCCTCTGGGTGGACCCCCACTAGTACGCGTCGGTGCTATACAAACAGTTTTTAACCCCTTTTCGCAACAGCATTTGGAACTGTCGCCAAGTGAGTGTGGGCGATAGGGGGGGTCCTTCCCACACGACCTAGAAATCGTCGGGGATAGGCCCTCCTGGGACACCAAATGAGCTCGTGTGCGATTGGGCGAGGCATCGAAACCCAATCATTTCCATAGGTATGTACATAACACATGGTGAATCCGAGAAAAACATTTCCGTAGGTATGTACATCCCACATGGTGAATCCCAGAAAAACATTTCCGTAGGTATGTATATCACACACAGTCAATTCAAGGAATACGTTTCCGTTCTTATGTACATCCCACACAGTGAATCCAAGGAAAATGTTTCCCTTCATATGTATATCACACACAGTCAATCCAAGTAATACGTTTCCGTTCTTATGTACATCCCACACAGTCAATTCAGGGAAAACGTTTCCGTTCGTATGTACATCCCACACAGTTTTATGTGTAGGATCGTGTGTGAAAGGTGTAACTGTCACACATGCTTTGCCTTGGTTAACTGTTTGCTTTTATCAACTACATCACACACGATTTGATGAAGAAAATTGTGTGGCATTGGGCTATCCATCACAAGCGCTTTTACTGCTAGAACTGTTTGCAAAGTTCCATGACACATTTAGCAGGTTTATTAGTTTACAATTAATAATTCTAGTATTACGCAAATTCACATTTCATATCGAACAGTTGTTTACCAATTTCATATCAGGCACATAAATATATTATAACATCACAGTATGATAGCTACATGAAAACAACATAGTACAACATATAGCTAGTTCAACTTCATAAGAACAATATTAGAACAATATATTCATTTCCCTAATTGAGATCATCCAGGCTCGTCTTATCCGCCTCTGCTTTCGGTTTAGTAAGAACCTGTTTTGCACGGGCCAACTGGGAAAGTGCCTCCTCCTTCGCCAACACCATCTTAGCAAAGTCTGGTTTAAAAAATCCGAGCTCATTCTCCACCTTCCACTTTTTATCCCTCATCTTCAAATATTCTTCGGCGTTGACAATAGTTTCTCTAAGCTTACGTCTGTTCTCTTCCTCATACATGCTCCAGAGCTTCACTAGGCACATCTTCAAAGACTGTGGCTACTCTTGATCAACCCACTCCAAGTAAGAACACTTCCGTTCATCCTATAATATTTAAAACTAGATCAGTAACAATTGTAGGGGAAATGGGTTTATAGCAACATAGAAAATCACCAATGCTTATTTTGAAAAACTAAAGAAACAGGTTAATTATGACAATCTTCTCAAAAAGATCAATGTGCAAATGAATTAATTGCAACTGAGACAACAACCAAATTCTGGAACATCAGAAGCTATAATTAACTACAACAATGCTACAAGTTCTTACTCATGTACAATAATAAAAAATTGAACATTTTATGAGGAAGGTAAATATAACTGCAACAGCATAGCAACAGCGTTTGGATGGCAACAAATTGCTACTAACAGGTGTGTACATGCACAAATTTAGTAACATAGAACTAATAACACTAAGGTCGTCCACTGTGTATGCCAAAACTGGTGTAAAGACAACTGCTGCTACATCTCGCACCGGTGCCCTGTTGGGTTATGTAGCAGAAATTCAAAATTTTCCTACGTGTCACCAAGATCTATCTATGGAGAAACCAGCAACGAGGGGAAGGAGAGTGCATCTACATACCCTTGTAGATCGCTAAGCGGAAGCGTTCAAGAGAACGGGGTTGAAGGAGTCGTACTCGTCGTGATCCAAATCACCGGAGATCCTAGTGCCGAACGGACGGCACCTCCGCGTTCAACACACGTACAGCCCGGTGACGTCTCCCACGCCTTGATCCAGCAAGGAGAGAGGGAGAGGTTGAGGAAGACTCCGTCCAGCAGCAGCACAATGGCGTGGTGGTGATGGAGGAGCGTGGCAATCCTGCAGGGCTTCGCCAAGCACTTGCGGGAGAGGAGGAGGTTTCACGGGAGGGAGGGAGGCGCCAGGGCTTCAGGTATGGATGCCCTCCCTCCCCTCCACTATATATAGGGGCAAGGGAGAGGGGGGAGGCGCAGCCTTGCCCCTTCCTCCAAGGAAGGGGTGCGGCCAAGAGGGGGGGAGGAGTCCATCCTCCCCAAGGCACCTCGGAGGTGCCTTCCCCCTTGAGGACTCTTCCCTCCCCAAGTTTCCTTGGCGCATGGGCCTCTTGGGGCTGGTGCCCTTGGCCCATATAGGCCAAGGCGCACCCCCTACAGCCCATGTGGCCCCCCGGGGCAGGTGGACCCCCCCGGTGGACCCCCGGACCCCTTTCGGCACTCCCGGTACAATACCGATAAAGTGCGAAACCTTTCCGGCGACCAAAACAGGACTTCCCATATATAAATCTTTACCTCCGGACCATTCCGGAACTCCTTGTGACGTCCGGGATCTCATCCGGGACTCCGAACAACATTCGGTAACCACATACAAACTTCCTTTATAACCCTAGCGTCATCGAACCTTAAGTGTGTAGACCCTACGGGTTCGGGAGACATGTAGACATGACCGAGACGTTCTCCGGTCAATAACCAACAGCGGGATCTGGATACCCATGTTGGCTCCCACATGTTCCACGATGATCTCATCGGATGAACCACGATGTCAAGGACTCAATCGATCCCGTATACAATTCCCTTTGTCTAACGGTATTGTACTTGCCTGAGATTCGATCGTCGGTATACCGATACCTTGTTCAATCTCGTTACCGGCAAGTCTCTTTACTCGTTCCGTAACACATCATCCCGTGATCAACCCCTTGGTCACATTGTGCACATTATGATGATGTCCTACCGAGTGGGCCCAGAGATACCTCTCCGTTTACACGGAGTGACAAATCCCAGTCTCGTTCGTGCCAACCCAACAGACACTTTCGGAGATACCTGTAATGCACCTTTATAGCCACCCAGTTACATTGTGACGTTTGGTACACCCAAAGCATTCCTACGGTATCCGGGAGTTGCACAATCTCATGGTCTAAGGAAAAGATACTTGACATTAGAAAAGCTTTAGCATACGAACTACACGATCTTTGTGCTAGGCTTAGGATTGGGTCTTGTCCATCACATCATTCTCCTAATGATGTGATCCCGTTATCAACGACATCCAATGTCCATAGCCAGGAAACCATGACTATCTGTTGATCACAACGAGCTAGTCAACTAGAGGCTCACTAGGGACATATTGTGGTCTATGTATTCACATGTGTATTACGATTTCCGGATAATACAGTTATAGCATGAATAAAAGACTATTATCATGAACAAAGAAATATAATAATAACACTTTTATTATTGCCTCTAGGGCATATTTCCAACAGTCTCCCACTTGCACTAGAGTCAATAATCTAGTTCACATCACCATGTGATTAACACTGACAGGTCACATCACCATGTGACCAACATCCAAAGAGTTTACTAGTGTCATTAAACTAGTTCACGTCATCATGTGATTAAGACTCAATGAGTTCTGGGGTTTGATCATGTTCTGCTTGTGAGAGAGGTTTTAGTCAACGGATCTGTAACATTCAGATCCGTATGTACTTCGCAAATTTCTAGGTCATATTGTAAATGCTGCTTCCACGCTCCACTTGGAGCTATTCCAAATGGTTGCTCCACTATACGTATCCGGTTTGCTACTCAGAGTCATTCGGATAGGTGTTAAAGCTTGCATCAACGTAACCCTTTACGCCGAACTCTTTCTCACCTCCATAATCGAGAAACATATCCTTATTCCTTTAAGGATAACTTTGACCGCTATCTGATGATCCACTCCTTGATCACCTTTGTACTCTCTTGCCAGACATGTGGCAAGGCACACATCAGGTGCGGTACTTAGCATAGCATACTATAGAGCCTACGTCTAAAGCATAGGGGACGACCTTCGTCCTTTCTCTCTTTTCTGCCGAGGTCAAGCTTTAAGTCTTAACTTCATACCTTACAACTCAGGCAAGAACTTCTTCTTTGACTGATCCATCTTGAACACCTTCAAGATCATGTCAAGGTATGTGCTCATTTGAAAGTATTATTAAGCATTTTGATCTATCCTTACAGATCTTGATGCTCAATGTTCAAGTAGCTTAATCCAGGTTTTCTATTGAAAAACACCTTTCTAATAACCCTATATGCTTTCTAGAAAATCATTTCTGATCATCAACATGTCAACAACATATACTCATCAGAAATTCTATAGTGCTCCCACTCACTTCTTTGGAAATACAAGTTTCTCATAAACTTTGTATAAACCCAAAATCTTTGATCATCTTATCAAAGTGCACATTCCAACTCCGAGATGCTTACTCCAGTCCATGGAAGGATCGCTAGAGCTAGCATACCTTTTAGCATCCTTAGGATCGACAAAACCTTTCTGATTGTATTACATACAACCTTTCCTTACGAAAACTGGTAAGGGAACTCGTTTTGACATCCATCTGCCAGATTTCATAAATGCAGCTAATGCTAACATGAATCCGACGGACTTAAGCATCGCTACGGATGAGAAAATCTCATCGTAGTCAACTCCTTGAACTTGTGAAAAAACTCTTCGCCACAAGTCGAGCTTCATAGACGGTGACATTACCGTCCACGTCCGTCTTCTTCTTAAAGATCCATTTATCTTAATGGCTTGCCGATCATCGGGCAAGTCCACCAAAGTCCATGCTTTGTTCTGATACATGGATCCTATCTCAGATTTCATGGTTTCTTAACCATTTGTCGGAATTTGGGCCCACCATCGCTTCTCCATAGCTCGTAGGTTCATTGTTGTCTAGCAACATGACCTTCAAGACAGGATTACTATACCACTCTGAAGTAGTACATATCCTTGTCACCCTACGAGGTACGGCAGTGACTTGATCCGAAACTTCATGATCACTATCATAAGCTTCTACTTCAATTGGTGTAGGTGCCACATGAACAACTTCCTGTGCCCTGATACACACTGGTTGAAGTGATGGTTCAATAACCATATCAAGTCTCCACCATCCTCCCACTCAACTCTTTTGAGAGAAACCTTTCCTCGAGAAAGGACCCGATTCAAGAAACAATCCATATTGCTTTCGGATCTGAATTAGGAGGTATACCCAACTGTTTTGGGTGTCCTATGAAGATGCATTTTATCCGCTTTGGGTTCGAGCTTATCAATCCTGAAACTTTTTCACATAAGCGTCGCAGCCCCAAACCTTTAAGAAACGACAACTTAGGTTTCTCTAAACCATAATTCATACGGTGTCATCTCAACGGAATTACGTGGTGCCCTATTTAAAGTGAATGTGGTTGTCTCTAATGCCTAACCCATGAACAATAGTGGTAATTCGATAAGAGACATCATGGTACGCACCATATCCAATAGGGTGCAACTATGATGTTCGGACACACCATCACACTATGGTGTTCCAGGCGGTATTAATTGCGAAACAATTTCCACAATGTCTTAATTGTGTGCCAAAACTCGTAACTCAGATATTCATCTCTATGATCATATCATAGACATTTTATCCTCTTGTCACAATGATCTTCTACTTCACTCTGAAATTACTTGAACCATTCAATAATTCAGACTTGTGTTTCATCAAGTAAATATTCTCAACATCTACTCGAATCATCTGTGAAGTAAGAACATAACGATATTCACTGCATGCCTCAGCACTCATTGGACTGCACACATCAAAATGTGTTACTTCCAACAAGTTGCTATCTTGTTCCATCTTACTCAAAATGAGGCTTTTCAGTCATCTTGCCCATGTGGTATGATTTGCATATCTCAAGTGATTCAAAATCAAGTGAGTCCAAACGATCCATCTGCATGGAGTTTCTTCATGCGTATACACCAATAGACATGGTTCGCATGTCTCAAACTTTTCAAAAACGAGTGAGTCCAAAGATCCATCAACATGGAGCTTCTTCATGTGTTTTATACCATTATGACTTACATGGCAGTGCCACAAGTAAGTGGTACTATCATTACTATCTTATATCTTTTGGCATGAAAATGTGTATCACTACGATCGAGATTCAATAAACCATTCCTTTAGGTGCAAGATCATTGAAGGTATTATTCAAATAAATAGAGTAACCATTATTCTCTTTAAATGAATAACCGTATTGTGATAGACATAATCCAATCATGTCTATGCTCAACGCAAACACACAATGACAGTTATTCAGGTTTAATAATAATCTTGATGGTAGAGGGAGCGTGCGATGTTTGATCACATCAAACTTGGAAACACTTCCAACACATATCGTCAGCTCACCTTCAGCTAGTCTCCGTTTATTCCGTAGCTCCTTTATTTCGAGTTACTAACACTTAGCAACTGCACCGGTATCTTAATACCCTGGTGCTACTAGGAGTACTAGTAAAGTACACATTAACATAATGTATATCCAATATACTTCTATCGACCTTGCCAGCCTTCTCATCTACCAAGTATCTAGGGTAATGCTGCTCCAGTGGCTGTTCCCTTATTACAGAAGCACTTAGTCTCGGGTTTGGGTTCAACCTTGGGTTTCTTCACTAGAGCAGCAGCTGATTTGCCGTTTCATGAAGTATCCCTTCTTGCCCTTGCCATTCTTGAAACTAGTGGTTTCACCAACCATCAACAATTGATGCTCCTTCTTGATTTCTACTTTCGCGATGTCAAACAACGCGAATACCTCAAGGATCATCATCTCTATCCTTGATATGTTATAGTTCATCACGAAGCTCTAGCAGCTTGGTGGCAATGACTTTGGGGAAACATCACTATCTCATTTGGAAGATCAACTCCCACTCGATTCAAGTGATTGTTGCACTCAGACAATCTGAGCACAAGCTCAACGATTGAGCTTTTCTCCCTGAGTTTGCAGGCTAAGAAAATCGTCGGAGGTCTTATACCTCTTGACGTGGGCACGAGCCTGAAATCCTAATTTCAGCCCTCGAAACATCTCATATGTTCCGCGATGTTTCCAAAAACATCTTTGGTGCCTCTACTTAAGCCATTTAACTGAACTATCACGTAGTTATCAAAACGTGTATGTCCGATGTTCGCAACATCCACAGACGACGTTTGGGGTTCAGCACACTGAGCGGTGCATTAAGGACATAAGCTTTCTACTATCCGCATAATCGCTACTATCAACTTTCAACTATATTTTCTCTAGGAACATATCTAAAAAGTGGAACTAAAGCGCGAGCTTACGACATAATTTGCAAAGATCTTTTGACTATGTTCAGGATAATTAAGTTCATCTTATGAACTCCCACTCAGATAGACATCCCTCTGGTCATCTAAGTGATTACATGATCCGAGTCAACTAGGCCGTGTCCGATCATCACGTGAGACGGACTAGTCATCATCGGTGAACATCTTCATGTTGATCGTATCTACTATACGACTCATGCTCGACCTTTCGGTCTCCGTGTTCCGAGGCCATATCTGTACATGCTAGGCTCGTCAAGTTAACCCTAAGTGTATTGCATGTGTAAATCTGTCTTACACCCGTTGTATATGAACGTAAGGATCTATCACACCCGATCATCACGTGGTGCTTCGAAACGACGAACTGTAGCAACGGTGCACAGTTAGGGGAGAACACTTCTTGAAATTGTTGTAAGGGATCATCTTATTTACTACCGTCGTTCTAAGTAAACAAGATGCATAAACATGATAAACATCACATGCAATCAAATAGTGACATGATATGGCCAATATCATTTTGCTCCTTTTGATCTCCATCTTCGGGGCTCCATGATCATCATCGTCACCGGCATGACACCATGATCTCCATCATCATGATCTCCACCATCGTGTCTTCATGAAGTTGTCTTGCCAACTATTACTTCTACTACTATGGCTACCGGTTAGCAATAAAGTAAAGTAATTACATGGCGTTGTTCAATGACACGCAGGTCATACAATAAATTTAAGACAACTCCTATGGCTCCTGCCGGTTGTCATACTCACCGACATGCAAGTCGTGAATCCTATTACAAGAACATGATCAATCTCATACATCACATATCATTCATCACATTCTTCTTGGCCATATCACATCACAAAGCATACCCTGCAAAAACAAGTTAGACGTCCTCTAATTGTTGTTTGCATGTTTTACGTGGCTGCTATGGGTTTCTAGCAAGAACGTTTCTTACCTACGCAAAACCACAATGTGATATGCCAATTGCTATTTACCCTTCATAAGGACCCTTTTCATCGAATCTGTTCTGACTAAAGTGGGAGAGACTGGCACCCGCTAGCCACCTTATGCACCAAGTGCATGTCATTCGGTGGAACCTGTCTCACGTAAGAGTACGTGTAAGGTCGGTCCGGGCCGCTTCATCCCACAATACCGTCGAAACAAGATTGGACTAGTAATGGTAAGCATATTGAACAACATCAACGCCCACAACTACTTTGTGTTCTACTCGCTCATGATGCCACTGTTGGGTTATGTAGCAGAAATTCAAAATTTTCCTACGTGTCACCAAGATCTATCTATGGAGAAACCAGCAACGAGGGGAAGGAGAGTGCATCTACATACCCTTGTAGATCGCTAAGCGGAAGCGCTCAAGAGAACGGGGTTGAAGGAGTCGTACTCGTCGTGATCCAAATCACCCGAGATCCTAGTGCCGAACGGACGGCACCTCCGCGTTCAACACACGTACAGCCCGGTGACGTCTCCCACGCCTTGATCCAGCAAGGAGAGAGGGAGAGGTTGAGGAAGACTCCGTCCAGCAGCAGCACAATGGCGTGGTGGTGATGGAGGAGCGTGGCAATCCTGCAGGGCTTCGCCAAGCACTTGCGGGAGAGGAGGAGGTGTCACGGGAGGGAGGGAGGCGCCAGGGCTTCAGGTATGGATGCCCTCCCTCCCCTCCACTATATATAGGGGCAAGGGAGAGGGGGGAGGCGCAGCCTTGCCCCTTCCTCCAAGGAAGGGGTGCGGCCAAGAGGGGGGGAGGAGTCCATCCTCCCCAAGGCACCTCGGAGGTGCCTTCCCCCTTGAGGACTCTTCCCTCCCCAAGTTTCCTTGGCGCATGGGCCTCTTGGGGCTGGTGCCCTTGGCCCATATAGGCCAAGGCGCACCCCCTACAGCCCATGTGGCCCCCCGGGGCAGGTGGACCCCCCCGGTGGACCCCCGGACCCCTTTCGGCACTCCCGGTACAATACCGATAAAGTGCGAAACCTTTCCGGCGACCAAAACAGGACTTCCCATATATAAATCTTTACCTCCGGACCATTCCGGAACTCCTTGTGACGTCCGGGATCTCATCCGTGACTCCGAACAACATTCGGTAACCACATACAAACTTCCTTTATAACCCTAGCGTCATCGAACCTTAAGTGTGTAGACCCTACGGGTTCGGGAGACATGTAGACATGACCGAGACGTTCTCCGGTCAATAACCAATAGCGGGATCTGGATACCCATGTTGGCTCCCACATGTTCCACGATGATCTCATCGGATGAACCACGATGTCAAGGACTCAATCGATCCCGTATACAATTCCCTTTGTCTAACGGTATTGTACTTGCCCGAGATTCGATCGTCGGTATACCGATACCTTGTTCAATCTCGTTACCGGCAAGTCTCTTTACCCGTTCCGTAACACATCATCCCGTGATCAACCCCTTGGTCACATTGTGCACATTATGATGATGTCCTACCGAGTGGGCCCAGAGATACCTCTCCGTTTACACGGAGTGACAAATCCCAGTCTCGATTCGTGCCAACCCAACAGACACTTTCGGAGATACCTGTAATGCACCTTTATAGCCACCCAGTTACATTGTGACGTTTGGTACACCCAAAGCATTCCTACGGTATCCGGGAGTTGCACAATCTCATGGTCTAAGGAAAAGATACTTGACATTAGAAAAGCTTTAGCATACGAACTACACGATCTTTGTGCTAGGCTTAGGATTGGGTCTTGTCCATCACATCATTCTCCTAATGATGTGATCCCGTTATCAACGACATCCAATGTCCATAGCCAGGAAACCATGACTATCTGTTGATCACAACGAGCTAGTCAACTAGAGGCTCACTAGGGACATATTGTGGTCTATGTATTCACACGTGTATTACGATTTCCGAATAATACAGTTATAGCATGAATAAAAGACTATTATCATGAACAAAGAAATATAATAATAACACTTTTATTATTGCCTCTAGGGCATATTTCCAACATGCCCTGCACTGGCGAGCCGATGCAGCGGAAAAAATCAGGGGCCCGGACTCCGGAGCATGTAGTTGCTCCGATGCCCAGCTCCTTCGAGCCATAAAGATTTAGTATTTTACTGCTTGGCTGCTCGGATGTGTGGACCAAAGTTGGCTACACAAACTGCTGAAGCGGTGCCAAATAATTTTCTAATGGCACCGCTGATTAGATGGCAACAATTTAAGATACTAGGTACAAACTGTGACATTGTCTTAGGATGCGTTTGGTTGAAGGTGTGGTATGAATGAGTTGGGACCGTGACAGTGTTTGAATCACATCTAACAAATGATTTGTAACAACGAAAGAGGGTCTAACCTTCTCTGCACATGCCAAAGACTTCCTCCCACTGTCCACAGATTCAAACGCCACTAGCTTCATGCATGGAGATTGATGGTGACAATGAGCAGATAGATCTTCAGCCACCCCGCTCCATTCGTTGCCACTGATGGTCCTAGGGAGCTATAAGAGGAAGAAATGACTCAAATCGACCGCCAGGTAAAAATCCTTCATTCCAAGTCATAGCCTGAGAGAGAGAAGAGAGGCATACCCAGGTGGTGAAGGAGTCGTCATCGGAGGAGGAACCGCTAGAGAGGTCTTTGAAGAAGACCATGGCGACCCCGATGGTAGGATACGAGACAGTGTAACATCCTAAATTTCCAATTTGGAATGTTATACATTAGATCATCATTGCATATCATATTTTAGTGCATTTTGGCTTGTTCCTAAAAATTCTACGCAACTCAAGGACCCACGGAGAGAGTTGGGGATTTCGTTATTTTCATATTTGAGTTTCCTCAAATTTTGAAAAGAGGATCATTTGATTTTAATTATTTTCTCTTTGAATATTTATTTTATGAAAATAAAAGAGAGAGGATAAATGGCTTCCCCAAAATAAAAAAATATTGGAGATTTAATATTAAAATCAAGTAAGAATTTTCTTCAGAGTTTTACCGCTATTTTATTTTAATTAGGAAAAATATGTGTTCTTCAAAATTGCATTATATACCCAAATAAATGTACACTTTGTCCGCTATATTTTTAGAGGATGGGGAAAATTTATTTCAGGATTTTTGGAGTCTGTTTAGTATTTCTTTTCTTTGTATTTCTGCGCATGGTATTATTTAAAAAAACACCAACCAACTTAACGGGTCGTGTCTGACCCGGACAATTCACCCGGCCGGCTTTATAAGCCGTGGCCCAGCCCCGCCGCCAGCCCACACCGCCGCCCGAAACCCCAACCCCGCCGCTAGATCC
>NC_041387.1:426151409-426212369 GCF_002162155.2 Triticum dicoccoides | reverse complement strand
CCCGCCACCCGTCGTCGCCGCCGGCCATTGCTGGAGCCGCCGCCGTCCCGCCACCCGCCACCCGCTGACCCGCTGCCGAGGTAGCCGCCGACCCGCCGCCGGTTTTTGCAGGTTAACCGTTCGGTTTTGTTTCTTTAGAAAACCCACGGTTATTTTTTTTTGATCAGTTTATTTTTTCCCGGTTTAGTTATTTAGCGAACACCCATTCGTATGTTTGTTTTAATGAACGGTTTTCACCTGTTAGCCGCAGACAGCGAACGTTCGTTCGTTAGTCTGTTCATCAGTTTTTCTTTTTCCAGGGATTTTTTGCGATTATTTTCGATCACGATTTCTGCCCTAATTTTTGTTTTAGTTTATCTTTTTGCTCGTTTATCGGAATCAGGCGATTCAAGCACCTAGATCTTCATCTTGAAGCCCTCTTTCTGTTTAATCAACTTAAACAAGGTTTTGGTACTGTAAACTTTGCCTTAAGTCCAGAATAGTGAACAGATCTTGTTTCTTTCGCAGTTTGAGTTTCGTTGCTTTGTTCGATTTGATTGTTTTTGCAAACCGAGTTCTTAAGTTGAACTTTCTGGTTAGATCTCTTATTTGAGTTTTACCCGTGCTTCTAGTTGAGTGCTTATTGTATGCTTGTTTGTTTGCGATAGAGTACCCGGAGTGCAAAGCGTGCTACTACGAGTCTCTAGGTTTCACGGATCATCAGCAAGGCAAGTAACACTTTGATCATACCTCTTTACTACCTAGTTTTATTGCATTAGATCAATCCTCAAACAATTGCATGGTTAGGATCTGATTAACATGTGGGTTCTGGGAAGTAGATGATGAGGTAGAACCTATTGCCCTGTTGTTTATCAGACCTTTGAGAGTTACTTTTATGTTGCTTATATTGCTATGCTATGCTTGTAGACGGGGTTTGGATCGAGTGATTCATGACAGATGTGAGTGTTGATACTTAATGGTTAACTTAAAGTCACTACTTTAATACACATCTGGGTGGATTGCTTGAAGGCACCCTGGAGTACCCAGTGGTTGTCAAGGCACCTGGAGAATCCAGTGTTGTCCTAGGATATCCGGGAGTACCCGGGTGATCATCCTATGGTCCGCCACCCAGGCTCAAAGGAATCATAAGATTCTTCATGCTAGAAACTTCCATGTGCAGCCACAAGCTATTATGGGCTCTAGCATAGTTGAGTAAGTTGCAAGACCTCTTTTAGTGGTGGGCTAGTAGATGTAGGGGAAAGTAGGTGTAACTGTCCACCCAGAGTAAAGAGTTATTGTTTCATAAAGACTATGTCTCGATTCTCCGACCATGGATGTATTCGAGTCTTGTGGGGAAAAGTGCGCAAACTTCTGCAGAGTGTACAAACTAATCATGGTTAGCCGTGTCCCCGATTATGGACGTTTTGAGTATCTAGTTCTTGGATTATCATGTTGATCTCATCACTCTTAATATAATCTGATTAAGTTTAATGATGATGCTTAATTGGGATTGAGTTGGAGGAACCTTCTCAATGTTTAACAACCACCATGATAGTTAAATAAAATGCATTCCTTTGTTCTAGGGAAAAATTGGCTTTATGCAAAACTGTAACCATAGAGCTTTTCCACCAGCCATATATGCATGTAGCGATAGCATTTATTCTGTTCATTATTTTATGTGTTACATTGCCAGCAAATTCCATGTGTTGACCCGTTTCGGGCTGCAACGTTCATGTTGTAGACTTTTCAGACGATGAGTAAGGTGCCATAGGTCGTTGTCTTTCACTCAGTGATGCTGTTGGAGTTGATGCACTCACTTTATCTTCCAAGCCTTCCATTGTTATCGATTTTAGATGGCCTTACGCCATATTATTGTAATAAGTTCTCTTTTGAGACATTCGATGTAATAGGTGTGTGATTGCTACTCTGTTATAAATCCTCAAGTACTGTGTGTGTCAGCATTACCGATCCAGGGATGACACTGATGCACAGAGATTAGACTGTTTGAGGTCTAGTCGCTACAAGATGGTATCAGAGCACATGCTGATTGTAGGACACGACCACTAAGCTAAAGCCCTAGATCACTGCTCTCTTCTCATTTCTGACTCCTCTCCCTTTTCTAATCTTAAGGATGGCGGATGCAAGGAACAAATTCACCTAACCATATGAAGATACACCTTTTGGACGACATTTGAAGGAAGTCACTAGATACCTGAACATCGGAATACCAAGCTTCACTAGGACCTACATCACCACTTTACCAGAAGAGGAGCGTTGGATGATTCAAGTTCATGTTCCAGGAAGGACATTCATGCCAGTCACTGAGCCCATAGAGTTTTCGTTTGACACACCAACCTGGAGTCTAGGAAAGAGCATGGCAGCCCACATCACCATGGGACGCATTGGAGAAGTTTACCACAAGGATATCAAGGATACTATCTACTAGATTTGTGGGCGCCGAGATGAGCAATGGGAGATGATTAGCACCAGGAAGGATAGATCTATTGTAGCTTTCATCCATGAGTTAAACCAGCACATTCGTCGCCAGGAGAAGCAGATGTGCGCAGGCATGATAGATCTGAAGAAGGCAATGACCAGGATCACAGAGCTGGAGGAAGAACTCAAGTCTACACGCGATGGATATGAGGAGGAAATGATGATACTCGTGGAGAAGAACGATGATTTGATGAGGAAGCTAGGATTATTCATGGGAGACCCCGCACCAGGAGGAGAAGACGACGATTCCACTTGTCCGGAGAACTACATCATCATCGACAACACCGACTCAGACCCCGACGATAGCGATGATGACTTTTTCAATGAAGCTGGAGCAGATATCATGGAGTCCTCCACCGATCAATTTTTCTAGTCAACCACCATATCAGTAGTAGTATTCCCCCATGTATATAATATAGTCCAAGCACTTCGTATGCCCCTGCTTGAATTGAATGAAGTGGTATTGATTGTGTTTGTCTCATGAGCATATGGGTAGTGTTTTCCCTTTAGACCTCATTCTATTCTGTTTTCTCATCTTTTCTAAACCCATCAGATGCCTCCGAGACGCGACAATGGATTTGCCTTCCTACTGGAGCTCACTCAGTTGATCTAGCAGCAGAATGCATTTATGCAGATACTAGTCCAGAATCAGAATCAGGGGAACAACAACAACAACAACCCACCACCACCTCCACATGTTGACCACTTAACCCGTTTTCTAAGGCTAAATCCACCGGTGTTCTCCAGTAGCACCAAGACGATTGTTGCAGATGATTGGCTCCCCAAGAATGGATGGGAGTTGACCACTGTAGGATGCACAGATGTGGAGAGAGTGCATTTTGCCGCACATCAGCTTGATGGACCAGCAGCATCATGGTGGGAGTATTTCACAACCACTTACCCTGTCAACACTGTCACATGGGACCAGTTCCAGCAGGCTTTTCGTACTGCCCATGTTTCAGTAGGATCTATGGCCATGAAGAAGCGCGAGTTTCGCAACTTGCACCAAGGAGGACGCACAGTGGGCCAGTATGTGGATGATTTTAGTAAGTTAGCACGTTATGCCCCAGATGATGTCACTACAGATGCAGCTAAGCAGGAGAAGTTTCTGGAAGGACTGAATGATGAGCTGAGCATGCAGTTGATGGTGGAAACCTTCAACAACTACCAGGAGTTGGTAGATAGAGTTCTCATGATTGAAGGGAAGCAGCAGCAGATTGACAACCGCAAGAGGAAGTATGGCCAAGGGAAGTACAATTCTGGAGCTCAGCAGAGACCCTATTTTACCCCAAACTCGGGAGGACCCCTTCAACATAACCATGGAGGTTACAATCACAATGGAGGGAGTTCGAATAACCATAGTGGCCCCAGGAATTGGAATGGTAACGGAGGAAGCAATGGTCAGAACCGTTCCAACCCAGCAACGCCCGCCAAGAAGGATCTAAGTCACATTACTTGTTTCAAGTGCGGGAAGAATGGACATTACGCCACGAAGTGTTCTGAAGCAAAGAATGGAAATGGAAATGGAAGCTCTGGGAAGAAGCCCAACCCTTTCAACAGGGGACAAGTGAACCACGTTAACACGGAGGAGGTTGAAGCCCACCAAGATGCAGTAATAGGTAAATTTTTGGTTAAGTCATTTACTGCAATCGTTCTTTTTGATACTGGTGCATCGCATTCCTACATATCAAGGGGATTTGTGGATAAATATAAGCTGCCCACCAAAGTTCTTAGAACACCTATGTTAGTAACTTCACCAAGAGCGAAACATATGGCAAGCCAAGGATGTTTTCAGATGCCTTTGACCATAGGTAGGCATGTTTTCCCCTCAGACCTGATAATTCTGGAGTCGCAAGGTTTGGATGTGATATTGGGTATGGATTGACTATTGATGTATGGAGGGAACATCGATTGTGCTAGTAAGTCAATTATGCTTACCACCCCAGAAGGAAGGAGGATTAAGTATGTATCTCGGCATGTGCCGAAGAGGACTCAAGTGAATTCCTTATGAGGAGTTATACAGGAGGAAGTACCAGTGGTGAAGGATTTCCCTGGTGTATTTCCAGAAGAGTTGCCAGGCATGCCACCGGATAGAGACATTGAGTATTTGATTGAGCTTTTGCCAGGCACAGGGCCAATATCTAAGAGACCGTACAGGATGCCCGCAAAGGATTTGGAGGAAATTAAGAAGCAAATTAAGGAGTTACTGGATAAAGGCTATATTCGCCCAAGTTCGTCACCTTGGGGATCACCAGTGCTTCTGGTGGAGAAGAAGGATGGATCGTTGAGGATGGTTGTTGATTATCGAGGGTTGACTGAAGTGACAATCAAGAACAAGTACCCACTGCCGATGATCAACGATTTGTTTGACCAGTTGCAAGGAGCTAAAGTATTTTCCAAGATTGATTTGCGATCAGGATACCACCAGCTGAAGATTCGAGAGTAGGATATACCTAAGACAGCTTTTACCACAAGGTACGGGCTATATGAGCATACTGTTATGTCATTTGGTCTGACTAACGCACCTTCCTATTTCATGGACATGATGAACAAAGTGTTTATGGAGTTTTTGGATAAGTTCGTCATGGTGTTCACCGATGACATATTGGTCTACTCAAAGAATGAAGAGGAGCATAAGGATAATTTGCGTTTGGTACTTGGAAAGCTCAGAGAACATCAGCTATATGCCAAGTTCAGCAAGTGTGAGTTTTGGTTGAAGGAAGTTGGATTCCTCGGACATGTTATATATGGAGAAGGAATAGCAGTATACCCCACCAAGGTTGTCACAGTGAAAAATTGGGAAGCACCCACGTCATTTGGGGAGATCCGGAGTTTTCTTGGACTCGCGGGATACTACCGGAGGTTCATTGAGAATTTCTCTAAGATTGCAAACCCCATGACGGAGTTGTTGAAGAATGACACCAAGTTCAAATGGACTGAAGAATGTGAGGCCAGTTTTCAGGAGTTGAAGAAACTCCTGGTTATAGCTCCAGTGTTGATTCTTCCAGATCAACGCAAGGATTACCAAGTGTATTCGATGCTTCTCGCCGAGGACTTGGAGCAGCGCTTATGCAGGAGGGAAGAGTTGTTTCATATGCCTCATGACAGCTTAAACCCCATGAGTTGAATTATGCTACACACGATTTGGAGTTAGCAGTCGTAGTGCATGCGTTGAAGACTTGGAGACACTTTCTCATCGGAAACCATTATGAGGTGTAAACGGATCACAAGAGTTTGAAGTATATCTTCACGCAGAAGGAGGTGAATCTCAGGCGAAGATGGTTGGATCTCATCAAGGATTATGATATGAGGTTGCATTATCATCCCGGAAAGGCCAACATAGTAGCTGATGCGTTGAGTCGTAAGAGCCATGTCAATACGCTCATGACCGGAGAGTTACCCAAGGAGTTAGCAGAGGGATCAACTGTTTTTTTGTCCATCACTCGATAAACTACATTTTGTTCTTATGGAATAAATAATAGATGTTTAACTGGAACCATTTACTGTAGGACTTGCAAGCAGTTGTGCTTGCAAGCAGTAGCCCTTCTCTCTTCTTCTCATTTCTCTCATCTCAAGCAGTTAAAAACTTTATTTAATTAAAACTACTCCACACAAAATTAAATGAAACTTTTCAAACAAAAATGATCATATATATATGGAGTAAAGTTTCAGTATAGTTCCAAGCACAGTAAAGTTTCAGTAATGTTATGGAGTACTGAATTTTGCAATTTTGGTTCTCTGTAATTTTGCAATATTGCTTGCAGTCAGTATTGCTTTAATCTATGAAAATTGGAGTAGCATTATTGCTTGCTTTGTAGTGCATTTTTGCTAGGGACCTGATACTCCATAGTGGTGCATTTTTACTGCAACCTAAACTGGAGTAAACTAGAGTAGGACCTGATACATTTAAGCCATTTGCTAGCACTTCTTGACTAAGACAATTCCTAACAATTTCTATAAATTTCCAAACTTCTTGGATTAGTTTAGTATTTTTTCACACACTCAGACACCCTTGCTTGCCATGTGTGTGAGAGAGATAGTGAGAGGAGACAAGAAGAAGGGGGTTAGGAAGGGACTTGGACCTTAGCAACAACACACTAATAGGTTCCATCCCAAAACACCTAGGCAATATCACAAACATCTCTCAATTGTTCCTTGACAATAAGCAACTTTTTGGCGACATTCCTCGAGAATTAGGTTATTTTGTCAACTTAGAGATCTTGTTCCTTGAAAATAACCAACTTTTTGACCAAACTTTTTCCTATTTAGAGCGAACATGGCCCACAACGATGAGGCCGGCGGTTCGGGCAAGCAATTCTGGGAGCTGTCCTAGGAGATGGAGGAAGAACCTCACTGCTATGAGGACGCCGCGGAAGACACCGATCCCAACTACACAAACCCTAGTGGCGTCGGGGATGACACCACTAATGGTGCCGCCGAGGATGCCACCACTGATGATGGCAGCGCACGCACAGATGGCAGCCAAGTGAAGAGGCAACGGAAGGACCGGCGCCCGAACGTGCTCGGCACCGTCAAACAGGAATTTACCGAAGTGTCCTCCAGTGGGAATCATGACCGAGGGCATTTGTGCAACCTCCTCTTCACGAAGCTGCACGAATGATACAAGTTCCCTGGTGACATCGCAAACACACGCCTCTCAGGGAATAAAGTGAACAGTGCCTCCCTCACGAAGATGAGCACGGCCCTGGCTACTTGGAGAGCCGCGGTGAGGAGAAGGATTCTAAGAGGTGATAGTTATGAGAAGATCAAGGAGACAAATCTTTCTATCAGCGAAGATGACTACAAGGAGTTCAAGATCAAGTGCGAGAGCAACGCTACCGCGGAATCAAGTCAGTGGGGGAAAGATATGCGGGACTTGAACTTAGGGGTCCACAAGCTCGGTCCCGGTGGTTACAGAGTGGCGGAACCTATATGGGACAAGGAGGACGCGGAGCATGCCGAGCAAGGCCTACCGCCCCTCTTCGATAAATACCGTGGCAAGCATACCAGGAACTATGTCAGGGCCCGGTACAAGGTGGACCCGGTAACAAAGGAGCTTACCACGGATCCAAAGACCAAGGCGCTTGAGCTTGTTCTGGTAAGGAATACACCCCCGTCTAATTAGCTCCATATGGTTGCATTCTAACTAATGAAGCCAAACTTCTAAATGGTTCACATTCGTTCCGCAGGACACTAAAAGCAGTAGCACGGGGTCGTCTCAGAGCTCCCCTTGGGACAACACTTTAAATAGGGCGTTGAACGTAATGAAAAACAAGGATAAGTTCAGTAAGCCATCGTCAATTGGTCGTGTGGCCGGCAAAGGCTTGTCCACGAAATGGTCGGAATACTATAACGCTGGTGGGCGAAAGGAGAGAAAGACCATCTTGGAAAGCCAGTCGCGCGAGGTTCAAGAACTCAAGGCACAAGTGGCGCGGATTCTGAAGATGGTCCAAGATCAAGTGCGAGACCAACTGGGAGCAACGATCACCGCCATTGTGCCTACCTTGATTGAGGGGCTGCAGGCGTGGATTGCGGGCGGCCAACAGGGGCCACCCCCGGTTCCCAGCTTCACGGCCAGCAACTCGCACAACACGCAGGCGGCGCCCTTGGTGTCTCCGGCGGAGGCGGTATTGGTGTCTCCGGCGCTGACGCGGGCATTGGAGCTTAATGCACCCGGGTGTGCGAAGAATACATCGGCTGGCACCTCGGCAGCAAGCAGTCCCTCTGTCACTTGCACGCCTGCCGTTGGTGGTGCCTCGACATTAGCCGAGCTCGACGCCATCATGGTAACTAAGCCTCTCGGCCGATGACTTCATCTCCTTGCCTTTGACTGGGCATCCCTGATGCCCTACATGTTTTCGCAGGGTGCCGTCGACATTCCATGCACTCTCCTGCACTTCATGGGCAGCGGGTTGATCGATGTCGCCAAGGGCAGAATCATTCAATCGGGCAACCCCGTGTTCCACGGTAATCCGATGCCACCCACCGTGTATAGGGTTCAACTGGTTCGGGTGCTGCGAGGCTGCGACGACTTGTTACCTCCGTTTCGACCCGCTGGGGCCGACGAAGATGATGTGATGACCCTCAACGCCTGCTTAAGCTGGCCCCTCCTTTGGCCGAAGAGCCATATTCGTTTGGGGGCAGGGAACACCACCCCACAGACAACACCGCCAGTCGTGCCGGCGCCAAGCCATGGCAAGACCGCCGCAACGCTACCGGACATGCCGGACATGCATATGGCACAGGATCCGGACATGCATATGGCACAGGATCCGGACGATGACGATGGTACATTTACCAACGTCTATAAGTACTTCAACGAACATGGGTACGGTGACGAATTCTTGGGGCCTCCTTCTCAAGAACCCAACCCTACAAAAGACATCGCAATCTAGCTGGTACCACGGAGAAACCCAATTGCAACAGGCGTCGTCTGGCGTTCAGTTCTCAGGAGACACCTCCAACTGCCGCCTTCACCAAGCCTCAAATAGCCGAGGTGCGAAATATTATCAGCCCCAACACACTCAAGAAGGTGGTCTCTAAGCAGAACTCAATCCCATTACAGCAGAAGAAGAAGGGGCGGAAAAGAAAGACTAACAAGGGTGCGAGCCAGCCGGCACCGAGTACGATCAGGGCTCAGGACAGGCCACCTTCACCTAAGGATATCTCGAGGAGGGTGCATGTGGCGGGTAGGCCAATGCTACCGACTAATCTGCTCAATGTTGCAATCGGTGCTATGCGGAGTCTGCATGACAGTGTCCTTTCTTTGGAGAAGCGGCGTCTCTCCAAGAATGATGTGGCATACCCAGTTTTCGTGGCCAAGGTGCCAGAGGGCAAGGGCTTTGTCGATAGCACCATTGGGGGTATGATCGTCCTGCGGTTTGATGACATCTTCGCTATGTTTAACCTTCATCCGCTGCACTACACCTTCATTCGGCTATTTTTGCTGAGTATGGAGATGCGGATCATTAGAGACAAGACCCCGGACATCGTGATAGTCGACCCCTTCTACATGCGTGCCAAGATCTTGGGCAGCGCTGGGGACCGGCAAGTCGCGAGTTCATACCTCGAAGGCGTCATTCTGGCAAACCCAGATAAGGATAACTTCCCCGTGCCTTACTTTCCCGAGTAAGTCATCCCCTCACCGCCCTGTAACATATGCTTTCTTAGATTTCGATTGTTCTTTTTTTCTAACATTCCGTGTTTTATGCAGTGACACACATTGCACACTCATCCTCTTAAGCCCGAAATATTCCATGGCCACGTATTTCGACTCGGACCGTCAGTCGAAGAAAGACTACACAAATATCAAGAAAGTTCTTGATGAAGCTCTCCCCGGCTACGCCAGATCTGGAGGCACCTTCAGCAGGCTAATTCTTAGGTACGGCAAGCACGTGTTCACCCACAATACGATGTTCCCCTGCGTCAAGCAGCCGCCTGGCGGTCAGAAGGATGCCTACTATGCCCTCCATCACATGCGGGCGATCGTACGGACCATAATCACCTTCTGCTACCAAATAATCTCAAAGATTGGGCCGCACGCTTGTCGGCAATCCAGGACGCGGACATCTGATAAGAATTCTTTTGCATCTAGTCGGAGTTTGCGGAAATCATCCATCAAGATGTCCTTCGTACCTCAGGGCAGTTCTACCTCAGATATCAACCGTCCAACAGTGAGATAGAAACAATGCTACAAATGCAGGCTGACAACGACCGCGATTTCATGACCATCACGATAGACGGCGGCTTCATCCACGCTCAGGTCCCTGAGTCGAGTCGAAAGTAGTGATACTATGTAGTTCTGAAATATCGATTAGCTCATGTTGTAATTAAACTTTAATGAACTTGTATGTCTCTTTAGTTTGGACAGTCGTTCAACTTATATGTAATCGATGCTATTTCTTAGTAGGACCATGAATCGTGCTATTAATGTGTTGTTTTTCTCTTCCGATCCTTTTGTTGCATACTTATATATTGCTTATGTATTGTCTGTGAATTGCTACTAACGTTTTGTTTGTCTAGTGCATAGAGATGTTGTCGTATGTCGTGTACAAGGGTAAGGTTCCCGAAGTCTACGACGACTAGGAGGAGTGTCGGAGACAGATTCACCGTTTCAGCGGTAACAGTTACAAAGGGTACACCACTAGGGCGGAGGCGGAAGCTAGATACGTGCGCTATCTAGCGGGAGAGAGGATGGAGCATTGGAGGAACCAGATGAAGACCAGTTTCATCGTGATGATGCTCACTGTGATGACCGCAGCTCTCTTCTATGTGATGGTAGTTTAGATGATCGATATCGACTTGTAATGTGAAGACAAACTCGCTACTCGCGGTCTCGAGACTTGTAATGTTCTAACTTTGTTCAGTATTTTGAATTCGGAGACTAATATGATGAATTGTATTCGGAGACTATTCTTCTATTGTATTCGATAAATCTGCTGTTTATATGTTTTGTTGTCTATATTCTGTGCAGTAATATATTTTGTAACCTGTGCAAATATCAGAAAAGAAAAAAATTTCCTAATATTCATACTAGTGGCGCATCATACTGCACTTTAGTGGCACACTGCAGTAAACACACTAGTGGCGCATTAACTAGATGTGCGCCATTAGTAACCCAGAGCACAATGTAAATATGGCCCCCTAGGAGGCATAGTAATGGCGCACCGTTTGACATACTAATGGCACACTCCCTGGTGCGCCACTATTGTCTGGTATACTAATGGCGCACCTGGGGTGCGCCATTAGTACTAGTTACTAGTGGCGCACCTGTAGTGCGCCATTAATGGCCAAAACAGGTGCGCCACTAATTAGCCTTTTCCTAGTAGTAATGGTTGGAATTTATTTTGCTGTGATACAACATTTATGATGCTGCCCACTAAAGTGCCAACATGCCAACATTCGTCGGGCCGCTAACATGCCAACATTCGTAGGAGCCCAACATGCCAACATTCGTCGGGCCCATTCCAATTGGGCTAAAACTGATTATGGGCCGAAATTTGCATGTAGCCCACTAAAAGTATCTGGGCCTAAATCAGCATAAGCTTTCGTATTTTTCTGGTAGGCATGTGCCCGTAGTGGGCCTTTAACAGGCCTAAACAAAATTTGGGCCCTCAGTAACAATAGGCCGTTTACAGGTGTAAATATCTCAAGCCCGTAAAAAACATGGGCCTTTAACAGGCTGAAAGTGAGATTGGGCCCTGATTGTGCCAAATAACCCACTGGTCTTAGCAGGCCGAAACGGTGGCCCATTTACGATGCGGATCTTTCACAGGCCAAAATTTGGACGGGCCGTAAATGCGTCGACCTAATACACGGGCCTTTAACAGTCCGGAAGTTTGGTCGGGCTAGATTATCGTCATTTTTATATGGGCTGTTAATGGGCCCGATGTGACATTGGGCCATATATGGCCCATCAATTTCGTCCGATGTTAACAGGCCAAAAATCACAACAGGACGAAAGTGGCCCAAATATATAGTGGGCCTCTAACAGGCCGAATGTCAGACATGGCCGAATATGACCCAAATCCTTCAGAGTCGTGTATGGTCCGAAAGTTTCAATGGCCTGTAAATGGGCCCAAATGAAACAAGAACTTTAACAGGCCGGAAATACACTGGGCCGTAATTCGGCCCAAATACTTAGCGGACTATTAACGGGCTAGAAGTGACCATGGGCCGCGATGATGACAATTTTAGGACAGGCCGTTGACGGCCGATTTGACACTAGCCGTACGGGCCTTAACTAAGAATGTTGGGCCTTTAGCTGAGCCGGCCCATTATGGTCTGCAAAATCTTGTGGGCCTTTAGCTGGGCCGGCCCATTATGGTCTGCAAAATCTTGTGGGCCTTTAGCTGGGCCGGCCCATTATGGTCCACTAAATCTTATGAGCCTTTAGTTGGGTTGGCCCATTTAAACTTTATGGGCCACTTTTGGGCCCGTCCACGTGTCAACATATCATAGGCCCATCTCAACCATTGGATGAGTGACACATGTGCCAACACGGAGCTGACGCGTGGTTCCGTCGGCCAATGAGAATTTTACACATGGAAAATCGGCATTAGTCGTGGCTATTAGCGGGTTATCGGATCCAAAACCAAACCCGATAGCTTAACGGCGGTTAACAGCATCCCGTTACGGTGGATGTCACGTGTCGGTCACCCTTGACGAAAGCACTTCTATGACGCGTGATTTATCGTCATGGAAGTGGACACTTCTGTGATGATAATTTTGGTAATGCCATGGAACACTTCTACGACAGCACAGGTATGACTATCTTGATTCTGTCATAAAATCATCATGGATGTACATGCATGATAAAAAATGCGACCTACTGTGACAAACACGTATCATCACAGAAGTGTATTTTTTTGTAGTGAGGCTAGCAATGGTGGAAGGGTGAGAGTGTGTATAATCCATGGACTCAACATTAGTCAAAAAGAACTCACATACTTATTGCAAAAATTTATTAGCCATCGAAGCAAAGTACTAATACACATGCTCCTAGGGGGATAGATTGGTAGGAAAATGCCATCGCTCGTCCCCGGCAGCCACTCATAAGACAATCAAAAATAAATCATGCTCCAACTTCATCACATAACGATAGATCATACGTGCATGCTTCAGGAATCACAAACCTTAACACAAGTATTTTTACTAATCCACAATTACCAACTAGCACGATTCTAATATTACCATCTTCATATCTCAAAACAAATGCAAGGAATCAAACTTCTCATATATTCAATGATCTTTCATGAAAGTTTTTATTATATCCCTCTTGAATACCCATCATATTAGGACCAAGTTTATAACCTAAGCAAATTGCCATACTATTTTTAAGACTCTCAAAATAATATAAATGAAGCATGATAGTTCATCAATTTCTTCAAAATAAAACCACGGCCATGCTCTAGAAAGATATAAGTGAAGTACTAGAGCAACTACCTAGCTCAAAAGATATAAGTGAAGCACAAAGAGTATTCTAATAAATTCACGATTAATGTGTGTCCCTATCAAAAGGTGTGTACAGCAAGGATGATTATGGCAAACTAAAAAACAAATACTCATATAATACAAGACGCTCCAAGCAAAACACATATCATGTAGTGAATAAAAATATAGACTCAAGTAATTTTACCGATGGATTGGTGACAAAAGAGGGGATGCCATCTAGGGCATCCCCAAGCTTAGATGCTTGGTTATCCTTGAATATTACCTTGGGGTGCCTTGGGCATCCCCAATCTTAGGCTCTTCCCAATCCTTATTCCATAGTCCATCAAAACTTCACCCGAAACTTGAAAACTTCACAACACAAAACTCAACAAAAAACTCGTGAGATCCATTAGTATGATAAAACTCATTCCAATTTTATATTTGCATTATATCTACTATATTTTACATTCTCCATGGTTCATACCCCCCGATAATACCCATAGATTCATCAAAATAAGCAAACAACACATCAAAAACAGAATCTATCAAAACAGAACAGTTTGTAGTAATCTAGAAATTTTGTATACTTTTGTAACTCCAACAATTCTGAAAAACTAGGACAACTTAGGAAATTTCTATATCAATCTTGTGTAAAAAAATCAGATCAAAAGGACTCTTCTGTGATTTTTTAAAATTCTGACGATGAGCGCAAAAGTTTTTGTTTTTCAGCAAGATCAAATCAACTATCACCATAGATCATCCCAAAGGTCTTACTTGGCTCAAACACTAATTAAAACACTAAAATACAATTACTATATAAGTAATATTGTGTATTAACATAAAAACAAAAAAAAATTGGATTGTCTCCCAGCAAGCGCTCTTTTTAAAGGCTTTTAGCTAGGCATTAATAATTTTAATGATGCTCGCATGAAAGGTAGCAATTGAAACACGAAGAGAGAAGCATGTGGCATGTGAAGAACAAGATTAAGTCTAACATACTTCCTATGCATAGGCATTTTATAAGGAAACAAATTATCAAGACAAGCAAAAACTAGCATATGCAAGCAAGAAGAAAGAAACAATAGCAATCTCAACATAACGAGAGGTAATTTAGTGACATGAAAATTTCTACAAGCATATTTTCCTGTCTCATAATAATTACATGTAGGATCATAATAAAATTCAACAATATATCTATCACATAAAATTTTCTCTATATGATCCACATGCATGCAAAGTTGACACTCTTCCAAAATAGTGGGATCATTATTACCTAAGTTGACACTCTTCCAAACCCAATTTCAATATTATTGCAAACATTATTATCAATATCATAATCATCATGAGGCTTAAATAGATTTTCAAGATCGTAAGAAGCATTATCACCCCAATCATGATCATTACAATTAGTGGACATAGCAAAATTAGCATCCCCAAGCTTGGGGTTTTGCATATTATTAGCACAGTTGACATTAATAGAATTTATAATAACATCATTGCAATCATTCTTTTCATTCAAGGAGCTATCATGAATCACTTTATAAATTTCTTATTTTAACACTTCATGACGAATTTCAGGAAAAACTTCATAAAGATAATCTAGTGCACTCAACTCATAGCAATTGTTTCATCATAATTGGATCTTTTAAAAAGATTAGCAAGTGGATGAGAATCCATAAAAAATTTTTGCTTTCTGATTTTCAATAAACACACAATTATACTAAGCGAACAAGCAAACAAACCAAGTAAGACATAAAAGGCAAACGAAAAGAAGGCAAATAAAAAGGCAAATATTTTTTGTTTTTCTAAAAACGTTTTAGAAGTGTGGGAGAGGAAAACGAGAGGAAAATGACAAATAATGTAAGTTCAAGAAATGAGAGTTTATGACAGGTACTTGGTAGGCTTGATGTAGAACCTCCCCGGCAACGGCGCCAGAAATTCTTCTTGCTACTTCTTGAGCTTGCGTTGATTTTTCCATTGAAAAGGAAAGGGTGATGCAGCAAAGTAGAGATAAGTATTTCCCTCGGTTAAGAACCAAGGTGTCAATCTAGTAGGAGGCACAAGCCAGTCCCCAATAGATGCACCTGCACAAACTAACAAACACTTGCACACAACGCGAAAAAGGGGTTGTCAATCCCTTCACGGTCACTTGCAAGAGTGAGATCTAATAGAGATAGATATAAAAGATAAATAAAACACAAAATAAAGTAAATATAAATAAATTGCAGCAAGGTATTTTTGGGATTTTGGTTTTATAGTTCTGAAAATATATGATGGAAAATAGACACGGGGGCTATAGGTTTCACTAGATCCTTCTCTCTTGAAGAAAGCATACGGTGGGTAAACAAATTACTGTTGAGCAATTGATAGAAAAGCGCATAGTTATGACGATATCCAAGGCAATGATCATCAATACAAGCATCACATCTGTGAAAAGTAGACCGACTCCCGCCTCCATCTACTACTATTACTCCACACATCGACTGCTATCCAGCATGCATCTAGTGTATTAAGTTAACAAGAACGGAGTAACGCCTTAAGCAAGATGACATGATGTAGAGGGATAAACTCAAGCAATATGATATAAACCCCACATTTTTATCCTTAATTGCAACAATACAAATATGTGCCACGCTACCCCTATTGTCACTGGGTGAGGACATCGCAAGATTGAACCCACCACAAAGCACCTCTCCCATTGCAAGGAAACCAATCTAGTAGGCCAAGCCAAATCAATAGATCAGAGATAACTACAAAGCTATCTAAATCATGCATAAAAGAGTTTAGAAAAGACTCAAATAATATTCATAGATAATCTGATCATAAATCCACAATTCATCGGATCTCAACAAATGCACCGCAAAAGAAGATTACATCGAATAGATCTCCAAGAACATTGAGGAGAACATTGTATTGAAGATCAAAGAGAGAGAAGAAGCCATCTAGCTACTAGCTATGGACCCGTAGGTCTGTGGTAAACTACTCACACATCATCGGACGGGAAGTAAGGTTAGTGTAGAGGCCCTCCGTGATTGAATCCCCCTTCGGCTGAGTGCTGGAAAAGGCCCCAAGATGGGATCTCACGAGAACAGAAGCTTGCGGCGGCAGAAAAGTATTTTTGGTGTGCCCTCTGGTGTAGGGGGGATATTTGGGTATTTATAGAAGCGGAGTTAGGGATAGAAGAGCCGCGCTGGGCCCACAAGCCCCCTGGCCGCCCCCTGGGGCGCGTCCCCAGGGCCTGTGGCCCCCTCGTGGGTCTTTTGGACTCCTCTCGAAGCTTCATGGGTGTCTTGTTGTCCAAGAAAATCATCATAAAATTTCGTTCCGTTTGGTATTGATTTTCTGTAGAAGTCAAAAACAAGGGGAAAACAACAACTGGCACTGGGCACTAGGTTAATAGGTTAGTCCCAAAAAATGATATAAAATAGCATATAAATGAATAAAAACATCCAAGATAGATAATATAATAGCATGGAACAATAAAAAAATTATAGATACGTTGGAGGCATATTAGTGCTTTGTGATGGGTTCAATCTTGCGGTGTCCTCACCCAGATACATAAGGGGTAGCGAGGCACGTATTTGTATCATTGCTATTAAGGATAAAAAGATGGGGTATTTTCCTACATGAATAGATCTTGTCTACATCATGTCATCGTTCTTATTGTATTACTCTGTTTCTTCATGAACTTAATACACTAGATGCATGTTGGATAGCAGTCGATGTGTGGAGTAATAGTAGTAGATGCAAGCAGGAGTCGGTCTACTAATCTTTGACGTGATGCTATATACATGATCATTGCCTTGGATATAGTCATAATTATTTGCTTTTCTATCAATTGCCCAACAGTAATTTGTTTACCCACCGTATGCTATTTTCTCGAGAGAAGTAGTAAAATTTATGCTCCTCGGGTCTATTTTCTACCACATTGCTTCAGATCTATTTATCCAAAAACTCAAAAATACCTTGCTGCCCTTTTTGTTTATTTATTTTATTTTGTGTTTCAATCAGATCTATTTATCCAATCTTATACTATTTAATCTATCTCAATACCGAGGAGGAATTGACAACCCCTCTTATGCATTGGGTTGCAAGTTTTTGTTATTTGTGTGAAGGTACTGCTTACATAGCTTGGTGGATCCTCCTACTGGATAGATACCTTGGTTTCATAACTGAGGGAAATACTTACCATTGTTGTGCTGCATCATCCTCTCCTCTTCGAAGAAAATACCAACGCAGATACAAGCAATCAGGAAGAATTTCTGGCGCCGTTGTCGGGGTGGATCAAGTCCAGATCTATCAGGTACACAATCACAAATCTCATCTCCTTGCAATTTACTTTATTTGCCATTTGCCTCTCATTTTCATCTCCCCCACTTCACAAAAATATTTGCCTTTTTTTGTTTCCCTTTCTCTCAGTAGATCTCTTATTTGCTTGCAATCTTGTTTGCATAGTTATGATGTCTCAACAAAATACAAAATTGTGTGATTTTCCTAATACTAATAATAGTGTTTTATTAGTACTCTAATTACTCCTCCCGCCGCTAGTGCAGAGTCTTATGATATTAATGCCGCTTTGTTGAAAATTGTTAGAGAAATTTTCGGGTACTCCTAATGAGGATGCCTCGTCCCATCCATCCTAACACTTTTCGTAGATTTGTGTGATGTGTAAAATAAAAAAGATGTGGACAATGATATTGTGAAGTTTAAATTATTTCCTTTATCTTTGAGGGATCGTGCAAAATTTTGGTTTTCATCTTTACCTCGCAATAGTATTGATTCTTGGGATAAGTGCAAGGATGCTTTTATTACTAAGTATTTTTCCGCCTGCGAAAATTATTTCCCTTAGAAATCAAATCATGAATTTTAAGCAACTTGAGCATGAACATGTTGCACAATCTTGGGAAAGAATAAAATTAATGCTAAGAAATTGTCCTACTCATGGTTTAGATCTTTGGATGATCATACAAAAAAATTATGTGGGATTGAATTTTGTTTCTAGAAATCTTTTAGATTCCACCGTGGGTGGTACTTTATGGAAATTACTTGGGTGAAGCTACTAAATTGCTTGATAATATTATGACAAATTATTCACAATGGCATACCAAAAGAGCACCTACTAGTAAAAAAGTTAATTCGGTTGAAGAAATTAGTACTTTGAGTGAAAAAGTTGTTGCACTTATGAAATTGGTTGCTAGTAAAAATGCTCCTATAGATCTTAACGATGTGCCTTTGTATACTTTGATTGAGCAAAATAGTGATCCCGTAGATGTGAATTTTGTCTCGCGAAACAATTTTAATAACAATGCTTATAGAGGTAATTTTAATCCTAGGCCTTTTCCTAGAAATTCCTCTAATAATTGTGGCAATTCCTATTGTAATTCTTCTTATAATAATAATAGGATGCCCTCTGATCTTCAGAGTAATATTAAATAATTTATCAATGCGCAAAGAAATTTCAACACTACGATAGAAGAAAAGTTGAATAAGATTGATGATATGTCTAGAAGAATTGATAGAATTTTGCGTGATGTAGAAAATCTAAAGATTAAAAATTTTCCACCTAAGGTTGATGATAATGAATTAATTAAAGCTTTATATGCTTCTATTTTTTTAAAAAAAATTTGAGAACGCTTTATATGCTTCTATGGATGAAAGTAAGAAAAGAACCGCTATGCTTGGAGCTAAAAGAGTGTTTTTAGAAAGAGTGTTTTCGACTGATTGCTTTCTTAGTAATGATGAAGATGTTAAGATGATTGGTGTTTCTTATATTGATTCCTTGTTTAGTAATGTTAAACTTGATAATAATAGGACTGAATAAGAGTCAACTTTAGCTAGAAGGCGTCCTCATAATTCGGAGGGTAAAAATCTTGTTGAAAAAATTGATAAAAGTTGGTTTGGAGAGGTCAAAACTTAAACTAGTGATGTGCCCACTCTTTTGGATTACAAAGACTTTAATTATGATTGTTTTTCTTTGATTGAATATATTTCTTTGTTGCAATCCGTGATAAATTCACCCAATGCCTATGAACAAAATAAAGCTTTTACTAAACATATTGTAGATGCCATGCTAAAGGCTTTAAAAGAATGGGAACCCACCATCAAAGTCAAGATTAAATATATGAGTGTAATGCTTTATGTGATTTAGGTGCTAGTGTTTCCAGAATTCCGAAATCTCTATGTGATGTGCTTGGTTTTACCAATATTGAAGAATTCCATCTTAATTTGCACTTGGTGGATTCTACTATTAAAAAGCCTTTGGGAAGAATTAATTATGTTCTTATTCTTGCAAATATGAATTATGTGCCCATAGACTTTATTGTGCTTGATATCAATTGCAATCTGTCTTGTCCAATTATACTTGGTAGACCGTTTTTATGAACTATTGGTGTTGTGATTGATATGAAAGAAGGGAATATTAAATTTTAGCTTGCTTTAAAGAAGGGTATGGAACACTTCCCTAGAAATAATATTAAGCCACCATAGGAATCAATCATGAGGGCAGCTTATGGAGCAAAAACCAAAGATGACAATACTTGAATCTATGCATTATGCCTAGCTAGGGGCATAAACCAATAGCGCTTGTTAGGAGGCAACCCAATGAATAAAGTTTATTTTTGTCTTTTTCTTTCTGTTCTTGAGTGTTTGCACAATTATTCTACTGTTATGATTGTGTTTTATATGTCTTAGTTAGTGTTTGTGCCAAGTAAAGCCTTTAGGATCATGTTGGGTGATAGTTGATTTGATCTTGTTGGAAAACAGAAACGCTTGCATCCAGTAGCAGAACTGTTAAAAATTACAGAAGCACGATAAAATTTTGAATTTTTTAACAAGTTTGATATAAAAAAATTCCTGCATTTTCCTAATTTTTTAGAATTTTTTGGAGTTACAGAAGTATGGTTAAAGTCCAGATTACTACAGACTGTTCTGTTTTTGACAGATTCTATTTTTGTTGCATTGTATGCTTATTTTAATGATTCTATGGACTATATTGGGGGGTATAAGCCATGGTAATGTTAGAATTCATTAGGTATAGTGCAATAATAAAATATGAATGGGTTCGCAAGATTAATTAAAGTGGTGATTTGCTTTATTATACTAATGGATCTCACGAAGATTTTTGTTTTTAGTTTTGTCTGATTGAAGTTTTCAGGTTTTGGATGAGGTCACGATGGATTAAGGAATATGGAGTGAAAAGAGCCTAAGCTTAAGGATGCCCATGGCACCCCAAGGTAATATTCAAGGAGAACCAAGCAACTAAGCTTGGGGATGCCCCAGAAGGCATCCCCTCTTTCTTCTAACGACCATCGGTAATTTTAGTTGGAGCTATATTTTTACTCGTCACATATCATGAGTTTTGCTTGGAGCGTCTTGTATTATATGAGTCTTTTCTTATTTTTTTTGTTTTTCACAATTATCCTTGCTGGACACACCTATTTGAGAGAGCCATAATGATGCTATGATTTATTATAATTGCTCTTTGTGCTTCACTTAAATTTTTTGAGCTATGGAATTGCTCTAGTACTTCACTTATATCTTTTTGAGCGCTGTGGTGTTTTTAATTTTGAAGAAATAGGCTCTCAACTTCACTTAGATTATTTTCATAGTTAATAAAATTTTAAAGAAATATCCTCTCATGCTTCACTTATATCATTTTGAGAGATGAAAATTATTTTGAAGAACTATGTGCTCTTGTTCTTCACTATCTTGGACATCTTTTGTGATTGTGAGTACTCATTAAAATATTATATGCTAAAAGGTTGATGTTGGACAAGGAAGACAACATAATGGTTTAAGTTTCTTTATATCCTAATAGATGTTATATTGTCATGGATCCTCCAACATGTTGAGCTTGCTTCTCATCCTATGCTAGCCAAATCTTTTGCACCAAGTAGAGATACTACTTGTGCATCCAAAATCCCTTAGCCCATTTTTGCCATAAGAGTCCACCATATCTACCTCTGGATTGAGTAAGATCCTTCAAGTAAGTTGTCGTTGGTGCAAGAAATAAAAATTGCTCTCTAAATATGTATGATATTTTACTGTGAGGAAAATAAGCTTTATACAAACTTGTGATTTGACAATAATAAAAGAGACAGACTACATAATAAAGTTCTTTATTACAAGCGGAAATATAAAGTGACATTCTTTTGCATTAAAATTTTGTGAATCCAACCATAAAAGCGCATGACAACCTCTGCTTCCCTCTGGGAAGGGCCCATCTTTTATTTTACTTCCTACCCTTATACAAGAGTCATGGTGATCATCACCTCTTCTTCTTTTTATACTTTTTCTTTTTGGCAAGCACTTTATGTTGGGGAAGATCCCGATATATATCCACTCATATGTAGATATTCATAAACTATTATTGTTGATGTTACCCTTGAGGTAAAAGGTTGGGAGGCGAAGTTATAAGCCCCTATCTTTCTCTGTGTTCGATTGAAACTTTGATCTCATAAGTATCGTGTGAGTGTTAGAAATCATGAAAGATTAAATAATGGTTGAGTATGTGAAACTTTCTAAATAAAAGCTCTTACATTTGACTCTTTCTGATGTTATGATAAATTGCAATTGTTTCAATGACCAAGATCATAGTTTGTTGGGTTTCAATAAAGTTTGTGATTCATAGTTTACCTTGTGAACGAATTGTTACTTTAGCATAAGAAATTATATGACAATATATGTTGTTGTTCTAAAGATGATCATGATGCCCTCATGTCAGTATTTTATTTTATCGACACCTCTATCTCTAAACATGTGGACATGATTATCGGTTTCGGTTTCCGCTTGAGGACAAACGAGGTCTAAGCTTGGGGGAGTTGATACGTCCATTTTGCATCATGCTTTTATGTTGATATTTATTGCATTATGGGTTGTTATTACACATTATGGTACAATACTTATGCCTTTTCCCTCTTATTTTACAAGGTTTACACAAAGAGAGAGAATGTCAGCACCTGGAATTCTGGATTGAAAAGGAGCAAATATGAGAGACCTATTCTGCACAACTCCAAAAGTCCTGAAAATTTACGGAGAATTATTTTGGAATATATAAGAATTAGTGGGCAAAGAAAATACCAGAGGGGACCCACCAGGTGTCCACAAGCCTGGGGGCGCGCCCTACCCCCTAGGCATGAATAGGAATATATCATTCACAAGTGTCACTCCGAGGCGTACGGAGGACACCATGCTGGTGATAGAACTGCACACAAGGTATTACAATGTGTACCTAAGCATGAATAGGAACAGATACTATGCAAGTGTCACTCCGAGGGCTATGGAGGACACCATGCCGGTGATAGTACTGCATACAAGGTATTACAATCTGGTTCTTATTGGCCTACTCTCTTCAAAGATGCTCATAAGTTTGTCCTGTCTTGTGATGAATGTCAAAGAATTGGTAATATTAGTAGACGTGAGGAAATGCCTATGAATTATTCACTTGGTATTGAACCATTTGATGTTTGGGGATTCGATTATATGGGACCTTTTCCTTCCTCTAATGGGTATACACATATCTTGGTTGTTGTTGATTATGTTACTAAGTGGGTAGAAGTTATTCCAACTAGTAGTGCTGATCATAACACCTCCATTAAAATTCTTAAAGAAGTTAACTCCCCGAGGTTTGGAGTCCCTAGATATTTAATGACTGATGGTGGTTCACACTTTATTCATGGTGCTTTCCGTAAATTGCTTGCTAAGTATGATGTTAACCATAGAATTGCATCTCCATATCACCCTCGATCTAGTGGTCAAGTAGAATTGAGTAACCGAGAAATAAAGTTGATTTTGCAAAAGACTGTTAATGGATCTAGAAAGAATTGTTCTAAGAAACTTGACGATGCACTATGGGCTTATAGAATTGCTTATAAGAACCCTCTTGAACTAGAACATAAAGCTTATTGGGCAATTAAAGAGCTCAACTATGATTTCAAACTTGCCTGTGAGAAGAGGTCACTAGAAAAAAAAAGACACATCCGTGACATTTTGGGCCGAACAAAGTTTTTTCTATCATACTTATGACACTTCTATGAGGATAATTGTGACAAAACCCGGTATCATCATAGATGTGGTGGGATCCTACTTCTATGACCAAAAATCATGACATAAAATGGGCTTTTCGTCCTGGGTGGGCCGGAGACGCAGCTGCATGACATTCTTTGGGCCGTCCATGACCGAAAAAACCGTGGTAGAAGCGAGGGCGAGGAAAATATTGGGGAGCTCCTGGTTACGGTGGGTGGTCCGGGGCCGAGCGATGCGTGTTTCTCTCATACGTACGCGCGTGTGTGTGAGGCATTGGGCTCTAACTGAACCCGAGCGAGGCGTTGGGATCTAACTAAACCCGAGCAATTGCACTGCAGGCTACGCGTTACTGAACCCGAGCGATTGATCGATTCCTTGTTGTTAACTGAACCCGAGTGATTCCTTCGCTACTGCTGCTAAATGAAGCCGATCGATGCTTCCTCTGGGTGAACAGTGAGCGTTGTTGGGGGGCTGAATGAACAGTTCCCGGTAGGGGTTGGATGAACAGGACCCCGTGGTAGTAGAGGCTGTTGCCGTTGGATGAATAGGACCCCGATCGATCGAGCCGGTTGGGGGTGGATGAACAGGACCCCGTGGAGGGCTGGTTGAACAGTAGCCGGTGGAGGGCTGGATGAACAGTAGCCCGTGGAGGGGTGGTTGAACAGGACCCCGTGGAGAGGGTTGGTTGAACAGTAGCCGATGGAGCAGCGCGCGGTGGAGGCTAGATGAACAGGATCCCGTGGATGAACAGTCACAGGAGGAGGATGGAGGAGGTCAACGGTGGATGAACAGGAGCCCGTGGAGGCAGTCGATGGTGGATGAACAGTAGCCCGTGGAGGCAGTCGACGGTGGAGATGAACAGTATCTTGTGGAGTCCCGTTTTGCGGCACGCGACACCCCTCCCAATGAACATGACCCCTGTTTCGACCGTAGCGCTCCAACACAAGTCCGTTTCCTCCGTTTTGCGGAATGCCGCACCCCTCCTGATCAACAGGACCCCGTTTCCATCGTAGGAGGTCCGTTTCCTCCATTTTGCAGCAGTAGCGAAGCCGTAGCAAAGGAATCCCGTTTCGACCGTGGCCGATCGAACACAAGGCCGTTTCCTCTGTTCTGCGGTACGCTAGGCCTCGTTTCCATTGGTTGTTCTGTCCAAGCCGGTTGGCTCTTGATGAACAACACGCGTTTCGTTGCCTCCCGATGAACACAACGCATTTCGTTGCCTCCCCATGAACACGACGCCGACGCAGTTTCTCCGTTCTGACCCAGCCATGTACACGAGCCCTGGTCGTACGTATGCGCGAGTAGGCGTTCGAGACCCCGCCCATATGTACGTACGTGGCCGCATTTACTTTCTTGCACCCTGGCGGTTGTACGTACGTGTACATGCTACGTGCGCACCTCTACTACGGCACGTGCGCGCCTCTACATCGACCAGTATGTACGTACAAGTTCACGACCAGAATGACAATGCTACGTATGCTTCGACCAAGTGGGTCTCGACTATCAGGCACTTCTTGCGTGTGAAGATGTAGCTGGTGGGTCCCAGCAGTTAGGGGGGCGAATCATTTTTTTACCCGTAATATGGACGCACTTCCTTGCCGAAGATGTAGCTGGTGGGTCCCGGCAGTCAGGGGGAGAAAACATTATTTTTCAGGGTAAAAAGGATGCAGTTGCATGCATGCGTCCATGGGCGTGGTGCGTCCCCACTGTCAGCCTCTCACTTACAGTCATCTTCCGATGACTCTCGGTTGTTGACCACGTTGACCACACCATGCCGAGCGCACCAAGACCGGTGGACGACAGCGAGGCCCCAGACTGGAACGACCCGGAGATGGGGAAGACGCGGCAGTGGAGTCGTAGATGGAGAGGAGTGGGAAACTTGACTGGTTCGGGTGCGCGGCAGCACTGCCGCCCACGGGAGACAGGAGCAAGAATAGAGGTTGAAGAAGGAGCACGGCTGTTGGATTAATATCCAACAGTCCAGCTGCTAGAATCATTTGTTGATTAAGTTGACAAAGCCCTGCGTACACGTATGCTTAGTAGGCCCACAAGTCAGCCACCAAATCTATCGGGTCCCGGCTATCATCGGGAAGAATGTTTTTTCATAACAAGGAGGCACTTCCTTCCGTGCAAAGATACAGCCGGTGGGTACCACCTGTCAGGGGGAGGAAACAGCTTAATAAGGAGGAATTTTCCTTGCATGCGACCATGGACCTCGTGGGTCCCACCCGTTAGGCTCTCCAAGTATAATCCTCTTCCGATGACTCTAGTTTGTTGACCACGCTGCGCCGAGCACAGCGAGGCGGTGGATGACGGCGAGACCCTAGACTGGAACGACCCGGAGATGGGGAAGACGCGGCAGTGGAGTCGCAGACGGAGAGGAGTGGAAACTGGTTCGGGTGCGGGGTGGGCCTACACTCAACAGAGAATAATAGTAGGTGCGGAGTGGAGGGATGGCTTGGCCGTCAGCGGGGTGGTGTTTCGCTGAGGCGCGCAAACCAACACCACTGGACGTCGGAGGCTGGAGCAGGCGGTCTTGGTTGCGCTAGGGGAAAAAGACGAGAGATTAAAGAAGAATGTCAGCCGTTGGATGTAAATCCAACGCCTTGTTAGGCTTCGACCTACTAGCCCACATGTCAGCCAGTCCATTTATTTTTAAGTCCATTTGGTGGGCTGGGTGAAACAATGATGTAGCATCTATGCAACCCGTTTATATATATGGTAGAATTTAAAGCCCATTTGCATTTTTCTCGAAATTCGTGGACTTGTTGGGTTGGGTGAAAATATCATGTTGGGCTGAACGGAGAAATGTTATAAAAACATAAACACATGATTGCACGTCTGTTACTGCACTGGTCGTTAAAATCTTTGCAAGCTTATGTACGCAATCACTAGGAGTTAACTTGCCAAGTTATATATAAATAATAATTATTATTATTTTGTAAGAACTTTCAACTTATGAAATAAAATATCATTTTAATTTGATGAGTTAATAGGACATGGGGTATTATTATTTTTTAGGCTGGACGTGGGACAATTGAGTTGGTTCTAGGTAAAAGTACTGGGAGAAAACTCAGTTTACATCGAAAAAGAAAGTGGGAGAAAATTTAGATATAGGATTAATGAAAACGAAAAATAAAGGAAGTGGGAAGGTCTATAAAATGGTTGGACGAACGACAGGTTTAACAGAACCTAATGTTATTTCTATTTTACACATATATATATGTATATATATATATAGGTTCAGTTTTGCATTCTATAGAAAAATAGAACTGAGATGTGCGTCGTCTTGAAAAAACAAACATAACTTGGGCTGCTGATGTTATAGACAAGCTAGGTTGGGAGGCCGAGAGGCCGCTTGATACCTGCTGGATCCAAAAAATGTTGAAATATGTCGTGGGCTGCCCATGTTAAACAACAAAACCTAGGCCATGGACCTGGTGGGCCCGGGACTGTCAGCCTCTCGATGAACATTTGTCTCTCGATTCCTCTTGTTTTGCTGACCATGTTGGGAATGACAGACAGCGGCGCCGCGGTGAGAGCACCAAGGCGGAGGACGATGTCGAGACCTCGGACCGAACGAGCCGGAGCGAGGGAAGACGCAGGCGGAGGGGAGTACGAGGGTTGACTTGTTCAGGTGCAGGGCGGGCTGGTGGAGCTGCCGCCGCCGGACAATGTGTGGGAGTAGAGGGATGGCCTGGCCAACGCCATAGGCTATGATGGCCAGCCGATGTATAGGAAGAGGACGAAAGATTGAACAAAATAAAGAAATACAAATGGATAAGTGGTTGGTCCCATATGTCTGTGTACGGGACCTGCTGGGTCCACCTGAGAAGGGGAATATGTTGGGAGGAAGGAGATTCAAAGCCCGGCAGCCGAGTGAACTAGTTTTTTTTTAAATGGACAAGTGAACTAGTTACATACATAAGCAAATAGCCACTAAATAAAGCAAACAGGTTAATGCGTTCTTAAAAGAAATATTTCGGACAAAATAGATAATTACGGCACATAGGCTAATGCATGAAACACTCAGATGAGAAAGGTGCTTATAAATAGATAAAGTATAACATCTAGACCTTCCTGCACGCTTGATGATGACGCTGCGGCTGTTCGTGTACTCGTCGGTTACGGGAAGCAGACACGCCCTCATGTCCAAGATCCGCCTGTACATGTCATAGCATGCGTATGCGTCCTTGGCCGCGTGTGTTATGTAGGCTAGATTCAGAGGTACCTCCCACGTGTTCAGGTCCTTGGTATCGTTGCCTTCTTTCATGTTGGCGTATCAGGGGTCGATGATGGTCTCGGCGAGGTCAACGACGGAGTCCTTCTCCTGCCCGTTGCCGATGATCTTGTATTGCTTTTGGATGTCAACAAGCTTGTTGCACCAGATGGTCGAATCGTCGCGTTCTTACTTCTCTCCACCGTAGCAAAGGTGCAGTCGGCGCTGCCGATGAAACGGGCGACTGCTCTAGAACCTCTGATGGCCCTACAGCAGTGGTAACGAGAACCTCATCCCGCACACATACCTGGGCGACGGTGATCCGTCGGTCCCTGTCAGGAGATGAATGGATGGGCACAAGGTCTAGTCCTGCGACCTTATGCTTTCTCGTCCTGTAGGTACTACTTGAACTCGGCGAGGCAAAGCTTCACCGAGTCCGGATCATTGGTGTACATCACATTCAACTTGGTGCAGCCATAGGACTGGACAGCAAACTCAAAGGGGAACTCCTTGCTGAAGTCCATATCCAGCAAGCTCACCCCTCGGATCGCCATTGGAGTCTCTTCAAGTGAATGAGTGGGTAGGCGGCGGCAGCAGTTCATTTTTTAGCTCTTGGGGAACTGGATTCAATAGTAAACTGAGTGTGTACAGGCGACAACAGTTACTACCCATCCCTCACCTGCTACACGCCCGGCAGAAGATGCACCCTCGGCGCATTCAAACGCCTCCATTAAGAAACCTACTCCGGCCACACGTCGGTTCATGAGCGGGTCTGTATTGGTACTATAATAACAAGAGTTAGTGGTAACTTTACTTAAATTTAATTAGCTTTAGTAGAAATTTACACTTAAAACAAGCAATGCATTGGGTCGTTCTATCAGTGCCACGGGATCAACATGCACAACAATTAGAATTATTATTCTCAGGACGCACACGATCAGCACATTTGTCGCACTTTTAGATAGATAATGCTACCAAGTTTGAACTATTTGTTATGGTTGTTGTCCTCTGCATCATCATGCCGTGTTTCCCAGCTTGGAAGATTCAGAACCAACAAATAAGATCCAAATAATAAGTAGAACAAAGATGCCTACACATCTCATTGATTCCCAGCTTGCAAGATTCATAACCAACAAATAAGATTCAAATAATAAGAACAACAAATATGCCTACACATCTCATTGATTCCCAGCTTGCAAGATTCAGAACCAACCCATTAGAGCCTTTTGATAAAGTGAATATCGGGATTAAATCCATCTTGCTAGCCATGTCATACAACCGAAGAACTTGGCAAATGCTCTTGACTGTCACAACATTTGTAGTTGAGTATTCCTGTTTGCACAACACAAATAAGAAGAGCCTGATTACTATAATAATGGCACTCCTTGAACTCAACCTGCAGCTCCACTCGGATGAAGCCTGCCTGGAGTTGCATGATTCAATTCATGTGCCTTTTTCTGCAGTTCACCTGAAATCAAGCAAAGATTGCATCATTCAGCTAGCAAGAAGTACTTGCTCCCGTGAGCTGGCAGGTTCTTCTTTAGTAGTTGCACTAAAATTGAGGAACATTAAGGTTGGATGTCCGGCTCATGTAAGGTGCAACTATAATTTGCTTATCCTTTTGTGCAGTTCCACTAAAATAAAGTGACATTGTGGTGACAGTGATGACTCATCTTGCAAAGGCTAATAAAATGTTGCACGAGATTACTAGCATAATTTGACGAAGATTTTGGAAACTCCCATCACCATTTTGTGCAGTTCCACCAAAATTGAGAGATGTTGCCCACGTGACATTTTAGTTGAACTGCACAAGACACTCATTCCAAAAAAAGTGTTTTGTGTAGTTCACCAAAAGGTCACAATAGCAACAAGGTGAAATGGATATCCCTATCTGCACAAAAATATAGAAAGTAAACAGTTGCTGGTCAATAAGAATATACGAAACATGCACAAAATGAAAAGAAGCATCTTAATTATGTTCATGGCAATCATGCAAGGACAGTAGAAATTTTAAAACATTAGCAATGCTTCATATCACCGGAAACATTACGATCAACAATGACATTCGTCAAATATGGGATTACTTTAATGGTGGCATTGCTTGTTTACCAGATATAGTAAATCAACAATAGCTAAAGAGTTGGTTTAAGGGCATGGGACTGTGTGGACACCAGGACACTCAGCAGTGTAAAGGAGCAACTTACTTATCAAACTGGGGAAAACAGCAGGAGTACCTTTTGTAACACAGTTTAATTGCATCATATCATTGGAGGCATTAGATTAACAATAACACTGGTTAGACATGTCCCTAAGGTAACAGTGTGATCGCTTCATTTTACATGCGCCCTTACATTAATAACAACAAAAGGTTGGTATAAGGACATGCGACAGTGGACGCATCAGCACAATGTACCTACAAGGAGGCATAAAGTGGTGATGCCGAGTTTGTTCATGCTCTGTGAGGGCAGCAAATCTAATCTTTGAGACCTTTTACTATGCGAGGACAACAAATCTAATCTTGAGACCTTTTACTATGTGAGGGCAGCAAATCTAATCTTGGAGACCTTTTACTATGTGAGGGCATCAAATCTAATCCTGGAGACCTTTTACTATGTGAGGGCAGCAATTCTAATCCTAGAGACCTTTTACTATGTGAGGGCAACAAATCTAATCCTGGAGACCTTTTACTATGTGAGGGCAGCAATTCTAATCCTGGATACCTTTTACTATGTGAGGGCAACAAATCTAATCCTGGACATACTCTGTTGACTTGTCCACCAGCCGCCACTTTCTATCCTTTTTCACAGATCTGTTCCTTATCTAGTTTGTACTGCGTTTTCCCATTATTTCCCTTTTCAACCAAGAGACCGGTTGCGTATCCAGTCTCTACTACTTTCACCATATTATTACCTTTGAATCAAGTCCTAGATTCATGCTACAACTTTCCCCCATTTCTTCGTTGTTTGAACCAAGTCCTAGATTCGAATGCATGAAGTAGCTTTACCTCGAATAATACTAAAAATTTAGGTGTCTTTGGAAGAGCTGATGGGAGTAGAAAAAGATGCACATGCAGACATGTGGGGAGCTGGGGCAGTAGAGCAAGGCCGCTTTCGAAGAACTTATACCTGAGGGTCATCGGGATGCCGGCGGCGGCAGGTCAGATCTACGCACAGTATGGCAGGGAGGAAGAAGGGTCGGAGGACCTCCTGAGCCGGCGCTATGTCGGAGAGAACCGCACGGGCAGAGGATCGGGCCCCTCCGGTAGCTGCGGGTTTCCTCCCTCGCCGGTGATGACCGCGTGAACAATGCACCTAGTCCTCTACACACACCAGCCGAAGGGATCCGGACGGATCTGTGACCAGCGGTGAGAAGAGAGAAAATGTCGCTATCGTTGTCTTGTTTAGATCTGGAGAGGATGAGAGAATGAAGAGAGCAACCCTAGTAAAGCAAGTGCTCAGGCCCCTGCGTACATATATAGTGGAGTGATTATGTTTTTCTCTCCACAACAAGCATTTCAATGTGTGTATGTGGCATTAAAGAAAAGAAACTCTCTATTTAAGGTGACTAACTGTACGACTCCTGCTTACTACTACTACTACCTCTGTCCTGGTTTATAGGTCACCTTTGTAGTTCGTGCCAAATTTTGACCAAATATTAGCTAACAAAATGTTAATGCATGTCAACAAAAATTATATCGTTGGATTCGTATTTCAACATAGTTTTCAATGATATAATTTTTGGTAACATGCATGAACGTTTTGTTAGTTCAATCTATAGTCAAAATTTGACACAATATACAATGGGGACCAATAAACTAGGACGGAGGTAGTAGTAGTAGTATTTTCCACTTGTGCTCCCCGGCCCTCCATTCATTGAACAACCCCACGGGTGAATAAACATACAATACTAGTATTTATATAGAACGAACAAGCTCGAATTATTTTCGCGTAGTTAAAAGTTGAGGGCGGGGCTTTTCCCGGGCAGTACGCGCGGCAGTTTTTGCGTAGGCAGTTTGACAGAGAGGCGAGGAGGGTGAGGGAGTAGCGGATTCAACCTATTGCTGGAAAGTTCGGGCTGTGCGATTTGATGGCGCGTTACTGCTGGAAAGACTTGTGCTATGACTACTCACTATAGTCATGAATTACTGGCGTTACGACTAGGGTGATGCCCCCCTTCCGTTCCGCACTCTAATCTGGTGCATGACACGTTGACCCGGATGCTGGCTCTCCCACATGTCGGAGAAGTACGTAGTAGTAAGAAGGAGCAAAGAATCATGTGGTATATACAAGTAGTAGTAGTACTACTCATGTCGGAGGAGTGCGAACCACGGCAGCCCAGTGAATCAGCAGTAGAAAATAATGTGCTGATATGGCCATAAAAAACAATGTGCTATGGTCCAGACTGTAGCATGTACAGTACTACTCCTCTCTGTTTGGATCCCTGAGTTAGAGCTAGTTTGGGTTGAAATAGCCTCAAATTATCCAAACAGGAGGGGTTAGTTTGAGCTAGTTTGCTCTAACCCAACTAAAATAACTAGCCCAATGGAGAGGTTCTAATTGGGTTAGTTCTCCTCGGGCCCACTAAAAGAGAACTAAAAAAATCTCCCCTTACCGCACCAAATCGCTCCCCCCCCCCTCGCATGACTCCTCTCTGTTCCCCATCGGACCGCCTGCCCAAGCGCCACTCCGCCACTCGCCCTCTCTCACTCCGACCACCCTCTCCCTTCGGCCGCCCTCTCCCTTCGGCCTTCGAGGCTCGCCCCTCTCCCCCTTCACCAGTCGTTTTTCTCCCTCTGTCGTGCGCAGCGGCAGCGCATCTACCAAGGAGGTTGTGAGAGGGGTGAGTTTGTTTGTTCCTTCTCTGTCTCACAGCCATATCATTGATCTTGCTTGCTCTAGTGCTAATTCTGATTTGGAAAAGTAGATCCTGATTAAACTTGGTATAGATTTGTGGTGCACGCATGGAATTGTTTGATGCTGCTTGAGGAGGTAATAAATCTTTCTAGAGGCCTAAAGATTCAGTTCACCTTTCTAGGCATTTCAGTTTCAGGCTTGCATTATTTCTAGAGGCCCAAAGAATCAGCTCACCTTTCTAGGTATTTCAGTTCCAAGCTTGCATTATTTATAGAGGCCCAAAGATTCAGTTCACCTTTCTAGGTATTTCAATTTCAGGCTTGCATTATTTCTAGAGGCCCAAAGATTCAGTTCAGCTTTCTTGGTATTTCAATTTCAGGCTTGCATTATTTCTAGAGGCCCAAAGATTCAGTTCACAGTCATTGGCAAGTGTCCCTGCTACCCATGCCGGTGTCGACCTCAACTCGCAAGCGCCAGCGTCAGAGGGCTTACCGGGGCTTGGGCTAGACAGAGCCTTCCTCCAGAGCGACAATGACGAGCTCCTCCCTGGGTGTGTGAGGGGCTCCGGGATCCCTCCCTATTGTGAATGACTTCCGTGATGAGTTAGCTCGTGCTTTGTTTCATGGAGTGTATTTTTTTGTGAAGCTTGATTGAGGACTTGTATGTTTAAGTGGGATATCTCAATTGTATGGACAAAGTAAAATTTATCATGTTTTGCATGCTTGATTTGTAAAGATGGTTCGTTTATGTCAATTGTGAGTGGGAGGAGGCCACACAAGAGCGAGCCACACCAAATCCGGCAGGAAATAGGGTCCAAAGTAGTCAAATGATTGAGAAAGAACATTTATTTTCAATCTAACGCTGCCATCCATACACCTCTTTGTTTAGAGTTAGTTCAGGGTTAGAATCTAACTCTAACCTCTAACTGAGTTAGAGTTCTCCTCGTCTCGGTTCATCTCCATCATACTTTCCCCATTTCTGTGTTTTCAGTATCCTGCGAATCAAAGAGGCCCTTAGACTGGTTTAGGTCCGGTAGTTTTTTATAAACGTGTTATGTCCAAAATTTAATGAACGTGCTCTGGTTTCTATGAAAATAATCCAGTTTCATGTAGTAATTTATTTATTTATTCTTCTACGGGGGGTTTGCATGTAATTCGTGAAGTCTGAAATGTAAAGTACCCCGGCATATGCTCCTAGTCATGCATGCACTATGACCCAGATGCTCTATGTCCCACATGTCGGCGAAAGGGAGCACGTGGAAATAGCCTAGGAGTACATATAGGAGGATAAATGCGTGAAAAAATATGTACGGTGAACCATAGCTGCAGTTCGAAAAGGAGACCTAAAGTGATGACAGGTATAGGTCGCACGCACCCAACTAGTGGTAGTACTAGACATACGACTACTTTTTCCCTAAAAAAGAGGTACGAGTGCTCAGTACTCCTATTCTATCAACACAAGTCCCATCTGACAAGAGTGTCCGTGCTACAGCTAGCTCTTCTCCCTCGTTTCTCTCTTCTAATTCTAAACTCAGCCGACGCCCGGTGGGCGGGGTGGGGATTTGTCGATGGTCGGTTTGCTCAATTGCGGCCCCACCTCACAGTGAAAATGTTACGACTGGAATAAAAATGCCATATACTCCTATACTAATAAAACATTAAGGCCACTAGGCGATGCAGTGCTGGTTATAGGAGGCAAGAAGAAGAGATGCATCCATCAACGACGTCCACCTCCTCGACTCAGGGCACCGGCCCATCGAACGGCGGCTAAGTAGCAGTGACTTTCGTGGCCAGGTCGACATGCTTCTGAACAATGGCGTCCAAAGATTCCAGCTGCTAGAAGAAGGCCAATGTATTTCTATCCTCGCTGGCCTTGTGGCCTATGTAGACGATTTCCTCGTAGACGTGGATGTGTAGGTCGACGGTTTCTTGCGTGGCGAGGCGATGCGCGTCAAGCGCGGCCTCGAGGTGCACATTCTTCGTCGCGACCTCCGGCACCTGCGGGGCCACCAGGGCTTGAAAGAGTTCGTCACCATGGAGGCCGATGAGGGTGGTAGGCAATGAGGAGCCTGGGCTCGTGGGCTGGAGCAGTATGGCAAGGTCGTTCGCGCGTTTCTTGACGGCGGTGAACTTGCAGATGGAGTTGACCATCATGTCGTCCATGCGAGAGGTGAAGCCGGTGTCGGTGAGGGCTACAATGCCGGCGGTCGCCATCAACGTCTGGAAACGCTGCATGGTGCGGGGCCGCAGGCCGGCGCCTTGGATGATTTGACACAGCCGACTGCCGCTCACATCCATCGCCTCCATAGGTGCTTCTGGCTTCTGGTCACTTGGTCTTGGATTGGAGTGAGCAGTGTTGCGCAGAGACTAGGAGTAGATGGATTGGAGTGGTGGGGCGCCTTTATATGAGAATCCAAACTCTGTTGCACTCACATCGTGCTGGCTCTATTCTGCTTCTCCAATTAATTCCCTCTGCATGTAATTGAGGATGCATCATTGACTGTTCAACGTCTCGGGAAATGCTACCCTCTCCCTCCTTGGCATTCAAGCACCTATGGAGGCGACTATCGCTTGCATCTATCGCGTGTCAGGAGACGTTCCCGTCGATGACGAGGTGCCTATGGTGACTTTGTAAATTTCAAGATGATAGTACTAGTATACTCAATACTGTGCACCGCGACCAAGGCAGAGAGGAAAACGAGAGAACTACGTATTTATTTATGGTGTATATTCACTCATTTTGCTCCATATGTACTCCGTCTCGGTGTAGTCTAGTCACTTGTTGAAATCTCTAAAAAGGCAAATACTCCTTTCTAGTTTACAGGGCTATACTACACTGGTGTGCGTCGGTCCTAAACAAACGGCTTTTAACCCCTTTCCGCGACGGCATTTGGAACCGTCGCCAAGTGAGTGTGTGTGATAGGGTGTCCTTCCCACACGACCCAGAAATCATCGGGGATAGGCCCTCCTAGAACACAGGCTGGGGCCATGTGCGATCGAGCGAGGCATCGAAACCCAATCATTTCCGTAGGTATGTACATCCCACACGGTAATCCGAGAAAATCATTTCCGTAGGTATGTACATCCCACATGGTGAATCCCAGAAACATATTTCCGTTCGTATGTATATCACACACAGTCAATCCAAGGAATACGTTTCTGTTCTTATGTACATCCCACACAGTCAATCCAGGGAAAACGTTTCCGTTCGAACATAAATCCCACACCGTTTTATGTGTAGGCTCGTGTGTGAAAGGTGTAACTATCACACACGGTCTTCCTTGGTTAACTGTTTGCTTTTATCAACTATATCACACACGATTTGATGAAGAAAACTTTGTGGCATTGGGCTATCCATCGCAAGCGCTTTTACTGCTAGAACCGTTTGCAAAGGTCCATGATACATTTAGCAGGTTTATTAGTTTACAATTAATAATTCCAGTATTACACAAATTCACATTTCATATTGAACAGCTGTTTGCCAGTTTCATAGCAGGCACATAAATATATTATAACATCATAGTATGGTAGCTACATGAAAACATCATAGTACAACATATAGCTAGTTCAACTTCATAAGAACAATATATTCATTTCCCTAATCGAGATCATCCAGGCTCGTCTTATCCACCTCTGCTTTCGATTCAGTAAGAACCCGTTTTGCATGGGCCAACTGGGAAAGTGCCTCCTCCTTTGCCAACACCATCTTAGCAAAGTCTGATTTAAAAAATCTGAGCTCATTCTCCACCTTCAACTTTCTATCCCGCATCTTGAAATATGCTTCAGCGTTGACAAGACTTTCTCTAAGCCTGCGTGTATTCTCTTCCTCATACGAGCTCTAGAGCTTCATTAGGCACATCTTCAAAGATTGTGGCCACTCTTTATCAACCCACTCCAAGTAAGAACACTTCCGTTCATCCTATAATATTTAAAACTAGATCAGTAACAATTGTAGGGGAAATGGGTTTATAGCAACATAGAAAATCAGTAATGCTTATTTTGAAAAATTGAAGAAACATGTTAATTATGACATATCTTCTCAAAAAGATCAATGTGCAAATGAAATAATTGGTACTGAGACAACAACCAAATTCTGGAAGCTATAATTAACTACAACGATGCTACAAGTTCTTACTCATGTACAATAAATAATAAATTGAACATTTTATTAGGTAGGTAAATATAACTGCAACAGCATAGCGACAGTGTTTGGATGACAGCAAATTGATACTAACAGGTGTGTACATGCACAAATTTAGTAACATAGAACTAATAACACTAAGGTCATCCACTATGTATGCCAAAACTGGGGTAAAGACAATTGTTGCTACATCTCCCACTGGTGCCCTGCACTGGCGAGCCGATGCAGCGGAAAAAAATCAGGGAACCGGACTCCAGAACACGTAGTTGCTCCGACGCCCAGTTCCTTCGTGCCATAAAGATTTAGTATTTTACGGCTTGGCTGCTCGGATGTGTGGACCAAAGTTGGCTGCACAAACTACTGAAGCGGTGCCAAATAATTTTTTAATTGCACCACTGATGAGATGGCAACAATTTAAGATACTAGGTACAAACTATGACATTGTCTTAGGATGCGTTTGGTTGAAGGTGTGGTATGAATGGGTTGGGACCGTGACAGTGTTTGAATCACATCTAACAAATGATTTGTAACAACGGAAGAGGGTTTAACCTTCTCTGCACATGCCAGAAACTTCCTCCCGGTGCCCACAGAATCAAACGCAAGTAGCTTCACGCATGGAGATTTATGGTGACAACGAGCAGATAGATCTTCAGCCACCCCACTCCATTCGTTGCCACTGATGGTCCTAGGGAGCTACAAGAGGAAGAAACAACTCAAATCGACCTCCGGGTAAAAATCCTTCATTCCAAGTCATAGCCCGAGAGAGAAGAGAGGCATACCCGGGTGGTGAAGGAGTAGTCGCCGGAGGAGGATCCGCTGGAGATGTCTTTGAAGAAGACCATGGCGACCCCGCCGGTAGGATGCGAGACGGGGAGAGCGAGGAAGCGGCTATAGCTTAGCAAGGAAGGAAGGAAGGAGTAAACAGGGGAAATGTGACTTGTGGTCGGGGAGAAAAGGGGGTGGGGAAGGGGGGAAGGGGGCGGGGTAGATATTTTGGCGGTAGGCCAAAATTTTGGAAATGTGGAGGGAAACTTTGCACGGTGCCGCTGGACCATTCACTTTGAACGATTGTGTGCATCGCAAATGATTCTTCTGCTTTACGCGCATGGGATGAGTTTGATAATTTAAATTTTGGTCTCAAGGCATGGACACATTCACTTTGAACGTGCGCGGTGCCGCCGGACCATTCACTTTGAACGATTGTGTGCATCGCAAATGATTCTTCTGCTTTACGCGCATGGGATGAGTTTGATAATTCAAATTTTGGTGGAAATTTCCCTGGGTACGTCATTGCATAATTTAACATCGCTTGCTAATTTGGGCACACAAAAGAGCGTACAACAGACAAACTACACTTACTGAATCGAGCAATTTTAGTAATTACACAGAGCTAGTTGACCTAAACATTGCTCTAACAAAATACCAGCATTAAAAACAAAGCCTAAGTACGCATAATTAAAAATCCGCCGCCTCGCCGGCCTATGCATCGCCGGTGTGAGATGAGACATTGATGACTTGTCCTGGTGACATGCCGCTGTTGGTGGACTCCGCGTCCCCCCTGCTGAAGTCGGCCGCGTCCTCATCCTCGTCCTCATCCTCGGCCTCGGCCTCGGCGCCTTCCTCAAGGTTGTAATACTCGTAGTAGTGGCTGTGCTAGAGCTCGTGTTGGTACTCCACCGCTAATTCCTCGACGGACAGACTCTTCTCTACCTCGATCCCGGCCACGCGCAACGCCTCCTCCCGGCGCTCCTCGATCTCCGCCGCCTCCTGCATCTCCAGCTCCCGCTCGGCGACCTCATGAGGAAGCAGGTGCTCCATGGCCACCACCGCCTTCTCAGACGTGGGTTGCATGCTGGAGTCTGAGGTGGCCTGGAATATCTTGGTGTGTGCATCCTCAATCTTGGCGTGGATGGCCTCGACACAGGCCAGGGTGACATCAGTGGCACGGACGGCCGCTCGAGCGCTCTCGGCGTTTGCAGCAGCCGTCGCAGCAGCAGTTGCAGCCATCTTGGCTGCTGCTGTAGCTGCCCTGTCAGCTGCCACAGACGCCCTCTCGGCGGTAGCGGCCGCGCTCAATGCAGATGCGACGCCACTCTCGGCGTAGGCGGCCGCGCTCTCGGCACAGGCGGCGGCGCTCGGGGGGGCGCGGCCATCGTACGGGCCTTCACGAAGCGTTTCCACGGTGTCATCTTTGCAAGAAGGGGGTGGAGGAATGGGGATCGGGATTCGTGGATTCGGAGGTTGCTGGCACTAGAGCAGACGAGCCGGCGAAGCTTAAGGTGGGAGACTTAAATAGACCCAGATATTTTCATCGCAAACGGCACCTAGAAAACAACTGTGTGATGTTGTAGTATTTTTTATTAGCTGTGAAAGACGAATTTGGAATAAAGTGCCAACAGATGGTGTTTTAAATGAACGAGAAATTTTTGTAGTACTAATACAACTCTCATGTCAAATTTTGGAAAATTTCAGGGGTCATTTGACATTCTAAGACATTTAAGTGATTTTCTAGCCATTTAATGACCGTAATTGAAATTTGAACTACATGTACATGCAACAGCTAACCATAACAGTTTGAAAACTCATATTTCATGTACTTGTGTGTGATTTAATTCCATGTGCAGTAAATTGGAAGGAACTTTCAGACATATTGGTCTAACGGCTATGACACAATTAAGCATGGAGTGACATGGCATTTTAATTCCAAAAAATTAAAAAAAATCAGAAACACATGAAACCTTGTTTGATGTAATGTCATGCCAGCAAGATGATGTGGTCAAAAAATTGACATGTTTGACCAAAGTTTGGACACACACCCCTCACAAACCGGAGCAACTCACTAGAAGGCTCATGGTTCCGAGAGGGAACAATGCATGTTCGATGACGAACAGGAGATAGCTTCCTCTTACAGCCTTCAAATTTTTTTTTACGTCTCACATGCACTACTACAACTGTAATGTGAAATTTTTGAAAATTCTAGGGGTCATTTGACCTTTTAAAGACATTTAAGTGATTTTCTAGCCATTTAATGACCGTAATTCAAATTTTAACTACATCTACATGCAACGCATAACCAAAACGGTGTGAAAAATCATATTTGTGTACTTGTGTGCGAGTTAATTCTATGTGCAGTAAACTAGAAGGAATTTTCAAACATATATGTATCACGACATGGACACATATGCATGAATACGTATGCATGGAGTGGCATGGCATTTTAATTCCAAAAAAAAATCAGAAACACATAAAACCTTGGTTGATGTAATGTCATGCCACCAAAATGATGTGGTAAACAAATTGGCATGTTTGACGAAAGTTTGGACACACACCCCTTACAAACCGGAGCAACTCGCTAGAAGGTTCGTGGTTCCGAGAGGGAACAATGCATGTTTGATGACGAACGGGAGAAAGCTTCCTCTTACGGTCTTCAAATTTCTTTCTACATCTAACGTGCACTACTACAACTGTAATGTGAAATTTTGGAAAATTCTAGGGGTCATTTGATGTTTTAAAGACATTTAAGTGATTTTCTAACCATTTAATGACCCTAATTCAAATTTGAACTACATCTACATGCAACGCCTAACCAAAACGGTTTGAAAAATCATATCTATGTACTTGTGTGCGAGTTAATTCCATGTGCAGTAAATTAGAAGGAATTTTCAAACATATTGGTCTCACGACATGGACACATGCATACGTATGCATGGAGTGACATGGCATTTCAATTCAAAAAAATAAAAAAATGATCAGAAACACATGAAACCTTGGTTGATGTAATGTCATGCCACCAAGATGATGTGGTAAAGAAATTGGCATGTTTGACGAACGTTTAGAGACACACCCCTCACAAAACGGAGCAACTCGCTAGAATGTTCGTGGTTCCGAGAGGGAAGAATACTGTTTGATAACGAATGGGAGATAGCTTCCTCTTACGGCCTTGAATTTTTATTCTATGTCAACCTGCACTACTACAACTGTAATGTGAAATTTTGGAAAATTCTAGGGTCATTTGACCTTTCAAAGACATTTAAGTGATTTTCTAACCTTTTAATGACCGTAATTCAAATTTGAACTACATCTACATGCAACGCCTAACCAAAATGGTTTGAAAAATCATATCTGTGTACTTGTGTGCGAGTTAATTCCATGTGCAGTAAATTAGAAGGAATTTTCAAACATATTGGTCTCACGACATGGACACATGCATACGTATGCATGGAGTGACATGGCATTTAATTCAAAAAAATAGAAAAATGATCAGAAACACATGAAACCTTGGCTAATGTAATGTCATGCCACCAAGATGATGTGGTAAAGAAATTGGCATGTTTGACGAACATTTGGACACACGCCCCTCACAAACTGGAGCAACTCGCTAGAAGGATCGTGGTTCCGAGAGGGAACAATGCATGTTTGATGACGAACGGGAGATAGCTTCCTGTTACAGCCTTCAAATTTTTTCCTACGTTTAACGTGCAACTGTCATGTGAAAAATTTGTAAATTTCAGGGGTCATTTGATCTTCTATAGACAGTTAAGTGATTTTCTAACAATTTAATGACCGTGATTCAAATTTGAACTACATCTACATGCAACGCCTAACCAAAACGGTTTCAAAAATCATATTTTTGTGTACTTGTGTGCGAGTTAATTCCATGTGCAGTAAATTCGAAGGAATTTTCAAACATATTGGTGTCAATGCATGGGCACATGCATGGAATGCATGCCATGGCATTTTAATTCCAAAAAATAAAAAAATGATCAGAAAAACATGAAACCTTGCTTGATTCAATGTTATGCCACCAAGATGATGTGGTAAAAAAATTGGCCTATTTGATGAAAGTTTGGACACACACCCCTCACAAACCGGAGCAACTCACTAGAAGGTTCGTGGTTCCGAGAGGGAACAATGCATGTTTGCTGACAGACGGGAGATGGCTTCCTCTTACAGCCTTCAATTTTTTTCCTACGTTTAACGTGCACTAATACAACTGTCATGTGAAAATTTGGAAATTTTCAGGGGTCATTTGACCTTTCAAAGACATTTAAGTGATTTCTAACCATTTAATGACTGTAATTCAAATTTAAACTACATCTACATGCAACGCCTAACCAAAACGGTTTGAAAAATCATATTTGTGTACTTGTGTGCAAGTTCAAAAATCATCGAACGATGTAAATATCTGATGTTCAAAAAAGAAAATGTAAAGATCTGGCAAGACAACCGGCCCCCACATGATTGGCACTCTATCTCGCGGCTCGAGGTTTGGTAGGTGATTGGCGGGGATCATTAATCAGACACGTTTCTGTCTTGGAAATCGTCAGCTATTATGTTCACACACGGATTTGCTGCGGGAATCGTGTCTAATTCAAACTATAGTACTCATAAATTCTGGCGACCGGCGTGTGTACTGTCCCCGTCGATCTAGATTCCGACCGCCAATAAATACTACCTTGCTCACATCGTCCCGCCTGCATTCTCAACTACATCCTCCCCTCTCTCTCTCTCTATCTATCTATCTATCTCTCTCTCTCTCTCTCAAATCTCTGCCATGGCGCCGCCGGTCTGCCCACGCGCCTATGAAGAGTCGCCGCCCCCCGAGCACGCTCACTCGATTAGCGTCAATGAGGACCCCTACGCGCCGCCTGACGAGGTTGCGTCGGACCCCTCAACTTTGGATTGGTTTTGGGGCCAGTACAACCTTTGTCTATGGAAGACGCTGCCGCCGGCTGAGAAAGTCAGGCAAGTGGCGTTCAGGAAGGAGATGGCAGAGGAGGAAGCCAGGTACCAGGCGGCCTGTGAAGCTCGTGATGCCGCCTGGAAAAAGGAGGCGGCAGAGCTTTGGGGGCGGGCGCGTCGTTGTGCCGAGGAGATGTATGAAGACGGGCACTTCGCGAGGAAGTTCATAGGCGCTGGGTGCCTCGTCGCTGCGTGGAGGTGGGCCGATAAGCTCCAGCGTGCCACCGACGAGGAGCTCTGGTGGGCGCCCAATGAAATGGCAAGATCGGTCGCACGCGTCCGCCAGCAAGAGGCAGATCAGTACGTCAAGCACTACGAGGCGGAGGAGTCGGAGTACTGCCTCCGCACTGGGAAGACTCCGCGCACCAGGGAGGTGCTGGCGAGGGGCTGTCGGAATACTGGCCCAGGAGGGATTATTAGTTTTAGTATTGTTCGTTTTCAATTTTATGCATTGTACCTAGTAGTTAAGTATCATCACGTATATGTGATGATATTTGAATCTAGCTGTTATCATCCACATATACAAAATGGAAAGCGTATATACACCCATTGAAACAGAACATATAAGAATAGAAAACAGAGTACACACATTGAAACAGGGCAATAAACAGAGCAATACTATGATTGTTGTGAATACATAGCTATCCACGTCCAAACGACTTTCCAAAATAAAACGCGTCCATGAGACCATGACCAGAAGCCCTTGCCTAGGGTAGCTCTTGGCTCTGCCTGAACTCATGCAGGCGTTCGTCCAAGCGGTCGACACGCTCGCGGTACATCTGGAGTGCGATCTCGAGCTCCAAGTTGGCTATTTCAACGGAGATCACCAGCTCGAGGATGCGACGGCCATGTTCCTCTACTGCGCCCAAGTGGACACCTGGGCCAAGGAGGCGGTCGAGCCTACGGACCAGCGTGTTTGCATTCAGCGGGCCACGGACAAGGCGAACAGCGGCACCCACGCGAATGGTGTAGTGGGCGTCCGGTGCAAGTACGGCGCGGCCGACCTCTGGTGCAAGTATGGCGCTGAGGGCCTCTGCCCACTCCTGGCGAGGAATGGGGGTACTGACAGGACGTGTACCCAGCTACGACGCCGTGTCGACAGCAGGCAAGCGCCGATGGATCCGCTGTTGCTGTGAGGTGCGCCGCGCCTCTCGCTCTGCGGTGCTCCAACAGTCTCGCCGTGCGGCGAGCCGCGGCCTATTGGCGCGGACGCGTCTAGCTTGCTCTGCGGCGCGCCATCGATCATGTTGTGCAGCGAGCTGCAGCCTGTCGACGCTGACATGCTTATCTTGATCCGTGGCGCTCAAGCGCCATGCGCCAAAGGTCTGCTCAACCCTGGCGATGATGCGCATCACAACATCGTCCATCGCGTTGCTGGGAGCGCCTCGGCCTTGACGGGTCATGGCGCCTGCTCGTTTTCCTCGTCGATGAGGTTGATGGTAGAGGCGGCGCTTTCGTGGGTTGGCATGCTTGGAAAAGGTTGATGTGCTACAGGCTGCACTTGTCGCCTCCATGCGTCGCGCTCCCCCTATGTGCAATATAGCAGGGTGGCGAGAAACAGGTGAGGAAATGGCGGGAAACGGTGGTGTGTTCATAAAACACCATCAATTAATGGAAACTTAGCATCGAGCTAGCCCAAGTCGTAGATGATGATCAGATGAACATGGACCACACTAGGGAACCCGTCAGCGATAAATTCATCAATCCCAAATGGTTGAATACTAGCAAGCGTTTGCCCACAACACACATGGCCTATTCCATCACAAATAGGTCGGATGGATCAACTGTATGCCATGTATCGCACATTGTCAAAAAGTAATGCGGTAGACCTTCTTTAATTAACATGTGTTAAAAAATAAAAAACAAGGACCTCGAGGTTAAATTAGCTGAGGGAATGGGGCATTTCGGTCATTTGACCAAAATGACCCATCCCATTAGCTAATTTAACATTGACACAACTTCTCATCCAGTCACCCATCCGATGGCTGCTCCAGCCTGAGCACACTTAACTTGATAGTTTTCTTACATGAGAAACTGGTGGAATAGCTAGTCCTTGCTGATAGGAATGCCTCTTCACATCCTTATGGCGTATCCGGATGACCGCTCATCCCACAATGGCCATTAGATGTTGTGTAGATAGAGCATATCACATACGTCTTATTAGAAGCAATCGTCTGCTTATTAACGGTCTTCGCACACATTTTTTATTGCAGACATGTTTGCCGCGTATCACACACATCTTGTTATATTGAACCGTTTCTATTCTCTTGCCTAATAACAAACAGTTAATCCGAGTGAACCGTATGTTGTATATCGCACACACCTTCATTTGGATGCCCATTTCTTTTGTGTTGCCTAATCACAATAGTTCATCTGAGTGAACCATATGCTGCGTATCGCACACGCCTTCATCTAGCTGCCCATTTCTTTTGTTCCTCCTCATTGCAAAGAGATAATTGAACTGAACCGTATGCCCTTCATCACACACGCAACTAAAACCTGAACCGTGTTTGATGCATCCGTCATCGCAAATGTTTTATACATTTCTGACGGTTTTTATACACCACCATTTGCGATTATGGCATCGCACATAGATTCTCGAAGGGTCTCTGATTGTAGTGTCGCATTGGCAGCATCCTGCAGTAGTGCTAGCAAGTAATAGTGGGCTCACATAGCAATTTTGTCTCATGCAAAAGCCTGGCTACATGTGTGCTCCAAGGTTCGCAACTGTGATGTTCAGGTTGCGCTTGGCTCTTCGCCTCTTCAAGAAGATGAACAATGATGTTACTACTACTGCTTCTACAGTATTGAATCCACTGCTGCATGTCCGCCCACCGCGAGCGGGAGGGATAGCTTGTTGTAGTACTACTATAAGCAAAAGCCTGTCCTTGTCTGTGAGCCACCGCGTGCATGGGCGAGGGAGAAGGCATGCGGTAGTAAAATCAAGCTTCTCCTCATTGTACGAGTTGATGCAACACATCATAGCACTGGCCCCACATGGTTGCCTCTAAACTTCGCTGAAAGACCCGCACTGTACAATACTCCATTCGCTGCAACCTCTAACATTTACCCCACCACAAATTAAAATATATATATTCCTGTCTTGACCAGATGAGCGTGCAAACTACAATCACCGGGATGATAGTTAGAGCTAGGAGATTATTTTAATCAAAAACAAGCATGGAGCCGACCCCCAACGATTTTAAGCTTACATGCATGGTACATGCTATCCTAGACTACTCTACACATGAAACTGCCACACGAGCGTCCGGGCTACGCTTGGCTCTTCGCCTCTTTGGGAAGTCGAACAATGATGGAGTACTACTGCAGTGGAGGAGTACTACAGAATGCTTCTGGCCATCTAACATCAATTGAACTGTTGCATGTCCACCGCATGCGGGAGGGAGAGCGTGTAGCGAACGAAAGCTTCTCCTAGTCCTGCGAGCCACCACGCTGATGGGCGAGGGAGGGACGCAGCTTCATTGACTTACTGCTCCTGCCTTTGCGTGTATGATAGGTGGGCCCAACAGGTGGGTGGCCCACCTGTCATGCAGCCAAAGGCAGGTGCAGTTAAGGCGAGAGGGCGTTGTAGTAATCAAACTTCTCAGTCTTGTATGAGTTGACGCGACACATCAAAGCACTGCACTCGATATATTTCAATAATTTGCGTTTATCGATGCATTAATTACAATGCATGCATGCATGTCGTGACTCTTGTTTTGATACTTGCATGTGTTGATTTAATGCACCTTGAAGTAGTATGAATATGTGATGGTAAAGCATTGTAATGCCCCGGCCCTAATAAAGTGAGAGATGGTTGTGCACGAGGAGGGCGAGATCATGCAGACGGAACATGACCCGACGATGGAGCTCTCTATGGTCTCGATGGACCTCACCTTGCTCCACTGCCCCTTGTGCCTCCGCCCCTTGAATCCTCCAGTGTATGAGGTTCGAATACACCTCGTCCGTTCGGCTGATTGAGAAAGGTGTAGGTTTTTTGATTGATGTGATGTTCAATTGATTTGTGTAGTGCAAGGGAGGGCACCTGGCCTACATGGACTACCGCATCGAGCGCCCCGGGAACCAGCGGCAGTGCCAGAAGTGCGAGCGTGGCGGTGGCTTCGACATGCGGAACACGGCGGTGGATGCCGTCCTCTCCTCGGTGAGGGTGGCGTGCCCGCACGAAGGCTGTTGGCTCTACGTCACTTACCACAAGCTCACCGATCACCAGAGCATGTGTCCGCTCACGCCCTGCAAATACCCCGTGCCCGTCTGCGGCTATGAAGGCCCGCTGTCAGCGCTCTCCCACCACATCAGCACCATGCATCCCATGCCCATGCACAGGATCCAGTATGGCAAGGTGCTCTAGCTGCAAGTGACACTGTTGGAGCCACGGCTCTTGCTATTCGCGCAAGAGGACGGCCGCATGTTTTTCTTGGTCGGCGGCATGCTCAACATCTGCGCTCCTATCACCGTGTCAGTCGTCTGCATCAGAGAGGGATCGTCCCCACTACCGCACTACGTGGCCAAGCTATGGGTGAACGACCCGCCAGGGGAGCCCAAAGGCAGGACCGACGCCGTCAAGGTGGAAATGGAGGTGACAAGCAGCAAGGATCCCGGCGACATCACCGCGCACGAGCTGACCTTCTTCACAGTTCCACCCAAGCTGCTGGCTGGGGCTAAGCTGGTGTCCCTCCACATTCAGATTGACAAGTTCACGTCCTAAATTATTCTACAATGCCTTCTGTTTATCTTAGTAATATGCTAATATAGGGGTTATCTTGGTCTACTTTAGCTTAAGAGATGGTGGGCTTTGGTGGCGGTGCAGCAATTACTTCGACATCAGATCAACAGTTAAAGTAATTTCCAACAGTCGAACGGATATTTTGTGTCTGTTGGATATAAAGATCCTTTGGGTAAGAAGTATAACAACTTATAAGAAGTAAGTATAACAGCTTATATGCTTCTTTGTTCAGGAAGTGTCGCATACTTGTGCGACTTGACGCGACACATCAAAGTAGTACTACAACTTGTAGTACTCCCTCTGATCCTAATTTCTCTGCGCATAAGGCTGGTCATAGTGGGAGTAACATAGGTAGTAATATAGATGCCACATAAGCTAAAATGATGAGGTGGCAAGTAATTAATGAGGAGAGAGGCAAATAGAGTAACATAATATGTTACCATCACATAGCACTTTCCAATGCAAAATGAGTCTACAAAGTAATAAATAAAGACATTAGTACTATCTCAAGGCCAAGGAGAAACATGAAGCCTATGATAGAGCCAATCGGATGGTTGAGAACACTACAATTCGTAGCTATAGATGCATGTGAGAGAGAGGACAAGTGTGTGTGTGCACCTCTTCTCTTCCTGTATAACGTACTTAACTCAGAGTACAAGTGTATGTCGGTGGCATCAACCTAGGGAGCTAGAGATGGTGCGTGCGAGAAGTCCCGAGAGATAGATGTAATGCGTCTGAAAAAAAGACTAGTCTATAGCTCGCCATGAGGCTATTCTTGTCGAACGCCCCAATAAGCGTAAGATATGTATCTGACGGTGCCAGTTATTGCACGTACACAGCAGTAGAAAAAGAACTAGTACCATGGCATATGCTACACCACGGCCGAGAACACGTGGCCACTTTACGCCATCCGGGAATAGTGTCGCACTTCGAAACTAAACCGTCAATAAATTTTGAGCGGGTCTCGTCACATTCCAAATTACTACTACTACCACGCTATATTTAATTGCAAACCTGTTCACACTGATCACAACCTACTCCCTCCGTCGTCACCGTGACCAAGGAGGAGGGGAAAACAAGAGAACTTAATGTTTATTTGCTAATTAATAACATTGCATGCAATGAACTAACCACTACATGTCGTGTTTGGTAGTCTCAACTCATTAAAAGCATGCACACCCACATCTCTTATTGGTTGATATGTCAAGAAACAAGAAACGAGGTAGACGTTAATGCACCGCGCCTAAGTGTTTTGGGATTATTTGGTTTTCGTAAGACGACTTACACACTTAGACGGAGGGAGTAAACGGTTACCCACTTAGGAGCGTATTAGTACTCGGTTATAAACACTACTATGCCAAGATGATTTCATATTCCTCCTCAACTCTTCATCCACAAAAACAAACAAGTCATTCAACATCCTTCCCTTGCGTCTGCCATGGCCAGCGTGAGTTCTGGGTCGAGAGATTACCACCAGGAAGAGGTGAGCATGGAAGAGGAAGCACGAGAGATGTCCCGCCTCACATTGAAAGCAGCCGACATGTCCCGCCGCGCGGAAGTAGCAGCACAGAGGTCCTGCCGCGCTGTCGAAGCAGCACAGAGGTCCCGCTGCGCCGTCGATGCAGCAGACTACTTCGGCCGTGTCACGGAAGTAGCAGAGATGTCCTGCCGCGTCGCGAATGCAGAAGAGATGTCCCGCCGTGCCGCGATGGCCTGGGAAAATGTCTCGTGGGCAGGCGACGACTCTTACAAGTGCATGCATGCGATCGTCCATAGCCAGATGGATTAGATCTCCGGCTGGGCGAGGTTGCAGGATGACATGAATTCCTCGTTTGAACAGGCTACCGACGTCATCCGACAACTAAGGGAGGGCAATGAGAGGCTCCGGGCCGAGCCCGACCTGATGAGGGTGAAGATCGTCTGAAGTGCACAGCAGCAGGAGGAGACCAGTGCGTTGTTGAAGAGGACTGGTGTCATCCTCAAGAAACTTCTGGACGCGAATGACATGCTCCACGTCGAGCGTCAAAGGCTGGTGGAGGAATCCGTGGATGCTCTCAAGCAGCGTCTTGAGGACACGACAGAGCTCATCGCCGCTCGCCGCAGAGACTAGTTCCCGTGGCCTGCAGCAACGCATCACGAAAGTAGAGATCAGCGAGCCAGATCATTGTCTTCCTTCTTCTTTTGCCCTTCGGGCGTAACCCCATGTGGCTTTTTTTAATTATCTTCCTAATTATGTAAGACAATTATCATCCACTGTCGTCATCCTTATATATTCATCAGTCTTGATATAAGTTGTTGTAGATGCTATATAGGTCCGTCGGATCTTACATCAAGATCCGTGCAAAAATTTCTTTTCAGATTTTCTTTTTTCTCTCTTAAATCTCAGTCGAGGGAGACATAGCCACGCCATTAAACAGAGGCTCGGGCGCCATTAATGGAGACCTTGGGAGAGAGGTGGGCGGCAGATGGAGGTCAAAGGGCTCTCCTCCTGATAAGCACGCGCAGGGGTCTGATCGCACGCCTCCCATACTCAAATATCTACCCTGCACGGCGCCTCCTAGCTAATAAAAAAAGGGGACGCGTGCTGCACGTAAATGGTAAATAGAACGCCCATGGTTTCAATAATACTTGTGTTTCTGATTGTAACATGACAACACTTGTTCCAAAATGACTTTGTTGATTGTTAATGTGTGCTCCTTCGCAAATCGGACAGCAAAATTACCACAACATGTTGGTGCCATGTCATGACACCAAGCCAAGTTTCATGATTTTCATGCGTGTTTTGGATTTACAGGAATTTAAAAACCAAGTTTCTCGATGTTTCCAGCCGAGCCACGACGCCCAGATGTTTGAATTTCATTCCCATTTCTTGCATGGGACCTAGAAATCTACCCGAGGACACACATGCGATTTTTCAACCATCTTTGGTGCACTGGAGCATGTGCTTGTATTTCAAATTTGAATTATGCGCACAAAGGTGACACGTTCCCTCTCAGAACCACGATCCTTCTTGAGAGAAGCTCCGGTTTGCAAGAAGCTTATACCAAAACTTGTTCCTATTCGGCCAATTTTTTACCACAACATGGTAGTACCATGACATGACACCATGCCGAGTTTCATGATTTTCAGGCGTGTTTTGGATTTACAAGAATTTTAAAACCAAGTTTCTCAATGTTCTCGGCCAAGCCACGAGATGTTTGAATTTCATTCCCATTTCTTGCATGGGACCTAGAAATTCACCCGAGGACACACATGTGATTTTTCAACCAACTTTGGTGCACGGGAGCATGTGCTTGTAGTTCAAATTTGAATTATGCACATTAAATGAGCAAAACTCAATTAATGTATAAAAAAGGCTAAACGAACCCGGAATAATTCCAAAATTTAATAGGGCACTCATGTAGTTCTATGTTGCCTTTGTAAAGAAACTCAAGGGGGGCAGCATATATCGTTCCGCACTCAAAGGTGACACTTTCCCTCTCAGAACCACGAGCCTTCTTGAGAGAAGCTCCGGTTTGCAAGAGGCTTATACCAAAACTTGTTCCTATTCAACCAATTTTTTACCACAACATGGTAGTACCATGACATGACACCATGCCAAGTTTCATGATTTTCAGGCGTGTTTTGGATTTACAAGAATTTTAAAACCATGTTTCTCAATGTTCTCGGCCGAGCCATGATGCCTAGATGTTTGAATTTCATTCACATTTCTTGCATGGGACCTAGAAATTCACCCGAGGACACACATGTGATTTTTCAACCAAATTTGGTGCACGTGAGCATGTGCTTGTAGTTCAAATTTGAATTATGCACATTAAATGACCAGAAACTCAATTAATGTATAAAAAGGCCAAACGAACCCGGAATAATTCCAAAATTTAACAGGGCACTCATGTAGTTCTATGTTGCCTCTGTAAAGAAACTCAAGGGGGGCAACATATATCGTTTCGCACACAAAGGTGACATGTTCCCTCTCGGAACCACGAGGCTTGTTGAGAGAATCTCCGGTTTTGCGAGAAGCTTGTACCAAAACTTGTCTGAATTCAGCCAAAAATATACATATGAAAACATGGTTTAGATTATCCCGAACATCTCGCTACCTAGACCAATGTACTCTTATTTGAATTCAACATAAAATGGATACAAATATTTGAATTGGAGATCGTATGGTACATGTAGTTCATAGTGAAATATGATTACTGCTATATGCATGTTTTTTTGTTATCAAGATAATATTTAAATGATTGTATAACTTGACAACAATCGTATTCAAATAAGGAAAACTGATTCAAATTTAGTCCATATGGTAGACGACAACATATATGTTCATAGGGTGGAGTAAAATGTTCATGTATGATGGAAGATCAAAATGTAGGACTACATCCATTATAAACCGCAAGGTCACCTAACGATATATTTGAATTCAACATAAGTGGATTCAAAAATTGAAATTCGAGATCTTGGCATTTGCAATCATATAAAAAGGGACATGACTCTTTCTTTTGGTGGGAATTGATTTGTTTTTCGTTGTTATTGAGGGAAGTACGAATCGATTTGGTACTGTACAAGGTAATCTTGTTCTCCCGATTTTTTTACATTTTTCTTGTAGTTTTTTCAATGACATCTATAACAATATAGTAAAAGGGGACATGACTCTCTTGTGTCTTGTATGAATTGTTTTTTTGTACACGTTAAGTTTGTTCTGCCGAACAAGGAATCCGCGCCTTGTTATCCAGAAATTTTCAAGCTCGAGTATCTTTTGTCTCATCTGCTTTGAAACTCCCGCCTCTTCAACCCACTCCGTGCCTTGTTATCCAAAATTTCGACGCGCGCGAAAACTCTCTCCTCATCCGAAATCGGTCCTGCAGCCCAGAGACGGGAAATCATCCTTCTACCCCTCAGCCGGAAATGCCGACTCGACGTCGCGGTGTCAAAACCGGTGGGGGTACGCTGGTAACTTACCCTACATTTCGGACAAGCACGTCCCTAAGCCATGGCTCCCCCTACCTTCCCCTTCGTTCCCCCCATTCGTACACCGAGGCCGCCAAAACCCGCAAAACCCCACGCTCCTCCGTCGGCCTCCCAACCACCGCCTAGCCGGAGACTCTTCCCCGACGATGTCGTCCACCGCAACAGATAGCCATCCCTCATCCACCGCATTGGATGAGGATCCATCGTCGATCTCGTCGTCCCACCGGATCAGCCGCCCCGTCCTCCACCTCCAAGGAGCTGCCCTGACGTTCACCTCATCTATCGCGCCACCTCCATCCCCACAGCGCCGTCTTGACCTGCCCCACCGGAACTGCAGCACCCTCACAAATTCCTCTAATGAAGCCGAGGCCCACTCGACGCCACCAAGGAGGTTCTGCACTCACCGCTGTAGTTTATCTTTTATTCGATCTCACGGGGCTGCCGGTGCTCGATACCGAGCAGCCACGGCGGGTCTCCATCGATGGTGCTATCGTCGGCCACTTCATCCACGGTGTCTCTCCCCCATGTCGTTGCTTCCTTGGCAGCGACTTCCATTCCAGGACTAGCTGCTGCTGCTCCGGCTCTCGCTCGCGTTGTAGCTCTTTTGTTGCTGTCAGTCGCGCTGCTGCACTGCTCTTGTTGTCGTTCGTGCTGTTGCTCTTCTCTGCTATTGCTGTCGGTCACGCTGCTGCGCCGCTCTTGCTCTCGTTCGTGTTGCTGCTCTGCTTTTGCTCTCGCTCGTGCTGCTGCTGCTGCTGCACGACCTCTGGCAGCTACATGAGTTGGGTGGCAACAAATAGTAGATGATCCATTCTCTATCTTTTTAAAACTGAAGCTATAATCTACTTGCTATCATTAGTTTTGGATCTATCCACTCGTTTGCTACCATCAGTCTTGATTTCTGCATGCACCCCTTAGGCCTTACAAAATCTAACTATTTTTTTATTATGCATGTCAGTCATTGTACACAATCGTACTGAACATGTAGAGAAAAATAAAAGACCGTCGCGTGGGAATATAATGTCATGCAGACACCGCTCCATGGTGGGCAAAGTGCCCCCCCCCTCCCGCCATTCCAGATTGTATTCCAGAGGAAGATAACTGTTCAGATGGGGATTCAGAGGGAGCCGACCACTCCTATTTACCACCTGAGGTGTTTGCTCTAACCTGGCATGCTAATGTTGGTCATATCATGCATATGGCGCCTCGCATTGCTTACATTATACATCTTATATGCCATCAGCTTAGTTTAGATTTGCTTTGTGTGAATGCCACCTGTTTGGTTTCTATATCATACTCCCATTGTTCCTAAATATTTATCTTTTTAGAGATTTCAACAAGTGACTACATATGGAGCAAAATGAGTGAATCTACACTCTAAAATATGTCTATATACATCCGTATGTGGTAGTCCATTTGAAATCTCTAAAAAGACAAATATTTAGGAATAGAGGGACTATATGGGAATTATGCAATGCCATCTTCTTTAGCCAGACATCATATACGTGAATCATGCAATGCCATCATGTTTAGCCAGTCATCATATATGTGAATTGTATCGTTCCATATTTTTCTTCATAATGTATTCCATTTGTCAACAATGTTTATACATTCATGTACTCTTCCTGTGCATCAGCCATTTGAGTCAGTCATGGGAAAATCTGGAGTGACAACAAGGTCTTCTGAGCAGTTAGTGCTACCTGTCGATGCAGATTTCTTGCTGGTTACAGATAGCTCCTCAGAGGAGGATTCAGAGACAGATGACCAGTCGTATCCCCTCCCCCGAGGTGCATGCTCTAACTTGGCGGGGTTATATTGCTCATATCATGCATATGGTGTCTTGCATTGCCATGCCATCTGCTTAGATTAGACATGCTTTGTGTGAATGCCTCCTGTTTGCTTTCTATATCAGATATGTTAATTATGCAATGCCATGTTTTTCAGCCAGTTATCATATATGTGAATTATGCACCGCCATGTAGCCACGCATCATATATGTGAATTATCTCATGCCATCTTTTTTTCATTATGCATTCCATTTGTCGACAATCTGTGTATATTGAACTACTCTTCATGTGTATCAGCCATTTGAGCCGGTTATGGAAAAATCAGGAGTGAAAACAAGGTCTTCAGAGTAGGCAATGGTACCTGTTGAAGCATATATCTCGATGGTTACAGGGAGCTCCTCAGTGGAGGATTAAGAGACAGATGACCAGTCCTATATCCCACCTGAGGTGTATGCTCTAAGTTGCAATGTTTATATTTCTCATATCATGCATATGGTGTCTTGCATTGCTTAGTTTACACATCATATGCACAATATTGAATTCCATCTGCTTAGTTTAGAGATCATACATGCGAGTGCCAGCTGCTTAGTATATGAATCAATTATGTCAATTCTATCATGCCATCCTATATACTTAGACAACATGTATGTGAATTATTTCATCCCAACCTATTTTAGAAAGACATCATATAGTTTTGTCATGTCATCCTGTCTAGATACTCATCATATGTTGAGTTATGCCATTATATCCTATTAAGTTATCCATCATATATCTGAAATTGTGTCATGGTATCCTGTTTAGTTAGGCATCATATATGCGAAATTGTGTCATGTTGTCCTGTTTGGTTAGACAACATATATGTGAATTACCACATATGTCTATCATACAATGTCTGTATGTTCAATTTCTTTTCTTGTTTATCAGCCATTTGAATTGGAGTGGGTAATGGCAGTATCTAAGGGAGCAAAAACCCGTTGTTCACAAAAGACAATGCTACCCGTCGATGCAGATAGAACCATGGTTGTACTGGCCCACAAACTAGCCCCACCACACATAATCGAGACTCTTCCAGTTTGCACACTTACACCGTTGGGTAGAGAACCAGCTACAACCCATCTAACCCCAACCCCAGCGGACAGTAACCCACTTCTAGTTGACAAAGCACCATGTCCACCACAGAGTACCCCCACACGAGCAGTTTGTAAAGCAACTGCAGTGCCCAAAGCATGAAGACCACCACAACAAACCCAAACTCCATGTTTAAAGCAGAAGAGCAACTGTTCTCGGGTCAGATTCCGTAGTTATAGTCCATACTCCTTTGCTGTTGCATCACTGTATTTACTCATACCAACTACTTTCAAATTTGAAGGATCCAATTGAAACTCCAATGGTGCAACATGTATGTTTTAAACCTATTTCTTTAACTAGATTGTTATTCTAACTTCTTGCTCTATGTTGATTTCAATTTCAGTTGTATAAACAGTTATGTTCTCATGTGATGCACATTACAAGTGTTGCCAATGTTGTGTAGTTCTCACACTTATATTCGGTCTATGCTGCTGTGTCTTAAAAATATATGAGTTGAACTGTGTCTCTATCTTGATTTGGCAACATAAACTAGAATGATATGGACAATACAGTGACCATAGTACATATATATATGTTTGTTTCATGCTGTTATCCTGTCCACCTTACTACTGAACCGGTTTACCAAAATGAGTTTCGTATACTACATGCTAAACATGTGATGTGTCTGCTTGTTTCTCTTGTAGTATGCGAACAGAATATTGGAGAAGAGCACCCCACTATGCAATGGTAGAGAAAGTATTACAGATAAGGTTCAAGATAGTGAGACAACCCTGTTGGTCTCCAAGAAAGGTGATAAAAATGATCTTGTAGACAGTGAGAAAACCCCACAGTCCTGCGTTGATGTAGTGTTCGAGTTACTGGCTAGTACCGCTGGCACAAGCTCTTCAAACTCGCTGCCTGAATCACTTCGGCTTTTTCAGTCTCAGCTACAAGCTGAAAGGCATCAGTCAGCTGTGCTGTGACAAGAAGCCGAAGGACTGAGGAAGTCCGTGCAGAATTCAGATGCATACTTTCTGGTGCAACAACAAGCGCTGGAGGATTTAAGCGCCAAACAAGAGAAAGTTAATAAGCTTGCTAAGCATCTTTCCAGCATTATGGGTACCCAGGATATTGTTTCTTGAGCTCTTTTGAAGTGGTTTCAGTTCTGGACTTGTTTTGTTGCGGCGTTTATTTGCACTGGTCGCCAAGTTTGACAACCAGTGTATATGATATGCTGCTTTGTTCCCTATTTTTGCACTGGTGGCGAACTTTGATGCCCAGTGGATGTAATATGTGCAATAGTCGTGATAGCCTAGCGTAAGTTGCTTGCATATTTATTTCCTTGTTGTCTTGTTTATTTGTTTGCTTGTAGTCAGTGCAGTTCTTTTTCTGCGGTTTGCTAGTGGCCGCAATAACCTATTTTTTAAAAACTAGCCACAATAACCATGGGCTACATATTTACTGTAGTTACCATGGGCCTTCTACGGGCCATAGAAACAATAGGCCTTCTAAGGGTCATAGAAATGATGGGCCTTCTAAGGGTCGTAGCATCAATGGGCCTTCTACGGGTTGTATGATCGATCGGCCAAACATGGGCCAATAACAGATCGCATTATGGGCCGTAAATGGGCTAGATTTGGAGTCGTCCGTTCATGGGCCGACCATAACGGGTCGTCGTTAATCTGCCATATTTGATGATGCTACAAAATCAGCCCAACGGATTAACAGGCCGCAAACAGGCCGCTTGTAACCATGGGCTGAATTTGGCCCACAAGGAGAAAAGGCCAGTAACGGGCCGTAAGTAACCGAATGCTGGAAATAAGCCCAAGAATAAATAGGCCATGAGAAGGCCGAAATATAACACGGGTTGGAAACGGCCCAATGGAATAATGGGCCGTTAATGGGTATAAAGCGGTACACTATTCATTGTGGGTCAGATTCACCACGGGCCTTTAATGGGCCAAGAGTTACAAATGGCCTCGTATGGGCCGAAAGACATCATGGGCCATACATGGGTCGGAAGTTACAATGGGCTAGAATCATATTGGATGGCCCAGATGAAGCTACTGGGCTTAATTCCGGTAGGCCGTAACGGGTCATGAGTTAGCGGGCCGTAAATGGGCTATATACGAATAGGCCGTTAACAGGCTTTTCGTGGGCCGGCCCGTTATCGTTTGACCAAGTCAAACGGGCCGGCCTTTTCGCTGGAATGAGCCTCTGTTGGGCCATGCCACGTGTCGACGTATCATAGGCGCCTCCTGTCCAATGAATGGATGACATCTGTCCCAACGGCGAGCCAACACGTGTTTCCTCCGGCCAATGACAATTTTACACGTGAAAAATCCTCATTGGCCCGGGCTGTTAACGGGTTATCGAATCCAAAACCGGACCCGATAGCTTAACAACGACCCATTACGGTGGATGCCACGTGTCGGTCACCCTTGACGAAAGCACTTCTATGACGCGTGATTTATCGTCATGGAAGTGGACACTTCCGTGATGATAATTTTGGTAATGTCATGGAACACTCTACGACAGCACATGTATGACTATCTTGATTCTGTCATAAAATCATCATGGATGTACATGCATAACAGAAAACGTGACCTACTGTGACAAACACGTATCATCACGGAAGTGTCTTTTTTTTGTAGTGGGTTGTTTGATATTAGCTCACTTTATGAATGGAGAACCCAAGCCTATGAGAATGCCAAATTGTTTAAAGAAAATGTTAAAAGATGGCATGATAAAAGGATACAAGAGCGTGAATTTAATGTAGGTCACCATGTCTTGCTATACTTAAGATATTTTGCAGGAAAACTTCTCTCTAAATGGGAATGACCTTACATTGCTACAAAACCCCTATAGTCGAAAAAAAGATCGAAACAGAGATAAAACGTAGGATAACCCAGATCACTCGGACTAGCTGAACTCTTTATCGAGGAAGTTTATTGTTCCGGTGCCATCAAGATCAACAACACTGAAGGCACTAACCCGAAGGTAGTAAACGGGCAAAGAATCAAACATTATATCTCAGGTACTCCCATAAATGTTGAATCCAATATTATTAATACCATAACACCGGAGGAGTACATACGGGATACCTGCCAGAATGCTCCAGACTCTAAAAAGGAATAGGTATGTGATACGATAAGTAAACCGACTCAAAAACTTTTCCAAGAGCAATTTTACTCCGTTTTTGAATATTTAAAAAAATTAGGAAAATAAAAAGTAGTCTGAAAAGTGCACGAGGAGGCGACAAGCCCTGGGGGCGCGCCCTACCCCCCTGGGCGCGCCTCCCATGCTTGTGGCCATCTCGTGTGCCCTACGGACTCCGTTTTCTTGTAGTACACTCCTTTTGGTCGGTAAAAATTCATTATATAATCTCCCGAATGTCTTGACCACCGTACCACGACAATATCCCCTGTTTTCGTTTTGAGATGTTTTTTGCCAGAGTTTTGAAGGCCAGGCATCATGTCTTTTTCCTCCTCCAACAATGTGGACGATGATGCTTGGTTGATGTAGATGGAACTCAGGAGGGTGGAGGCTGAGGAAGTCACGATGGAAGAAGATGAAGGGGATTCGCTTGAGGTCCACCCTCCGGCTTCGGGGAGGGGCACTCTGTCTGGCATCTCCACTATTCCAAATCCCCATCAAGCAATAGGAACTACAAGCAACCATGAAAGCCGAGAGATACAAGAAGGACTTCCCCCTAGGCGGCCCTTAAACGGGTTACATCGGAACAACTTTCATAATTTGGTTATAATTATGGAGTGGAGAATACTCCTCGTACACATATACTCTCCAATTGGGATATATCCCACCCAAGTGAAAGTGGTGCAGGGAAAAGCTCATGGTGGCCTGAAAATAAGCATCTTTTAGAGGAAATTCAGAAGAATGCAAATATGCTACAACGTCTACTCCGAGAATTGCAGGATCTGAAGGGTAGCTTAATCAAGCTGACGGAAACCTCATCATCACTGCCTCCAAAGAAAGAGACCTAAGTACATGGGTATGGGAACTCCCCTTGGCTAGTGCCAAGCTTGGGGGAGGTGCCCCGGTATCGTATCACCATCACACCTTTACCTTTATCTTTTTTAATTAGTTCGATCCTTTTGGTTATATCTTGGTTTAGTAGAATGAAGTTTTAGTATGATCTAGCCTTGAGTTTTGCTTTGTGTTCCCTCTATGAAATCGAGTCCTAGAGTTATATAATAAAGATTAGTTTTGAGTTGAGGGCTTTGCTTTCTTGCTATGATCTTGAGTAAAAGAAGTAAACAAATAAAAGAAATAAAAAGATTATATAATGATCTTATGGGAAGTGATGACTTCACATATAAGAAGTATGTCGCATGAAATTTGTTGGGAGTTGACAAACATAGTTTTGGTCATTGTTGCAACTAATACGAAGTAATAAAGAAAGAGAGGTCTCACATATAAATACACTATATTGGACATCTTTTGTGATTGTGAGCACTCATAAAATATTATATGCTAAAAGGTTGATGTTGGACAAGGAAGATAACATAATGGGTTATATTTCTTTATATCCGAATAGATGTTATATTGTCATGGATCCTCCAACATGTTGAGCTTTCTTCTCATCCTATGCTAGCCAAATCTTTTGCACCAAGTAGAGATACTACTTGTGCATCCAAAATCCCTTAACCCAATTTTGCCATAAGAGTCCACCATATCTACCTATGGATTGAGTAAGATCCTTCAAGTAAGTTATCATCGGTGCAAGCAATAAAAATTGCTCTCTAAATATGTATGATATTTTAGTGTGAGGAAAATAAGCTTTATACGAACTTGTGATATGGAAGAAATAAAAGCGACGGACTGCATAATAAAGTTCTTTATCACAAGCGGCAATATAAAGTGACGTTCTTATGCATTAAGATTTTGTGCATACAACCATAAAAGAGCATGACAACCTCTGCTTCCCTCTGCGAAGGGCCTATCTTTTATTTTACTTCCTACCCTTATACAAGAGTCATGGTGATCATCACCTCTTCTTCTTTTTATACCTTTTCTTTTTGGCAAGCACTTTATCTTGGGGAAGATCCATATTATTGTTGATGTTACCCTTGAGGTAAAAGGTTGGGAGGTGAAGTTATAAGCCCCTATCTTTCTCTGTGTCTGATTGAAACTTTGGTCTCATAAGTATCACGTGAGTGTTAGCAATCATGAAAGATTAAATGATGGCTGAGTATGTGAAACTTGCTAAATAAAAGCTCTTACATTTGACTCTTTCCAATGTATGATAAATTGCAATTGTTTCAATGACCAAGTCATAGTTTGTTGGTTTTCAATAAAGTTCATGATTTATACTTTACCTTGTGAACGAATTGTTACTTTAGCATAAGAAATTATATGATAATATATGTTGTTGTTATAAATATGATCATGATGCCCTCATGTCCGTATTTTATTTTATCGACACCTCTACCTCTAAACATGTCGACATGATTATCGATTTCGGTTTCTGCTTAAGGACAAGCGAGGTCTAAGCTTGGGGGAGTTGATACGTCCATTTTGCATCATGCTTTTATGTTGATATTTATTGCATTATGGGTTGTTATTACACATTATGGTACAAAACTTATGCATTTTCTCTCTTATTTTACAAGGTTTACACAAAGAGGGAGAATGCTGGCAACTGGAATTCTGGACCGGAAAGGAGCAAATCTGAGAGACCTATTCTGCACAACTCCAAAAGTCCTGAAAATTTACGGAGAATTATTTTGGAATATATAAGAATTATTGGGCGAAGAAAATACGAGAGGTGACCCACCAGGTGGCCACAAGCCTGGGGGCGCGCCCCTAGAGATTGTGGGCCCACTGACAGGTCTCCGGTGTCCATCTTCTACTATATGAAGGGTTTTTACCTGGAAAAAATCATAAGGAAGCTTTTGGGACAAAGCGCCACCGTCTCGAGGAGGAACCTGGGCAGAAGCAATTTAGGGCTCCGGCGGAGCTATTCTGCCCGGGAAACTTCCCTTC
>NC_041387.1:426124576-426151086 GCF_002162155.2 Triticum dicoccoides | reverse complement strand
ATCTCATCGAGAGGGGGTCAATGTCCATCAACATCTTCACCAGCACCATCTCATCTCAAACCTTAGTTCATCTTTTGTATTCAATCTTTGTCTCAAAACCTCAGATTGGTACCTGTGGGTTGCTAGTAGTGTTGATTACTCCTTGTAGTTGATGCTAGTTGGTTTATTCGGTGGAAGATCATATGTTCAGATCCTTAATGATATTTATTACTCCTTTGATTATGAACATGAATATGCTTTGTGAGTAGTTACGTTTGTTTCTGAGGACATGGGAGAAGTCTTCTTATAAGTAATCACGTGAATTTGGTATTCTTCGATATTTTGATGAGATGTATGTTGTCTTTCCTCTAGTGGTGTTATGTGAACGTCGACTACATGACACTTCATCATGATTTGGGCCTAGGGGAAGACATTGGAAAGTAGTAAATAGATGATGGGTTGCTAAAGTGGCAGAACCTTAAACCCTAGTTTATGCGTAGCTTCGTAAGGGGCTGATTTGGATCCACATGTTTCATGTTGTGGTTAGATTTATTATAATTCTTCTTTCATAGTTGCGGATGCTTGCGAGAGGGGTTAATCGTAAGTGAGAGGCTTGTCCAAGTAAGGACAACATCCAAGCACCGGTCCACCCACATATCAAATTATCAAACTAACAAACGTGAATCATATGAGCATGATGAAAACTAACTTGACAGTAATTCCCATGTGTCCCCAGGAGCGCTTTGCTTCTAGAAGAGTTCGTCCAGACTTATCCTTTGTTACAAAAGGATTTGGCCACCTTGTTGCACCGTTGTTACATTTATTACTTGTTACCCGTTACGAATTATCTTATCACAAAACTATTTATTTCCGATAATTTCATTGCTTGCAGAAAATACCTTACTGAAACCGCTTGTCATTTCCTTCTGCTCCTCGTTGCGTTCGATACTCTTACTTACCGAAAGGACGATGATAGATCCCCTATACTTGTGGGTCATCGCGCCTCCGATTGTAGTCACGCACGTCACACAGTGATGGCGTGCGTCATGCCAATGGATCCGACTGGGGGCACCCAGCGCCACTGGAACGCTGCCGACGCTCGGGCGCCATCCAAACGGCAGCCCCGCATTCGGCGACGCGACGATGCCCAAGTGGGCGAGCCCCCACCTCCTCCGTGATGAGGTTACCCTTCATCATCGCCACGGAGACTGGGAGGTGGACGGTGGTTGCTAGGGTTTGGGCGTGGTGTGGGAGGTGGCGGCGGCTACTACTATAGGCGCAGGTGAATATGATGGGCACACCTGATATGGCGAGGAAGGGGTTGGGTGGACACGGGTGGGGGACTAATGCTGCCATTGATGGGCCTCGGAATCCCCACCAGTGATGCATGTGGAAACCGCTGCATCGGGGGACGTGGTTGAACGACTAACCGACTGCGGCCTTCCACACATCAACGCTACATACTTACGGTACGACCAAGTGGGCGTACGTATGGTACGTGACACGTTGTGTGTGGGCGAGGTCGGGCGGGCGCCAACTTTTTTAATAATAACCATCATACCTTTTATTATGGCAGGATATAGGCAGCGAAATTACTACGATAAATTCTGCTGCAGTTGTTGTATGACTAGATAATGAATGGCGAGGATTCTTCCCAGAGATGCCGTCAACGCTGCCCATTATGGGTTGTACGTGTTGAAGTAATTACCGCGTCCGTCGATGTCGATGTGTTTAGAGGGGAGTGTCTTAATGCTAGTATTTGTTAAAAAAGGTATTTCGATTTAACTGAGTGCGCAACTAAAAATATAAATCAATCAGCCGGATAATGCTCTCGAAGTCTGGTCCCAGTTGACCTGTTCACCGCGATAAGCTCGACGCAAGACCAACGACTTGCCTAGCTTCGCAAGCAACGCAACCGATACCTCCGCGCCCGTCCACACGATCACGATCCGACGGGGCCGCCTCCCCCGCGGCCGCCTGCTCTCGACAGCGACGTCGACTCGTCGATGCGGGGGCGGAGACCTAGAAATGCTGCCCTCCGGCCCCGCTTCCTCCCCAAATCCGGCATTGGCGAGCTTCCGCAATCCCAAAAAAGGTCTCAGCTCGATCGATCTTCTTGCGCACCCTCTATTTTTGTGGTTAACTTTACTGCGCGAATGTTGCGATGCTTTCGATCGTTTAGAGCTTAGGCTTTGGTTGGCCAATGGTTCGTTTATGTTTAGAATGGGGATCAGCAGATGGTTCACTTGCTTGGTTGCCAACTTGCTTTACTTATACAACACACAATTTTACTGTGAAATGTTTGCTCTAAGCAGTCTATGTGTATGGCACGCTTTTGTTGCTATTTTGCGGAAATGCCCCTTTACCGTACTGTCTGTTACTCTGTTCTTTGTCCCTTTTAAGCCGGTTCCTGCATGCATTACTTGCTTCAAGCCTTGTTGTATGCTCTGCAAGTCTGACAGCTTCTCATGTCGGCCGAACATTAGTACACTATACTATAGTGCCAAGTGAAATGTTTGATGACTATTCCCCAATTCATAGGTTATTGTCACAGTTTTCGTTTTGGTACACTATGCCTTGTATATTTGTAGCAATTTGTTTTCATAAAGTTCCCTAAAAAAAGTTGGTTTCGGAAGGAGTGTTCAGGATGGCCTCTAGCGCAACTTAATTCGGGCCAAAACATTTCAATTGATTCCTTAAAGTAAACGTTTCAATTACTAGGGAAAAAATTCCTCAGGGCATATACAGTAATTAATTCAGTATACATTATGTGTATTGCTTTGATGGATGGCAAGAGAATGACAGTTCTGTGTTGCTTGTCCGCGATGAAGTGCAGCCCTGCAAAGTAAACTGCAAAATACAATACCCCTGTCGCAATCTGTTGGTGCTAACTTGTATTCTGGTCTTCTCTTGGCTTCACTTCTACTCCTACATTACTGCCCTGACTTAATTAATGTTTCATGTTCTTGCTTCTTCCCTGTCCATTGTAACTTTGATGCTCTGTGTTTCTGGGGTTGCAGTATATGTATTTGCGCAGAACGATCAATTAGTTACTGCTTTGGTTTCAGTTGTGACAGGTCGCAATGGCCGTCCCAAGAAGGTCTTTGGATGGCAGGTTGTTCTGGGTGCTGGGCCTTGTTTGTGCCATGTATCAGATATTTTTTGTTCGGTCAGCAGCGGGTCAAACAGCACAGTTGAGTGTGAATGCTTCACCTCAGAATACTCAGATGATTCCTGAGAATATGTTTGGCATCTTTTTCGAGGTCAGGTTAATTTTTAACTGTTGATTCATACATTGATTTTGAGTAGTTATATGAGCCACATATACTAGTAAATTCGTTCTCATACCCTATCAACACCATGCCTGTGCAGAGAGGGGCATGCTTTGACAACGTTGGACGATTTACTTGGCCAACTCAACAAACTCTGTGTTAGATGGCTACATATAGCCAACTGCAGCCCGCATAAATATTTGTATGATTGTGTGTTACTTTTGCATGTATAATTCACGAGCTGTAGAATTGCAACAAATAGATGTGATTCAGGATTTCAGTTAGTGATTACCCATGACTGTTTTCTGCAACTGAGGGACAATTTATTTGTGGCGGGACTAGCCAGCAAACCTGTTGGCTGCTTATTTCTCTAAAAGAATTCATGCAGCCGAACCTTGTAATACAGTGTTAGAGGTTATTTAGTTTTTGTACTTGGTTGAGGATTGTTGCTTATTATTGGTTTTACTTGTAGGAGATTAATCATGCCGGGGCTGGTGGGTTGTGGGCCGAACTTGTAAATAATAGAGGTAATGTGTTCTGATATCTGAGGTGTCAAAGATATACATGCACTTTGGTTTGTCTGATTGAAGTGGGTGCTCGTCATTTTGGCACTTCTTGGCGTATTACCTGCCATAGTTCAAAATTTTCACTTATAGTTAGTTTCCAGGGAAATTACTGCAGGGTCATAATCCTCTTTGCTCGAATTAACTGCTACTGATCTCTTTTGTAACTGTAGATTGTTTAATGAAAAGCTACTGACTAATTGTTTGTCTCATTCTGTTAATTACAGCTCTGTTACAACATTAGGTATTAGCGGCGACTAATCATTTATACATAATTCTTGTATGTGGTGAAGAGTTGTTTAGAGGACATGCAATTAGAAGTAGATAATGAGCTACACATTCTGTCCTACATTTGTGTGGTTCCCTTATGTTGGTTCTGTTTTATGTGCAAATCTCTAACAATTTAAGTTGCAGGTTTTGAAGCTGGTGGTCCTAATACTCCTTCAAACATTGACCCATGGTTGATAATTGGAGATGAATCGAACATTATTGTTGCAACCGACCGCTCATCCTGTTTTGCAACTAATCCAATCGCACTTCGGATGGAAGTACTTTGTGAATCTAGTGGAAATGATGTCTGCCCACCAGGAGGTGTCGGTATTTATAATCCTGGTTTCTGGGGCATGGTATGACTTTTACTTATCTAATCCAAATTCAGGATTCTGAATCTCATGTGACTTGAGCTTTTCTCATTTTCCATATACCTATTTAATACCAAGAGACAAGATATTAAGATCCATTAAACCTGGATCTTTTGCAGTCACTACTCATTAGTGACACACTGCTCACTGCATTAGGGTTGATACAGTATCTGTTATTTTCTTCTTCCTTTTAAACTTTTATATGTGAACAATATAAGTTTGTTTTGAGTATAACAATAAGAATTGCTTTCGCTACCGTGGTTGTAGAATATTGAGGAAGCGAAGGTTTATAAAGTCAGCATGTACATCAGGTCATCAGACTCCATGGATCTAACAGTTTCCTTGACAAGTTCAGATGGTCTTCAGAATCTAGCTGCTTATACCATCACGTAAGCAATATTGTGGTTTAATTTACCTACAGTTCAGCATTTATTATTACAACTATGGCTATGTTTGTTCTAATTCTTTCTTCTGTAGGGCTGATAAGGAAGATTTTAAAGAGTGGACGAAGGTTGAGTTTGATCTGCAATCAAGTGAAAGAAATTCCAACTCAAGGCTTCAGCTTACAACCAGAACAAGTGGCATTGTTTGGTTTGATCAAGTATCACTTATGCCATCTGATACTTACATGGTAATTTATTTTCCAATTATTATCTGGATATCGTCCTTTTCCTTTTGTATCATAACAGATGGCATGTTTTGACTGCGAAGTTCCCTTGCATCCACTAGAATTGAGAAACACAACATAGCAGTAAATATATATTCGATTATGCAACAACTATTTATGTTTCAATTATGAATTCAGATATCCATATTTTTTTTTACGACTCAATGAACTTAAGTTATTTGTCCATGGACAGCTTTGGCTCTGTAAATACAAAATTCTGTTGTGCAATTAACAACTATTTATGTTTCAGTTATCATGTCATAAATAAATCTAAACATTTAATAACCTGAGACCAGAGTTCTCACTAAACTTAGTTTGGGTACATGTATACGTATTGTTCAGCAAGCAGTTCTAGTAGTTCGCATTCAAATGTTTCTTAATACAGGTGCATTGGTCATAATTAAAATTGCACGGTGTACTTTTATGATACTTTTACCCCTGGAAATATCCACAAGATATCAAGTTATCTATTTGTGTATCTTTTGTAGCATTATCAATTTGTTCTTAATTTGCATATGACATATAATTTAAGAAGAAAAATGAATATTATCTAGAGTTTCCATCATTAATTACAATGTATCTTTCGATCATTTTCCTTTTCAGGGGCATGGTTGTCGTAAAGATCTTGCGTCTATGCTGGCAAATCTAAAGCCTAAATTTTTGAAATTCCCAGGTTTGTCACTGTTCTTTTCATCTTTCATCTGTGATTCATATCAAAAGGTGAAGATATTATGCCTTGTAGTTAATATGTGGTAGAAGTTCCATGATTTTTTGCACTACAAGATTGTACAGTGTACTGTGAATATTGTACAATTTCTATGTCTAAAAGCCAGCTTACGTTTTCAAGTATTCAATGACATATGTTAATTGTTCTTTTTTCTCAACCATGTATTTCTGCACTTAAGAGTACAATATTAGACTGGGTAGACTCGTGGTAATGAACTAAACTAGTACTGTATTAGATACATATTCTTCTCTCTATCATTATATGTGCTATGACTGAACGAAGATACCTTGTAAAATTATAAGCAACTGATACTATCAGTTGCCACTGAATCATCTTGGTTGACACAAAACTTCTTCACACACAGTTTATGGGTTTGGCATAACAAACTGCATGAACATGATTTACTACGCGGATAAAAGTTCACTCTAGAAAGATTTTTTTCATTTTCTTGCTTCAAATGCTCTGGCAGCATACCAAACAGGCTATTGGCGCTTAGGTGTTTTTGAGGTTTCAAATAATCATTTGATTTTTCCCTCAGTATATGTAGCTGTGGTTGGTAGATTTTGTAACATAAACTGTATAAAGAAGTTGTGTGTCGAACAACATGATTCAGTGGCAAGTAGTAATAGTCAGTACAATAAGCTCTGAAGATTTTGTAACATAAGGTTAAAACTAAGAAAATAGGTTAAAGCTCAGTTGTGATTAAACATTGATTTCTGGAGATTGATAGTATGCTGATTACATGTTTTAGGTGGAAACTATGTCATGGGAAACTATCTGTCAAATGCATTTCGCTGGAGTGAAACTGTTGGACCCTGGGAGGAGAGACCTGGTCATTTTAATGATGTTTGGGGCTACTGGACTGATGATGGACTTGGATTCTTTGAGTTCCTTCAAGTGAGTAAAAAACCCTACTGCTTGACTTCGATCTGGAAATCGTCAGACAATTGCAAACAGTCTAAAGCTGAGATTTGTTATTTTATTACTGTAGTTAGCAGAAGACCTTGGTGCTTGCCCAGTTTGGGTGGTCAATGATGGTAATTACTATGTGTAGGAAGTAAAAATGATTGTTTGCTAATCTGGTGATGTGATCAATTCTTTTCATTGTGGCAGGGGCTAGCCGAAATGAACAAGTGCCATCTGCCACAATAGCTGCTTTTGTAAAGGTATGTTCTTGAATATTGTTATATACATTTTTTCACGTGCCATGTTCTGTATCTATTCCTCCCTTAGTAGGTTTTCTTATTTTCTGAGCATTAATCTAACAAAGTAAAGATTACAATTGCCTATTTACTCTCTTTACTGAATTTATTCTCCAATAATAAGGAAAGAATTACACGATAAATGAATCATCCATTTATTTTAAAAGCCATCTCAGTAAAGAACCAAGTAGAATAGAAAATTAAATACAGACATAATCTTGTCACTTAGGATTCAGAAATGGCATCCCTAGGGTGAATAGTCAGAATGGAATCTGCTAAATATAATCATATATTTGTGCTTAGGCAATGTATTTTTTATAGAAACAAGTGCATATTGCTAATTACTATATTTGGATGCATAATTGAACAATCACTTGGTCTATATTCTGTCTGTTACTACAAATCTCTAATGTCTAGGCTACAGTCTGGCATGAATATCTGGGAAATGACTAAATATATATCAAAAGTCAAAATGGAATATCTTACATGCCTAGCTGAAGGATGCCATGCATAATGATCTTAATTAGGATTGCGAGTAAGTGATGTTTCTTAACAATACTTGTTTCCATTTGTAAGAAATTGTTGTTATTTGAATTTCTTTGCTTTTGCAGGATGTTGTTGACGGCATTGACTTTGCGAGGGGAGACCCTGGGACTTCATGGGGTTCAGTTCGTGCAGCAATGGGACACCCAGAGCCCTTTCAGCTTAATTATATTTCTATGGGAAATCAGGAATGCTCAATGCACTACTATAAAGGTTAATTTATATATCTCTTGGTTTCTTCACATTTTCTTCATGGATGGCAATACAGGAAAGCAACCTTTATCGAAGCTGCATTTAAACAAATATCTCTGAGTTTTCTCTTGTCTGTACTTGTAGAGAATTACCGCAAGTTCTATTCTGCAATAAAAGCATCCTACCCAGATATCAAAATCATATCCAGCTGTGATAGATCTACCATTTCACCGGTCGAACCTGCTGATCTGTATGATGTTCATGTAAAGACTGTTGCTTGGTCTTCACTTAGATAAAGTATATATATTCAGCTTTAAATAAATGAATAATACGTTGGCAATGTTTCACATTCGCTCTGTGGTAGGTCTATACCTCATCTGGTGATATGTTTTCCAAATCTAGCATGTTTGACAGCACACCCCGGGGCGGACCGAAGGTACGAGCATTAACATCAATTCTCATACTTACAACTAACCGATACCCTGTGTAAATTTTAGGCAATTGTTAGTGAATATGCTGTGACCGGAAATGATGCTGGCCGAGGAACACTAGTAGCTGCTCTAGCTGAAGCTGCATTTCTTATTGGATTAGAAAGAAACAGGTTCTTGTATTCTACTTCTGGTTTGGCATCATGGTGATGATAGCAGTCATTTTGAACTTGCGTGTTTTACCAACTTTTTGTACGCAGCGACGCGGTTGAAATGGCAAGTTGTGCTCCACTCTTCGTAAATGACAATGATCACAGGTAAATGATTTAACTTCCTGAATCAATAAATCAGTCACAGTGTACTTCTGGAAACGTGCCACAGTTTGTCTACGTGAAGTTAAGCTAAAATTTTGGATAATCCATTGACTTGAATTCTGTAGAGAGATGGAAGGATGGTAGAAACTAGGGTTCTACCGGGTCTAGGCCGGAGGTTGTAGGGGAAGGAGGGAGCTGGTCGTGGACGAACTCGCGGACGGCGGCGGCTGGGCGCCGTCGTGCGCGAGGAGGCGGCGGCTGAGAGGAAGATGGCGCAGGGAAGGAGGCGGCTAGGGTTAGTTCTCCCGGCTCCCTAAGGAAGCCGAGAAAATATGATTGCTTCTTTGCTTGATTAGATTGATACATCTCCTCTCCTTATATAGAGAGGTTTACTTGACTCCCAAGCCCCTAATAACGATAATTGGGCTAAGCCCCTAATAACGATAAGATAGACTGGGCCACAACTAACTGGGCTAAGCCCCTAACATGCCGGTCATAACACTTCTCCCCGCCTGCACAAACAGCTCGTCCTCGAGCTGGAAGGCGGGGAAGCGCTTGCGGAACTCCTCGAGGTGATCAACCGTCGCCAAACACCTCCACGGCAGCTGGGGCGGGCAGGTCGCCGAGCCCGGCGGTGGCGTCCTCCTCCTCAATGTAGTCCGCAGCCTCCAGGTAGAAGAGTTGCGGGCAGACGTGGCCGGGCGCGTAGGGCTCGTCGCAGTTCAAGCACAACCCTTGGTGGCGACGCTCGAGTTGCTCGGCCGAGGTGAGCCGGCGGGACGGGCGCGCCGCGATCGCGGCGAGGGGTGCCGTGGAAACCTGAGTAGGCCGACCCTGCGCGGGAACGTCCGGCCCGGGTGGCGGCCCAGCGGCCCGGGACGGTGATGCCTGCTGGATGGCCACCGCGCGGCGCTCGAATGCGCGGGCGTAGTACATGGCCGTCTGGAGGTCCTGGGGTCCCCGCAGCTCCACGTCCACGCGGATATGATCCGGCAGACCGCCGACGAAGAGCTCGGCCCGCTGGCGAGCCGTTACGCCGGGCGCGTGGCACGCCAGGGCCTAAAAGCGGTCGGCGAAGTCCTGCACCGTGGAGGTGAAGTGGAGGCGGCCGAGTTCCGCCAGCCGGCTCCCGCGTATCGGCGGCCCGAAGTGAAGGAGGCATAGCTCGCGAAAGCGCTCCCATGGGGGCATGCCGCCCTCGTCTTGCTCGAGGGCGTAGTACCACGTCTGTGCGGTGCCCCGAAGGTGATATGAGGCGAGCCAGGTGCGTTCCGACGCGAGCGTGCGTTGCCCCTGAAAGAATTGCTCACACTGGTTGAGCCAGTTGAGGGGGTCCTCGGCGCCGTCGTAGGTGGCGAAGTCGAGCTTGGCGAAGCGCGGCGGTGTCTGAGCATGACCGCAGTGAGCGTACGGCTCGGCGGTACGGAGCAGGGAAGAGGATGGCGTCGGGCCGGTGTGCACAGGTGGTCCGCTGGGAAGCAGTGGCCCGGCCAAGTAGAGGCATATCCCCTGGACGGCTGTGACAAGATCGTTGAGGACGCCGGTGAGTTCCGTCGGGGAGTAGACCAGCGGCGCGGTGGAGGGTGGTGGCGACGGACCGGTGGAGGGGGGCGGCGACTGACCGGTGGAGGCGCCGGCGGTGGAGCCCGGCGGCGCGGTGGGGAGGGCCAACGGCGCGGTGGAGAGGATCGGCGGCGGTGCGGTGGTGGTGGGCAGCGGCGGAATTGGTGGTGCTGAAGACATGGTCGAAACCGAGCTACCTGATACCAAACTGGTAGAAACTAGGGTTCTACCGGGTCTAGGCCGGTGGTTGTAGGGGAAGGAGGGAGCTGGTCGTGGACGAACTCGCGGCCGCCGGCGGCTGGGCGCCGTCGTGCGCGAGGAGGCGGCGGCTGAGAGGAAGATGGCGCAGGAAAGGAGGCGGCTAGGGTTAGTTCTCCCGGCTCCCTGAGGAAGCCGAGCAAATATGATTGCTTCTTTGCTTGATTAGATTGATACATCTCCTCTCCTTATATAGAGAGGTTTACTTGACTCTCAAGCCCCTAATAACGATAATTGGGCTAAGCCCCTAATAACGATAAGATAGACTGGGCCACAACTAACTGGGCTAAGCCCCTAACATGCCGGTCATAACAAAGGATATCTAGAGAGAGAAATACACTCGTACATCATTACAATTTTTCTACTGATGCCTGTGCCATCCATGAGAATACGTTTATGCTTAATAATAGGTGGAGTCCAGATGCCATAGTCTTCAACTCATGGCAGCACTATGGATGTCCAAACTACTGGATGTTACACTTCTTCAAGGAGTCAAGCGGCGCGGCACTTCATCCATCTACCATTCATGTATCGAACTATAACCAACTGGTCGCATCGGCTATCACGTGGCAGAATTCTAAAGATGGAAATACCTACCTAAAAATAAAGGTGCATTTATTCCCTTGTCCCGGAATTAAACTGAGCTGATGAAAATTGAAATAACCAAATCCGTTTATGTCAGGTTCTCAATTTCGGCAACAAGGCTATAGATCTTAGTATCTCTATAACTGGGCTGGAGAATGAGGTTCAGACATTTGGATCCATAAAGACGGTACTTACATCTGGTTCCCTACGGGATGAGAACTCCTTCCAGCAACCAGACAAGGTATGCTACATTGACTTGTTGTCAGTAACCGAAATTCAATTCAGAATTGTTCCGTGTTGGATTAGTAGCTGTAGTGGTGCTTGTAAATTGCAATGTTCATAATGTTTTGTCTTGAACTTTTGTTTGGAATGCAATAGGTGGTGCCGGTGGAAAGCCCGATAAGCAATGCGAGGGAGGAGATGAGCCTTGTACTGGATCCATACTCCCTCACCTCGTTTGATCTCCTCTTGGACCTGAAGTCAAGCTTGCAGATGATGCATTCAGTCCCGGAGTCAAGCTTGCATTCAAGTATGTGAATACAAAAAGGAATGCGATAGACGAGAGAGCTGTCTCCCAATGCAAAACATGAATTTGGATTAAACATAAACTAATATGGCCGTGTGTGGATGTATACACATAAATACGCAGGTTAAAGGGCAAGTGATTATGATTATCGATATGGTTCAGACTCTAAAGCTTAAGAACATGTCCTCCGTCGTAGTCTAGGTGGTTAGGATACTCGGCTCTCACCCGAGAGACCCGGGTTCAAGTCCCGGCGACGGAAACTTTTTGCCGTTTTTGGCGAAAAAGATTTCCTATATTTTTGAAAGGAACTGCGTCCTTCAAACGACAGTATTCACAAACATGTCGAAAATATTCTCCGATGCTCCCGCTGCGAGCAATCATTGACGCGCACCACTACGGCAGAGGTTTCCTCCTTCCTTGGCCCTCGTGCTCGTGGCCATCCTAATAAGGGAATCTATTCTTAACCCGCTCCCAATTTTAAAATTCCAAATTTCTCGCTCGCCTCCTCCATATAATCCCGGCAGCTGGAGAATCTCTCGCGGTCGCGGCCACGAAAGCACCGGAGGCAGCCACCGCCTCTGCCCGCTCCCCCCAACGCCCGCCCATGGCTCCGGCTCCGGCTCCGGCTCCGGCGTCCAGCGGCCGCATCCGGCCGTGGCTGGTGGTTGGCGACCTGGTCCTGGCGGTGCTGTGGGTGTGCGCGGGCGCGCTGGTGAAGTTGGCCGTGTACAACGTGCTCGGACTTGGGGGCCGCCCGGAGGGGGAAGCCGCCAAGGTCTCGCTCTCTGTCGTCTACATGTTCCTCTTCGCCTGGCTCGAATCCGCCACCGGCGGCGCCTCCTACAACCCGCTCACCGCCATCTCCGGCGCCCTGGCCTCCCGCGGTGGCCTCGCCCTCTACCTCTTCACCGTCTTCGTACGGGTCCCTGCGCAGGTGATTAGTCGCTCTGTCTCGTCCTTTCATCTCTCTCTCTCTCTCTATATATATATATATATTAATATACTTGAGACTTGAGAGGAACACTTACCTATTCTTTTCAAGAGAGGAGCCGTCACAATCTGACCAGTACTCCTACCTATTTGAGGGCCATATGATCTTATAATATACTAGTATCTCATAACCAATCCATGAGGTATTTTCGTTGCTACTCTATGCTACTACCATCGACATGCATTTCTTCGATATTGGACAACTTTGTTACAACGGGCAGCTATAGCAAGTGGTGCCAAAATGCCAAAATCTGAACATGACACTAGTATTTGACCACATTATGGATGCCCTAAGCTAATACGTAGTACTATATTTTTCGCTTTTATGTTATGGGCACACGTGGATACATATAATATTAAAGAACAGAAAAGCTTTTTTTTTTGAGAATTTTTCATTCATATCACGAATCAGTACAAAGTAGTTTGACCCTTACAAACACACTGAAATGCAAACACAAAGGACCATGAACACCTAGAGTACCTTAAGACAACCATAACACAAGATCTCCGGAGCCTAGTGTCATCATCCCTGAATCTTGAGAGAAGACCCCTGCACCAAAAGGATCTGCAACCAGTCGCAAACAGGTCATCATCTTCGACCATGGTACAATTGCCGCCACGCTGCTTCCTCCTTTCTTGACACCAGCGCTGAGGGGGCATGGGCATCAATCCAACACACCTGCAACAGCCGTCGCCATCTTTGGCTTTGAGTACTGCGAAAAGTGTCCCTTCCGAAAGGAAGAGAACTCGAGTCATCCGACCGGTCTAGCACCGCGGCCGGGCTATCCGCCCGGGCAAAGCAGGATCTCCCACCAGCATCAGCGCAGAGGAAGAAGAAGAACAGCAGTAGCAAATCATACCAACAAGGAAGAAGAAAGGTCTTCGTCTCGCTGCATCCATCGCCCATCTGAGGACCCAAACGGCCAGTGCCGATGGACCTCCAGCCACCATAGCCCGCGACCTCGACGAGATCCGGGGATCCCCAACCCCGCTGGCTCCTAGACACAGGCAAAAGCCTCGCCTGACCGCGAACGGAGCCCGGAGAAACTTATTCCGACGCGACACCACCGCAACAGCCTCGGCAGCGTCTCCCTCAACCCTAACCCTACCACACACCCACCTAGCGAACAGACCCGAGGTTCCCCTCCCTCCTGCCGCCGGAGCGGCCGACGGAGAGAGAGGGAACCGACGGCGTCACCGGCGGCGCGCAAGGGAAACCTGGTCGCCTCCTTGATCGCCTCGTGCGATCCTATAATCGTGGGTCCCTTTCTGGCAACTGTGTTAAGTTTTTACTAAAGGATAAAGAACAGAAAGGCTTTGTAGGTAATTGTGTGGGCAAAATCTGTGGGCATGTGGCATAATGCAGTACTATTAATCTGTGGTCAATTTTGTCACTTCAGATGTGATATAGATTGATAGCGTAACATAACATCTGTGTTGGCATTGGCATGTAGATGATTTCTAGAGATTCTACAAGAGACAGCATATATCATGTGTTACGAAACTTTCTGTTTTTGTTCAAATGATGAAATCGGTGGGAAGGGAGAGATGAACCATCAGATCTATTTAATTCATGTTGAACAATAGATGTTTCATACTCTCTCTGTTGCAAGAAAGATGTTTCATGCTTTTATTTGATCCGCAAACCGTAGAACAATAGTTCTACGGTATATTTTTCATATATTATCTATAGTATGTTACAAGGGGAAAGGACAAAAAAGAAAGGCCTGAGAGGCCAAAACAGAGTTAGGGGCTAGCCAATGCCTGCTCTTGGAAAAAAAAACATGATTTACAGGTTGCTATCTATCCACCAGTGAAAGGCATGAACATGCTTCTCTTTTATTTTGAATTGCAACAACTTGAGATCTTGCTTGATGTAATATCTCCAGGCCTGAAGATATTTTTGGAGATGTTTCATACTTTTGGAGGGGAAAGATACTTCTTTCCTTTTTTGAAAAATGATCATTTTTCTCTTTGGCTGATCTGCCTGTTTCGTGTAGCCATGTTGATTTATGGATCTGCACGTCTGTCTAACATTTGACGTTGTTTGGTTATCAGGTGATTGGGGCGGTTATTGGAGTGATGCTCATGCGATTCGCATTCCCTAAAGTAGGTAAAGGAGCTGCGTTAAGTGTCGGTGTTCATCATGGGGCTTTAACTGAAGGACTGGCAACCTTAATGGTCGTGATGGTGTCATTGACACTTAAAAAGAAAGAACAGGGGTTCTTTGTGAAGACATGGATTGCCAGCATTTGGAAAATGACGATTCATATCCTTAGCTCAGATATGACTGGAGGAATTATGAACCCTGCATCTGTAAGTGTTATCTACACCTAATGTCATGAGACTGTTGTAGAAATTAACCTCTTGAACTTGAACTACAACACATGTGCATAACTTCGATACGAATCTAATACAAATCATCGAAATAGTATGCATACACATATATGGCAGCACTAATTTTGTTCTGGTTGCCAGTACATTTCTGCTAGCCAGCACTCCATAATATTATGTTCCGCTGCAATGTGTGGTGATCAGTTGATATGTGAAATGTTCATATCATCCAAGTGTGCCATGGTGATATCAAACTTTGGCCATAAAATCAAACAGTTTGTAAGTTGTCTAAATGGTTTTACATGCATACATTTTTCTTGTCATCTCAAAGATGTTGCATTGATGCTTTCAAATACTTCAAAAAGGTCATGGTATATCACACCAACTAACAGTTTGACAGATGTCCACTGCTAGCAAATACTCCGTCCGTTCCAGAATATAAGGTGTATTGATTTCCGTGCAAGTCAACCATTTGAATATTTGACCAAAATAACAATATCCGCAATTCCTAATAGATAAAATATGAAACTACTCCCTCCGTCCCATAATATAAGAACTGTTTCAGTTTGAAAAACGTTCTTATATTATGGGACGGAGGGAGTACTTTTTATGATGGATCAAGTGATATATATTTCGTATTGTGAATGTTGACATATTTTTCTTAAAATATGGTCAAACTTGCACTCATTTGACTTTTGAAAAAACAAATACACCTTATATAAAGGAACGGAGGGAGTAGCTATCGAACTTAGTGATAAACCATGAATGCGTTTTTATTCACAGTAGAGTAACACCTGACATGCATTTTTAGCTTGCTACATCTAATTCTTGTGATTGAACTTCAGTTATCTAATGATTCACTTGTGTTATATTCTGCAGGCCTTTGCTTGGGCCTATGCTCGTGGAGATCACACATCATTTGACCACCTACTGGTATATTGGCTCGCACCCCTCCAAGCAACCCTTGTAGGAGTATGGGTGGTTACCTTCTTAACTAAACCCAAGAATACCAAGGAGCAAGCAGCAGATAAAAACAAGAACAAAAAGGAATAAACTTCAGGAAGTGAGCCATCGCCTGGTTGGGGAGTGGATGTACATACAGTACCAGCGCCTGGGTTGAAGTCCCCATGGGCTTGAATTTAGGTTCTATTTGGCTTTCCTTCAAGTATTCCTTCAAAGAAAGAAGGATCATTGTTATTGTGGGAGTGGTGTCCACCATTTTTTCTGGAGCAAGAACTCCAGATCATATTATCATTAATTATTCTAAAATGTTCATCTGTCAGCATGTTGAAGCCTTACCTCCGTCCCAAATTACTTGACTTTTTAGTGTTGGATACATCCGTATCTAGACAAATCTAAGACGAGTAATTTGGGACGGAGGGAGTAGTATTTTTTTTATGTGTGCTAAAATGTTCCAGGCATATTTTGGGAAACAGTAGGGAGGAGATGATACAACTCAATCGCGATCAAGACTGTTGAACTCATCACCTGTCTCGCACAGACTGACAATTGACATTTTGTTTTCCTGCAATTTATCAGTGTGTCCTGCAAGTCTCATTCTACATAGCGAGACTGGAAATGCAGTGTGGTCTAGGTCCTCTAGTTCCTAGAAAACCAATCAGTTTAGGATATCGTTGGCAATATACCATAAGTTAATACTCCTACATGAGTGGTGAATGCACACGAATAACAAAACATTCAGCACATATGATGGAGCTAACAGCCTAACAATGACAGCTGTTTCAACACCTATACAGCTATAAAACTGCTACTCCCTCAATTCACTTTTGTAAGTCATTCAGACAGCTAAAAATGGGCTGTTTTGTACATTATCTGAATTGTCTTCAAAGTCTTATAAAAGTGAATGGAGGGAGTAGTTTTCTTTAAATTGCATCGGTTGGTTATCAGCAGAAACTCTCAAAATTAAAACTGATGGATGTCAGTATAGAAAATCTGGTTGGGCCAGTGATGATGTTGGCAACTGACTACCTTTTGTAGTATTGTCGCTGCAGTTCAGCCATCCTGCTATCAAACAATTACTAACCTGAAAATTCGACCATGTTCTCCTTTTTCAGTCTAATAATTATTAAGTGCCCACACACACATCCAATTCTGGAAGATTCGTTTGAATTATTTCATGTTATATCCCGTCTATTCCCTCCGTCCCAACATAAGTGTCTTAAGCTTAATACAACGTACAAAGTTGAGGCACTTATTTTGAGACAAAGGGAGTATTACATACTCCCTCCGTTTCAAAATAGATGATCCAACTTTGTACAAAGTTACTACAAAGTTGAGTCGTCTATTATACTCCCTCCGTCCGGAAATACTTGTTGGAGAAATGGATGAAAATGGATGTATCTAAAACTAAATTGCGTCTAGATACATTCATTCCTCCGACAAGTATTTTGGGACGGAGGGAGTAGAACGGAGGGAGTACTAATTTATGCAGTAGTACTCCTATACCATCCAATTGGTTCATTTGGGTTGAATAATCCATATCCATATGTATTTATACAACGGTTTTGCTATATGATGTTCGTCTAAAAATATTGTACTCCCTCCGTTCTGAATTAATTGTCTTAGATTTGTCTAGATACGGATGTATCTAGACTCATTTTAGTGCTAGATACATCCGTATCTAGACAAATCTAAGACAAGTAATTCGGAACAGAGGGAGTACATATGATTTTCTTCATGCAGGGTTAAGAAAGAAAGAACTGGAATTACTAGTTCCTGTATTTATTTGTGTTTCTTTAGTTAACCAGCTCCTTTGTGAATTTGTACTTAGAACTTGGAGCTGGAGTTTAACGCCGGAATAGCAGACAAGAATTCCCCGCTCCAAATGGGGCTGCAAGGGAAGGTGTAATGGACCCGTTCTTGTGGTCCAGGTCCATGTGCTATGTTTTCTGTCTGTGTACAGGGAGGGCATGCGGCCCCTTCAAAGGTGTTTAACGTCATTCTCCTTGCTGCTGGTGGCCCAATGCAGACCCACTACGTTCGTGCTATTAATTTGTTCTCACATTGCTTTTCGTTTGTACTTTTTCTTTTCTTTTCTGGTGTGAGATTACTATCAAGCGGTTCCAATAATACAACAAATAGAAACATAACTTGTGCACAAATAGAAAAATGGGAGAAGGCGCAGCTTGGTATCATCCTGACATGATCATTATCGTTATTATTATCATTTTACAAAAAAAAGGCATGATTGTTATCTTGCACATGCATCTACTTGTTATTGCCGCTGCACTTTTATCATCGACGCTATTGAGTCTCCAGATCATGGATCGGATCTGTCTATGCTGACGAATATGCTTTGGATGCGACCGAGACATGTTGCTTGACAGTTGGGGATGACGAAGGTGCAATTTTAAGATGTAGTAGAATTTGTAGAACCCATTTTGACCGAGATTCATAGCATCATTCAAGTAAATACAAATTAGGATCGTCCTCTAATGATTCCTCGCAAAGAAAAAACAAAGAATCCTTAAATGATCGAGAAAGAAATGGAACGTTGGATTGTGTCAAAACGCTCGCACATGTTTGTCCGATCGCTGAAGCAGCTCGAACCTCCAATTCACGGCTCGTATATCATGGTCCTGATTGGAAATAAAAGCTGGAGTACGATGTATAGTGCTCCCTCCATTCCATAATGTAGTGTGTCCACGTTTCCCGAGATTCAAGTTTAACCGTAAACTTAATCAACAAGACCAATTGCGACGGGAGCAAAAATTATATCACTAAATTCATATTGAAAATACGAAATCAGTGATATAATTTTGCTCCGCTGCAGTCGGTCTCAGTAGTTAAATTTACGATCAAATTTGAATCTCAGAAAGCGCAAACACACTACATTGTAAAAACGGAGGGAGTACATTTTTTTTCTTTTGAAGAGAAAAGGCTGGGCAGCATGGTAGTGCGCATCAGTTGTCAGTTGTCAGGACGTCCAGTCCAGTCCATGAATGTCCTGGGCTGGCAATCACTAAGACATCGGCAGAGTATACTACTAGTACTGCACACTCCTTGTTGATAATCTATTTTAAGGTAATATATGGTGTGACAATCTAATCTACTCCCTATGTTTGTAAATATATAGTATGTTTTTAAAGATTTTAATATAAACACCATATAGATGTATATATATACATATTTTAAAGTATAGATCCATTCATTTTGCTTCATATTATTTCATATTGAAATCTCTAAAAAATACTTATATTTAAGAGGAGGGAGTTTGGAATCTCAGCTTTTTCCGGCCCCGTTGGATGTGCGTGGAGCAGCAACTAACGGTTGAGGGATGATGATCCTCCATGTCGTTCGTCTGATGATGCAAAATCAAACGGTTGAGGGATGATGACAGTACATCCCAAAGCTTCAAATGGTGCCGCGTGCAGGCATTCAGAAATTTGTCCATCGCGCAGCTACTGGACAACGACGACAAGTCGATCGTATTAGTAGGGTATGCTCTGTGAAGCGGACAAAACTCAAATGAGAATTCTACTCCGGCTCTTCATGTACGGACACTCAGTCCATGGTAGTGGACTAGTGGTACAGCGACCTGCATGATACAGTACACCCGAGATGGCATCTCCGTCGGCCTACATACGAGACGGCTGCACACGCCGGCCGTGTCGCGGTGCATCTGCCACAGCCCGCGAGTTTTGACCGCAGCCGCGCACAAGTGAAGTGAAGAATCTTAGAGCAAGTGCAGCCGCACGTATCAAACCCATCTCAAACGAGTGTGAAATGAAGAATGTCAGAGCAAGTGCAGCCGCACGTATCAAACCCGTTTCAAACGACTGGTCTGTTAGTGAAGAATGTAGAGCAAGTGCAGCCGCATGTAGCAAATCCATCTCAAACGACTGAGCGAACAGTCTGATCACTAACCGGTTACAAAAATTCGATTTAGACGGGCGTCTCAAACGCCCGGGCTGACCAACACCCCTCGTATTGGGTTGGATATAGGCGTTAGGGCGTCACATCGGACCCACCCACCCGGCCTCACATATATTTCTCCCCATTCGTTTGCCGGACCAGACACTACCCACTTCACTCGACTCTCCTTCACTCAAACTGCCGCCCGGCGATCTCTGACCTTCTCCGGCATTGCGGGCAGCGGATCCGAGTCCTTCACCTCCAAATCCGTCGACCCCGAGCTCATCTCACGCGGCCTTGAGGTGGAGATGACCGTTCGGCTTGCGCTCCGCCGCTCCCGGGAGGAGGCCCGTGCGAGGCAGCGCTCGGACTCCTTCCGTCGGAAACCCATTGCATCCATCCAAATGGCGCATGGATCTAGCGCTAGGTGTGCCATCGCTGCCTCACCAGAGGCAGTGCAGTCCGTCTGGCATCCGAACGCGGTGGCCGACACGCAACCCCTTCGTTGGCGCACCGAGGCCATGGAGGCACCATGGGGCATCATCCGACGCAAACATGGTGCGACGTGCCCGCCGTGCGAGGCAAAGGGTGCGGCAACCCTCGCGGCGTTGGACATCGGCGAGGCGGAGTCGCATTCTCTGACGCCGTCATCACCATCGCACGCACGGGCTTTGCCCGGTGCCATCCGGGGGAGGAAGGAGAGCCCCTCGGCCGTCGCCATCGCACGCACGGGCTTTGCCCGATGCCGATCACCGGCAGCGGCGGAGGGGGAGGTGAGCACTGGGGAGGGCTAGGCGGCGGCTGTTGAGACCACCAGTGTCACCAGCGAGGGGGGCGACGCGAGAGGCAGTCGCGAGAGCAGAGTTTGTTAAACCTAGCCTCCTTAATGTGTACGTATTTCTTGATGTGTGCTAAAATGTTCCAGGCATATTTTTGGAAAGAGTAGGGAGAAGATGATACTACTCAATTGCGATCAAGACTGATGAACTCGTCACCTGCCTCACACTAACTAACAATTGACATTTTGAGATCCTGCAATTTATCGGTGTGTCACGCAAGTCTCATTCTCCATAGCGAGACTGGAAAAGCAGTCTGGTCTAGGTCTTAAAGTTTCCAGAAAACCAAACAGTTTAGAATATCGTTAGCAATATACGCAGGAAGTTACCATCGAGTTGATATGATTCGTGAAGACACATGAATAACAAAGCATTCAGTACAGCCCCTTCAATGGTATTTAAACGTCCTTCTCCCTGCTACTGGCGGCCCAATGCAGACCCACTACGCTCTTATTAATTTGGTCTCTCGTTGCTTTTTCATCTGATTCTTTTCTTTTCTGGTGTGAGATTACTATCAAGCGGTTCCAATAATACAACAAGCAATACTGAAATGAAAATAGACACATAACTTGTACACAAATAGTAGAAAAATGGGAGAAGGCCCAGCTCGCTATCAACCTGACGTGATCATTATCATTAGTACTTTTTCTGTAAATTAATGTAAGAACGTTTAGATCATTACTTTATGGATCTAAACGTTCTTATATACTTAAAAAAAGACATGATCAATAACTTGCGCATGCATCTACTTGCTTTTTTTTCTTTTAAAAAGGGGTACTCCCCGGCCTCTGCATCAGAACGATGCATGCGACAACATTTATAAATAAATAAAATAGTTCAACAAAGTCTTGCAGTCTGCGACAAAATAAGAAGCTGGCTCACAAAGAGCAATAATAAGCAAGAAAAGGCCCAAAAGCCACAACCGGCTGCATAAGATAGATAGGTAAATTAATCGCCTATCCTATCACATGACCGCCATACAAACCGGTTGAAGATATCCCGCGCTATCATCTCCCATCGGAGAGATCCAGTAACCAAACGCTCTCTGACCTCCGTCGAAGTGAGTAAGGACCACATACGGATTAACGCAGTAGCTCGGAATAAAACTTGTAAAAATTGAATAGTTGTTGTTCTGTTAAAAGCCAAATCATTTCTGCAGTTTCAAATTACCCATAACAACGCACATGCATCTACTTGCTATTGCCTTCATATCATCCGAAATAACATGCAAAATAAAATCAGGGGGAGACTGAAGCCATGTCTCAGATCTCTCCTCTCCTACAGCTACCCTAGCTAGTTTATGTGTAGCGACATTTGCTGACCTTCTTACCCAAGAAACTTTGAACTCTAGAAACGAGTTGAGCATGTCCTTGATTTCTTGAATCCAGGGCCAACTGCCGATAAAGCCTTCTCCTCCTAAAGAATCGTCCTCACCAGCGCTTGACAGTCCAGCTCGACATGGACCCTCTCCGCATGCAAGTCAGTAGCGAGTTGGAGAGCACGCCTACACGCGAGGGTTTCCACTGCTTCCGGATCTGATATGTTTGGAAAAAAGAAGCCAGAAGCCAGCCCGGAACGCTCCATCTTGATCCCGTAGGACCGCACCACCTCCCCCCTTGTCCCCATATCTCGAAACCGCACCATCCGAGTTAATCTTCAGCCAACCCTCATCAGGAGGATTCCACTTCTCAACGATCTTGGGGACCGGCTCGCGAATCTTTGCTGCATGAATCCGCCTCCATTCCTGCATATGATCATACACAGACATCATTATTTCATGTGGAGAAGCGATCTTTTTCCCGTCTCTAGCCTCATTACGAGCTAACCATAGGCCATAAACTGACTGTATCATCGCCTCCTTCTCCTTGTCGGCTGCCCCCGCGAACCATCCCAACAGCCAGCTCGCTAATGCAGTATGAGAGTGCATCGGACTCGGTGGGATCGCCACCGAAACTCCCTTTTCCAACTGCAACAACTGCCAGAATTGTGATGAATGTTGACATGTCCAGAATCTGTGATGAATCGTCTCCTCTCTACCACATGCAACACAAAAAATGCCAGGTTTTATCCGACAACGGTGAAGTTTCGCGCCTACAGCCACACCATTCCTGATAACTCTCCACATGTGAATCTTTGCTTTGCCCGGTGCATTTGTGCTCCATAGTCCCATGTACCCTTTATGGCCGTCGACAGAGCTAGAGTGACCCGGCTGTCCGGTCATCGCTCTTTGCATTGACATCCTGAGATGATACGCGGACCTAACGGTGAACACACCGTTCTTGGTGTAATTCCACGCCAAGAAATCATCAGTCCCTGGCCCGCCCACAGCAACCTGTAAGATATCACGTGCATCCGTCGAGGTAAACATCTCCTGGACCTTAAGAGCATCCCAGGTCGTTCCATCTGGTGACAGTAAGTCCGCCACCCTGGTTATACCCTGCATATATGTTTGTCCAAGAGGGTGCATACATCCCGCTCGTGGAATCCACTTGTCATGGTGTATGTTGACCCTAGAGCCATCCCCGATCCTCCAAACTAGGCCTTCTCGGAGCAGGTTTCTGCCATGGAGGATACTTTTGAAAGTGAAAGAACCGGCCGACGGGCTAGTGGCCGTCATGATAGACTGATCTGGGAAGTACCTCGCTTTGAGAACCCTTGCACACAAAGAAGTTGGTACCTGCAAAATGCGCCATGCTTGCTTTGCCAAAAGGGCTTGGTTGAAGGCCTCGGGGTCACGAAATCCTAGTCCTCCACAGCTTTTCCCTAAACACATCTTTTCCCAAGCAATCCAGTGTACTTTCCTTTCACCATTCATTGCTCCCTACCAGAATTTTGAAGAGATAGAATTCAGATTCCCGCACATTTTCTTTGTGAGTTGAAAGCAATTCATGGTGAATGTAGGTACAGCTTGAAGTCCAGACTTAACTAGCACTTCTCTTGCAGCTTTGGAGAGCCCTTGACCTTTTATCCCATTAACTTTGCCCTTAGAGCTCTCCGTGACATACTTGAAGGTGCCTTCTTTGGATTTGCCAACCAGTGTTGGCAAACCCAAATACCTCTCACTTAGTGCCTCCGAAGAGACGCCCAATAGCTCCTTGAGCTCAGCCTTGTCCTCATCAGAACCCCCTTTGCCAAAGAAGATCGATGATTTTTCTAGATTCACTTTTTGGCCAGAGGCCATTTCATACTCATGTAAGATCTCCTTCAAGGTGTGAATATTACCATGTGTTCCTTCTAAGAAAACAATGCTATCATCCGCAAACAGTAGGTGTGTTACATGGGGGCCAGTGCCTTCAAACACCACCCCTTTTAATCTGTTTTCGCCTTGAGCTTTTTTTAGACCCGCCGAGAAACCTTCCACACAGAATAGGAACAGGTAGGGTGATAGAGGGTCCCCCTGACGTAGTCCTCGTGAAGGAGAAAAACCCCTTGAACATCCCTCATTCAGCTTGACTGAAAACACCGCTGATCTCACACACCTCATTATCATAGATACCCACTCAGGGGCAAAACCAAAACGCAACATCATCCGCTCCAAAAAAGCCCACTCCACTCTGTCATACGCCTTCATCATATCAAGTTTCACTGCACATAAAGGTTTCTTCCTCTTTCTCTTCCGGATCGCATGAACACACTCGTATGCAACCAAAACGTTGTCCGTAATGAGTCGTCCCGGGACGAAGGCGCTCTGCTCTTCAGAAATAAGAATAGGGAGAATGCCTTTAAGCCTGTTAGCTAGGACCTTCATGGCAATCTTGTACAAAACATTGCATAGGCTTATAGGACGGAACTGGGACAGCAACTCCGGTGAGTTGACCTTGGGAATCATCACAATCACAGTTGCATTAAAAGTGGCCGGAGCTGTAGCCCCACTCAGAAACTCGCGAACAGCTCTACACACATCCTCTCGGACCAACGACCAGTGTCGTTGATAAAAGAGGGCAGGTAGCCCGTCCGGTCCCGGGGCTTTTGTTGGTCCCATCTGGAATAAAGCTGCTTCTATCTCCTCATCTGAGATTTGCGCAATCAGCTTGTCATTCATGTCGCCCGTGACCACCTCTTGTATGTTTTGAATAAGTGCTTCAACTCCGTTTGATCCCTCCGTTGAGAATAACTTCTCATAGAAGCTAGCTGCTAGTTCACGCATCTCCTCATCCACTGTACAATGAGTGCCATCGTCCTTTCATAGCGCTTTTACCGTATTTTTACGCTTTCTGTGGGTAGCTCGGTTTTGGAAGTACTTCGTGTTCTGGTCACCCGCTGACAGCCAATCAACCTGAGACCGCTGACGGTACATGATCTCCTCCCGTTCGTATGTTTCACACAGTTGTTCTTCGATTTCCCGGATCTCCAGTGAGACCCCGGTTATTGCAGCCCTAGTTTTTGCCTCAGCCACCTGGCCTTTCAGTTTAGAAATTTTCCGTCTTATCAAGCCAAACACCTCGCGCGCCCACCTTTGCATGCTCCCAGATAGAGTGCCAAGCCGCTGCCAAACAGCAGCCAGGTCGTGCTCCCCCGTACTTGATGCCTCCCACGCTTCCTTCACCATCTCATCATACTTCTCATGCCTTGTCCATGCCTCCTCAAATCTAAACGGTCTGTCCACTCTTTCAAGGCGCGGTGGAGCTGTCTCCAGCGCCCTCACGAGGATAGCTTGATGATCGGACTCCTCAGTGATAATGTGCTCCACCAATGTCTCCGGGAAGAGCTCAAGGAAAGTATCATTGCATGTGGCTCTGTCCAGCCTTACCTGAATGTTCTCACCTCCGTCTCTTTTGTTATCCCAGGTGTACGGGTATCCCGAGAAGCCCAAATCTGCCAGCCCGCACTCCGTCAGACAATCGCGAAAGTCCTCCATCTGACTGAAACTTCTTTGGTTTCCACCAATTTGATCCGACTGGAAGAGAGCCTCATTATAGTCCCCTGCACATAACCACGACAAGTTGTCTTGACTTGCGAGATATCTGATGGCGTCCCATGACTTCTTGCGTAGCTCGGTTCTGGGCTCACCGTAGAATCCAGTGAATCTACATGTTTTGCCCTCCCAAGATAATTCTGCATCAATGAAGTATTGGCACCAAGGCCTCACCGTTGCACTTACATCATCTCTCCACCACAATGCTAATCCCCCACTTCGACCTACACAGTCCACTGCTACACCGTTCTTAAAGCCAAGACTCCACTTCAACTTCTCCATCGCCCTTGCTTTCTTTATTGTTTCACATAGAAATACCACCGCTGGGTTGTATGACCTAATGAGGTCCCGGAGTTCGCCAACTGTCGAGGTCAACCCCAACCCTCGACAGTTCCAGGCCAGAAGATTCATGGCGTCCGGCGGCCCCGCCTCGCAGGGTCCGCCTCATGGTTGTTCTCAGAAATACGATCAAACACTGTCGACGTCTTGCGTCGCGTCTCGCGAATGAACGCATCATTTGATGTCAGTCTGTCTGGATCATCTTTTGCCACCCAAATTTGCCTCGGGCCTCTCTTTGTGCTCTCCTGATCCACCCTTGGGTTTCCCCTATGGTGACGACCATAATCATATTCAGGGCGTGGCTTCCTCACATACGTACCCCTTCTCTTGTCCCTTGGGTCCCGAGCCCTGGAGCCAGTGCCCCAGTCCCCTTCAACCCTGCTGTATGTCTCGTTATGGTTATCTCCAAACCTCACATCCTCCTTACCCTTCCTCTGCCTATCCCGTTCATCTTTATCAAACCCATTCTGCTTTTCAAACAGCTTGTTCCTCAACTCCCTCTCTCTCCTTTGCTCTAAGCCATGGCGCAGATCATCTTCCCCTAGCGGGGCAAACTTTGTGTTGCCCTTATGAGGACTAGTTACTTCCGTTTCACCTTTTTCTCGGTCGCGACCCTCGCCAGTGCGCTGGTCCGCCGTTCCATTGAAATCTCCGTATAAGCTCCGCTTGACAGGAGCTTCTGTTTTCTTATAACCTGATCGCCCGGCGTCTACATGTCCTTTACCCTTGGGATCAATATTTGCAATGCTGCTGCTCCCCCC
>NC_041387.1:426118817-426124342 GCF_002162155.2 Triticum dicoccoides | reverse complement strand
CTCCAAGTGAGCTTTCCTTTGCATTGCTGTTTCTTCCCAATGAAGCTCTGAGCCACTCGCCCCATTGGAGCGATGAGTCAACCGGCGGGTCACATCTTCCTCCTATGTGCACCAATCTTCCACACTCAAAACAGAAGTGTGGTATCTTTTCATAATGGAAGTCAAACCAGGTGCGAGTCTTGTCGTCCAGTGACGTTTTGAGGTAGAATCCTCGGGCTAGCGGTTCATAAACAGAAATTTTTGCCCTGACTCTCAGGTCGTTGCCTCTTGCTCGCCCATCTTTGACCACATCGACCCTCACCACCTCACCTAGCCAATTACCCAGAGGCTTCCCAAAAGCTTCCGTCCTCCTATCCGGTGGCAGATCAGTGACTCTTACCCATACATCTATCTTATCAAAAATCATCTCAGATGGTCGCTTGTCACCTTCATACTCCTTCAAGATCAGAACATTAAAGTCATACTGCCACGGACCATTGTTCATCGCATGACGCCAATCCCCCTCACATCCAAACTGCACCTCGAACACATTCGAGCCCAACCCTCTGAACTTTGCTTCCTTGTGTAGTCCCCAGGCTCTATGCAGAGTCTTCTCCAAAACACTTCTCACCAGGGGTCTCGACGAGCACACCTTCCCCACTGCAAGCCATCTGGGAGCTTTGGTTACTGGTTCATCTTCTTTAAAAACTATACCTTCTGCTTCCTTATCCAGCAAAACCATACCCCCCCAATCTGGCTGACAGGCTTGACGTGGGATCCGGGGTCCTGCTTTCGATCGGGGATTTAGATGCACCTCTACTTGCCGTTCCCTCCGATCTGCGCGCCACCGGTGTGGCCGTCTCCGCCGCCACCGCCGACGCGGCCATGGCCTGGGCTCCCTTCTTCTTCATGTTCGTCGATCCCCCCGCTCCCGCCGATGGAGCAAGTGTCTTCTTTGGGGTAGCCGCCGCCGTCGATGAAGATGCCATCTTCCCCTGGTTTTCCATCGTCTTTCCTGAAGTCCTCTCCGCCATCAGCACCGCCGAAGTTGGAGAGTCAAAAACCTTGCCGATCGGCATCCTGGGTTGCGCCGTCACCACCCAGAACACCACCGGATTCTCACCACCCCCGCACACGAAACCCTAACCCTAGCACAGGGCCGCGATCGCCATGCAATCGCCCTCCTGTCACCTTAGCGAATCGTTACGTGGTGGACCCTCGTCCAACTGGCCATTAGCGAGCTAATGATGTGTCATGCAATTCTTTAAAGGCTGCGCAGTTGTCAGGACGGTTGAGTATAATGTTTATTAGGAAAGACGAGATAGGCTAGGATTTGTTTTGGCTTGTCTTGTACTTCAAGTAGATGATTATACTCTTATAGATATGCCCACGAGGCTCAAGCAATAAAAAAACCTATTCCACCAAATCCCTCTCTCCCTTCTAACATGGTATCTATCGCAAGTCGATCCTAAACCCTAGCCGCCGCCGCTTCCGCACCTGCACGCCGCCCCCGGGGCGGTCGGCCTCCATGACCGCCGTCGGGGGCCGCGCTGCCCGTACCTAGGGTTCGTCCGCCGGTCATGTTGACCGGCTGCTCTAGAGAGTCTTTTCCCCGAGCCTTGCTCTGGGGTTTTCTCTCTCCTGCCGGTCATCTTGATCGCGCGGTTTCTTTTTGGTTTTCCGATCTATTCTTGATCGGTTTGCGTCGCCCACCGCCGTCATCGACCCCGAGCGCCTCTACTCCGACCCCGGCGCGACCAGCCGGCCTCTCCTCCGACCCGGCGGCCACGCGCGCCAAGGCGGCCCGTCAGGGCCAGCCGCCGTCCACGCGTCGGTCCGCCCGTCGCCCTGCACCGGCCGTCACCGCCCTGCTCCGATCGGGACTTCTGCATCACCCGACCCGGCGGCCTTGCGCCATGCGGCGGCCAATCATACCGCCGTGCCGCCCGCCGTCGCCGACTTCATCTCGGACTCCGCCGCCACCCCGTCTCCACCGAGCGACGTTCCCGATCTCGCGCGCGATCGGATTGATCACCCGCCCGCCGCTGCGATCCGCCTCATCTACGCCGTGCGACCGACCTGGCCCATCGGTTGCGCGCACCTCCGCAGGTCCCGTGAAGATCGTCCCCGAGTTCAGCGCGTCCCTCCACCGATTGAGCAACGGGCTGCCGCTGCGTCGCCCCGTCGGGCCGCAGCGCCACCACCCCGTGGTTCTTCTCCCGGCTGCACCGACCCACGTCACCGCTGCGTCGCCCCTTCAAGCCGTAGTGCCGCGGCCCGCGGTCCACCACCGCCCCTTCGGGCTGTCGCGCCGTGGCTCGCGGTCTCCGCCGCCGCCCCGAGGTCTTTACCGTCGTCGCCCCGACCTGCCTGCCGCCGTTGCGTCGGCCCTTCGGGCCGTAGCGCCGCGTCCCGTGGTTCACTCCGCCGTCACCGCGCGTCGACCTCCCGTGGTATGCGTCGCGCCGTCTCCCTTGGCGTGGGAACGCCACCGTCCGCGTCGGTCTTCATCATGTTGTCAGGGTTCTTCGCCTACTTCGAGCACCGCCGCCGCACTTTTAACCTAGCCGCCGCGTCGTCAGGCCACCGCTCTTCTTTGGCCGCCACCGCCGCTACCTCCGTAGCCGCCGCCGCCGCTCGTCCACCCCTTTGTCTTCGTCCAAGCACCAGCCCGTTGCCAGCATCGCCGTCATCTAGCCCGACCACTTTGTCTACTCCGACCACCATTAGTGACATCGGCCCCGCGCCGATAGACGCCGCAATCGTCGTCGAGTTCTTCTCTGCTGGCCCCTCCGACTTCTCCAACATGGCGTACAGCTCGTGCAGGTCCCTCGTCTACGCATGCCCGGTGCTGGCAACACCGATGCGTGCCTTCATCCACAACGTGTCCGTGGGCCTGGCAAGCCTGGTCGGCGCTTTGTCAACTTCGTCTTCGTTCGTCTACGCATGCCCGGTGTTGGCAACACCGATGCGTGCCTTCGTCCACAATGTGTCCCCGAGCTTAGCAAACCCGCCGTGACGCGTCGTCAACAACATCTTCTTCCCGACGCACCTTACTTCGACACCACTGCGCCCATGACTAACTCGGCGCCCCCTTGCGCCCGCGGCTCCACGGCGACTTCTTCGACACCAGCTACCCCGACTCGACATCGACCACGGCATTCTTCGCACGGCTACCTCGACCACGGCTCCACCACCCACGCTCTCGGCTACCTCGACAAACGGCACAAAGGGCTATCGCCTTGCTTGAGCAACCTCGTCGGTTGCCACTCCAGCCACGACTCCGCGACGCGTCGACCGTTACGACTGTGGGGGGGTGTCCGTCGGCTTGCCTTCGGATTCTTCACCAGTCTCACCGTCTGGGTCGCTACCGTTGTGACTGCGGGGGGATGTTGAGTATAATGTTTATTAGGAAAGACGAGATAGGCTAGGATTTGTTCTGGCTTGTCTTGTACTCCAAGTAGATGATTATACTCCTATAGATATGCCCACGAGGCTCAAGCAATACAAAAAAAACTATTCCACCAAATCCCTCTCTCCCTTCTAACAAGGACGTCCAGTCCATGAATGTCCCGCAATCACCAGGGCATACTACTGCACACTCCTTGGTGATAATCTATTTTAAGGTAATAGTACATTATGGTGTGACAATCTAATCTACTCACTCCGTTCTCAAATATTCTTTCTAGAGATTTCAACAAGTGACTACATACGAAGCAAAATGAGTGAATCTACACTCTAAAATATGTCTATATACATCTGTATGTTGTAGTTTTTTTAGAATGTGTAGAAAAACAAATATTTAGAAACAGAGGGAGTAGTACTTTATGATGAGTTAGGAATCACAGCTTCCGTCGCGGTTGCACTTGCAGATTGTTCGTCTGATCACGCAAAATCAAACGGTTGAGGAAATGAGGAATGATGATACACCCCAAAGCTTAAAATGGTGATGCGCGCATGCACTCGAAAATCCCTCCATCGCACAGCTACTCGACAACGACGACAAGTCGATCGTATTCGTAGGGTATGCTCTATGAAGCAGACAAAACTCAAATCAGAATTCTACTCTGGCTCCTCATGTACGAGCACTTGGTCCATGGTAGTGATACAGCGGCATGCGGCCAAATTTGGTGTTTTGATCCTTTTGACAAAGTTTACCCTGATCTAACCCTGATCTTAAAAAAATTTCGGCACTTGACCTTTTTTTTCTACCACCATAGTGCTTGGCGGTAGGGTATAATTACCTACCGCCACGGGTCTTGATGGAAGGGCTTAATTACGTCGTTACGTCTATTTAACATGAAAAAAACCATACCGTCAAAGCCCTCGGCGGTAGACTGTGCCACCCTACCGTCAAAGGGAGCAAGATCCTCCAACGTGCCAAGGAAAGGCAGGGGGCGCTACAGTCCCCTGACATTTCTTCTCCACAGACGCATGAACAGTGATCTAAACCTGCATTATCTGCAGTAATGAGCTTCATTATCATAGCTACAGTGTCTGCTTCGCCCCGACTTCCCTCCGTGCTTTTACACAAGGGAGCACTGTAGCTTCTCTACCTTTGCTTCATCACGTCAGAGGAGCCGGTTCCCCGCCAAAGAGCCTGGCGATAGGCATGGTTTGCACTATAGTGTAGTACTACGCACTAATAATTAATTACTTGAAGCAAGAATCCATGCAGGGGTAGGTCTGCTTTGCTGCGCACTGGAAGTTGCCCATGCTCAGTACACATCACATGATTCCACCTGGCTACCAGGAGGAGTAGAAAAGTGCACTCCCAAATTAACTACATGCATGCGTGCTCACTGGTGCATGCATGTATGGGTGCTCCCTTCCAATAGTTTGATCGAGTAAACATATACAGTACTAGTATAGCAATAGTACTAGCCTACTAGGATTGCCATCAGCTAAACTACATAGAGCCAAAAGTTGCATGCATGCCTAACACCATGCTCTCTGGCGGTAGGATTGCACATCCTACCGTCACAGATCCTCACGGTAGGGTATTTTACATGTTAAACGGACGTGATGATGCAATCAAATTCTACCGCCGGGGACCTCGGCGGTAGGTAGTTCCTTACCTCCATCCACTCCGGTGGTAGCAAAAGGGTTAAGATCTCGAATTTTTTTGAGACCATAGTCAGATCCGGCTAAACTTTATTAAAAGGGTCAAAACACCAAATTTGGATGGGACATGCATGATACAATACACCCGTGATGGCATCTCCGCCGGCCGTACATACAAGGCGGCTGCATACGCCGACCGTGTCGCGCTGCATCTGCCACATCCCGCAAGTTTTGACCGCAGCCACGCGCAAGCGAAGTGAAGAATGTTAGAGCATCTCCACTCGCCCCCCCAACACACCCCCAGGGCGCCCTTTTTAGCGTTGGCGGCGAAAAATCGGCCCAGTCGCGCCCCTAGGTCCTTGTTTTTCGCCGGTTTGGGCCGAAATAGCAGCCGACGAACCCGAGCCGAACCCAACCCTCCGGGGGCGCCTGGAGGCGCCGGCCGAAGCGAAAAGGCGCGTGGGTCCACTATGTCGGTGACA
>NC_041387.1:426085650-426118571 GCF_002162155.2 Triticum dicoccoides | reverse complement strand
GCCCCCCACTCCCGCCATTCTCCTCCCGCTCCTCGCCAGCTGACCGCCATCCCGCCATGCCGCCGAAGAAGTATTCGGCCCCTCGCTCCGTTGCCGCTGCAGATACCAACCAGCTGAATAGAGGAAGCCGAGGGCGCCGATGGCAAAACCACCGGGCATGTCCAACGCTGAGTGGAAGGCGGAGGTTCAACGCTGGGAGGATGTTACCACTGACCGGCGGAACAGGCTCAATGCTAAGAAGGCCAAGGACGCGGCCGCGTCGGTGGCGATGGCGGCGGCGGCAGAGTAGGCAGAGGCGGCTCGCGCGGGGATGATGAATCCGCCCGGCGGCCACTGCCCGCAAGCTGCATGGAGCCAACAGAGCGTCGTGTCGCCGGCCAACTTCTCGCCGCCGCTGCCGCCCTAGGGACACGCACCCTCGCCTTACTCCGACGGCGACGCGCATGGTGGGTTCAATCCGAACATCACCTTCCCACATGGCGCGCCGCCACGTGCCTCACCCTCCAGTCTGAACCCCGACCAGCGCACTCCCTCGCCCGCGTTCGCCAGCATCTAGTACCCCCCGTACAACTAGTCGCCCCGGTGTACACAGCCTCGCCGACACCGCCTCTATGCCGTGGCGTCCTACCCTTCTCGCAAGCCTCAGCGGCACATTTGGGCAACCACGACGCGATCGACGCCGACATGGAGGAGATCATCACGAGCGGCTCAGTCGCCGCCGCCTCCTATCACGGGTTCCACGCGCAAGATGACACAATAGACACAGCCGTTGACATGGAGGATGAGCTCGACGACACCGAGGAGGAGGAGGAGGAGGAAGATGAGGAGGAAGAGGAGGAGGATATGGAGCCGACGCCGCTGAGGAAAGGGAAAAAGAAGAAACGGGGGGCCAATGCCAGGACGGGCGAGCAGCGTGTCAAGTGGACGTCCAAAGAAGACGAGTGCCTTGCTGAAGCAAGGAAGATCGTCAACACGGACCCGGTCACCGGCGTGAACCAGAACGCCGACGCGTACTGGACGCGTATCAAGTCGGTGTTCGATGAGCGCAAGCTTGTCGACCCCTACTTCGCCACCATCCACATGTAGCGCGGTGCAAAGGCCATGTCGAACCATTGGGCGATCATCCAGACGCCCTACAAAAAATGGCATGGGATCATCTAGGAGATTGCGGCTTTCCCGAAAAGCGGCACCAACATCGAGGGTCAGGTATGTCCAGCCTCCGACTCACTTATTTTTGCCATGTATGTCGCCGACACTTGTTCTTCGGCTGCGCATATGGTTCGGATGTTCACCATGTACCGCCAGGACAGCAGCGACCAAGAGTTCAAGTTTCTTCATGTGTTCTCCCGGATCGAGTCGTGCGAGAAATGGAGGGATGTCTGACTCACCCTCGCCAAGGCCAAGGAGACATACAAGCAGGGCATGCCGGCCCCGAGGGCGGCGGATGGGTGCCCTGACGGAAACAAAAGAGCCCAAACGGTGAAGGGCGCCACACTGGCTGCCGAGTGGCTGCAATCGTCGATCGAGCAGTGCATCACCGATGCCAAAAACTATGCCGCCAAGAGGGAAGAGAAATCGGACGTGTGGTGGTCGGCGTTGGTGACGAAGCAGGACGTGAAGCTCTACCTACTATGGACGAACGTCGCCGTGAAGAAGAGGAACACCAACGTGGCGTTCTTGATGGGGCGGACATGTCGACGATGGACGAGCAAGTCACGGCGTAGTACCTGGCGGAGCGCGGCCTCATCTTGAACCAGATGCCTTCGACCACCGTGCCTACGCCCACACCGACCCCAACGCTGACACCCAGCCCGAGCGATGAAGCCATGCCGATGCCGAGCACAGAAGCCACGCTGACATTGACCAGCCCGAGCATAGAAGCCACGCCGATGCCGACGCCGAGCACGCCGACGGCGGCCAGTCCCACGCCGGAGACCGTTGTTTGATGCATTCCTTTGTCTACGCATCAGCCGGTACGACTTCCTTTTGAACGCCGAGCTTTTGTGTATGTTTTGATCGCCGAACTGTGGCATGGTGATCACCGATGATTGCCGAACTTGTGGCGTTTTTTGGTAGCAGGAAAGACAAGTTTGAATTTATGTGCGTCATTGGGCCGAAACCTGGGGGCATGGCTAGGAACTGGATCGCCCCCAGGGAAAATAAAACATTGGTCGTAGGTCAAAGCGCAATTGCCGGGTGTGCTGGGGGCAGAACAAGTGAAGATGCTCTTAGAGCATGTGCAGCCGCACGCCATGGCCCGGTCGTTAACCGGTTACAAAAGATGCAAAATGACGTCTTCGGGCTGACCGACACCTCTCATATTGAGTTGGATTAGGGTCGTCCGGATGTGCTCGGGCGAGTATGTCATATCGGATCTGGCCCACGCTGGCCCATCCGACTTCACATATATTCCTTCCCATCCGCTCACTGGACCAAACCCTAGCCCTTCACTCCACTCTCCTCCGCTACCCAAACTCCTGTCCGGCGATCTCCGACATGGCGAGCAGCGGATCCGAGTCCTTCACCTCCAAATCCGTCGACCCCGAGCTCACCCCACGCGGCCCCGAGGAGGAGATGGTTGTCCGGCTTGCGCTCCATCGCTCCTGGGAGGAGGCTCGTGCGAGGCAACGCTTGGATGCCTTCCGTCGGGAATTCATTACATCTGCCCAAATGGCACATGGATCTGGTGCTAGGTGTGTTGTCGCTACCTCATCGGTGGCGGACGCACAACCCCTCCTTTGTCGCGCCGATGCCATGGACGCACCATGGGCATCGTCTGACTCAAACATGGTGCGGTGTGCCCACCGTGCGAGGCAACGGGTGTAGGAGGCGTTGGCAGACCTCATGGCGGTGGATGTCGGCGAGGCAGACTCGCATTCTTTGGCACCTTGTATGGTGCACCAGTCCGGGTGCCGCAACTGCGTCCTGCTGGATGTCTCCAGCTCGTCCCAGGACAGATCATCATCGATCTGACATCCACCAACACCTTTCGGGTTTCGGGATCCGATGAGGAAGAGTATGGCATGGGAGACGACGGCGCCTTGAGTCACGCGAGCCGGCTCATGTCTGATGACCCACAAGTATAGGGGATCAATCGTAGTCCTTTTGATAAGTAAGAGTGTCGAACCCAACTAGGAGCAGAAGGAAATGACAAGCGGTTATCAGCTAGGTATTCTCTGCAAGTGTTGTAAGTAACAACGATAGACTCCAAACCTCGGGAAAAGAACTTCTTTAAGCATTTTAATAGATGTATATTGCGATCAACACTACTAGTTGGGATAGCTTCTACTCACTTAGTGACATAATTAACAGCAACTAAAATATGTGTATACCCATTTGAGAAAGGAAAAGGTCCCATATAATTAAAGCCCCAAACATCAAATGGTTCAATAACAAGTGAATAATTCATAGGTATTTCTTGACGTCTACCAATATTACCAATACTTTAACATTCATCACAAGATAAGACAAACTTACGAGCATCCTTGAAAATAGTAGGCCAATAAAAACCAGATTGTAATACCTTGTGCGCAGTTCTATCTCCCGCATGGTGTCCTTCGTAAGCCTTGGAGTAGCACTTCCATAGGATTTGTTCCTGTTCATGCTCGGGTATACAATGGCTAATAATACCATCTACTCGTTCTTTATAAAGGTGTGGGTCATCCCAAAAGTAATGTCTTAAATCATAGAAGAACTTTTTTATTTTGTTGGTATGTCCAACTAGGTGGTATAAATCTAGCAACAATATAATTAGCATAGTCTGCATACCAAGGATTATTGCGAGAAACATTTATGGCAGCTAGTTGTTCATCAGGGAAACTATCATCAATAGGTAATGGGTCATAAAGGATATTTTCTAACCTAGACACTACAGGAATCAATAACTTTGCCGTCCACCATGGCTGACGGCAAAGGCACACATAGCGGACGACAAAGAACTTTGACGTCAGCCAGCAGACATTAACACGTCTGGCTGAACAGGTTACGGCAAAGGCTTCTTTGCCATCTGCTGGCGGATGGCAAAGATGCAAAGGTCTTTGCCGTCCCCAGCGATGGCACACGTGTCAGCTTAGGTCCGTTAAGGGGTTAACGGCATGCTTTGTCGTCTGCTGGCGGACGACAAAGACCTTTGCATATTTGTTGTCTGCCAGCGAACGACAAAGAACATTGATTATTTGCCGTCTGCCAGCGGACGACATAGCATGCCATGTGGCAGCACCTGGGGGGCTGGCCTATTTGGTAGCTTCGCCATCAGCCGGCTGACGGCAAAGCTACTAAATAGCCAGCCTACTGCCCCAGGTTGCATAGGTGGCTGACACATGGCATGGTTGCCGTCCGCTGGCTGATGGCAAAGCTCTTTGCCGTCCGCCAGTAGACGACAAAGAGTCTATACATCCCCTATTTTTTCTTGATTTCATTCAATTTGACAGAATTTCACATAGATATATACACACATATGAAAATACATTCGACAAGCATACCAACACATATACATAGCAAATCATATCCCTGCCATATGTATATGATCATCCAACACATATACATAGCAAATGGTTTCATCCAACACATATACATAGCCAACATATGCAACAACAAGCATACAATGGTTTCATCCATCCATCCATATATAGGTAGCAAGCTTCCTCATCTAAAGCAAATCAAAACAAGATGGAATCATAAAGAGAAGAGTAGACTTCATCAATGCAAGCTTCCTCGTCTAGAGCAAATCTGCAAATTGGGAAAGAAGCAAGTTAGAAGAAGAAGAAGAAGAAGAAGAAGAAGAAGAAGAAGAAGACTAGCTAGAAAAAGAAGAAAAAGAAGAAGAAGAAGAAAAAAAGAAGAAAAAGAAGAACAGGAAGAAAAGGAAGAAAAGGAAGAAGAAGAAGATTTTTTCTTCTCTTTCCTTTTCTCCTCTCCTCTTTTTTATCTTCTTCTTCTTCTTCTTCTTCTAACTAAGGTAGGTAAAAATGCTATTTTTTTGCTAAGCTAGGTAAAAATGCTAAGTGTAGGTCATTTTAGAGCTAAGCTAGGTAAATAGGCCATTTTGGAGCTTACTAAGGTTATTATGTCATTTTCGAGGAAAGTAAGGTATGTCTATATCATTTTGGAGGTAACAAAGTTTATCATGACATTTTTGAGGAAAGAAAGCAAAGTATAGCTCATTTTTTGTCTAACTTAGGTAGTTATGCCATTTAGGAGGAAAGTAGCTAAGTATGCATTTGTTAAGCAAAACACTAGAGAAAACTTACCCTCATCACAACAAATGCGATGAAGATCGCAACTAAGGTAACAATTGATCCAACGACATAATGATACCAAGCCTCATTATCAGTGGCATATTTTCTAATCTTCTTAATCTTCAAGCGCATTACATTCATCTTCATCTTGTGATCATCGACCACATCGACAACATACAACTCCAATGTCATCTTCTCTTCTTCAATTCTTTTAATTTTTTCTTTCAAATACTCATTTTCTTTTTCATCTAAATTTAACTTCTCGACAAGAGGGTCGGTTGCAAATTCCGGTTCACATACCTCCTAGATTAAAATATCTCTATGTCAACTTGATGGCCATAATTGTCATAAATGCGAAATGCAACAAATAGTTATAAAAGAGAATTTACCACATTAGAATCATAAAGCGGGCGAGGATCGACGGGGACGGATATCAGGACCATGGCACTATGTATAACAAACAATCATAGAAAGTAAGAAAATTATACAAGTAACTATATAAATCATACAAGTAACTATATAAATCAAGTACAACATAAACAAATAAAATACCTAGTAATAATCTGGTTCAATAAATGCTCCGGGATCAATAAATGCATCATCATCACTATAAGTAATGACGTGCTCATCATTGTCGGATTTCGGGTTCCGCAAACCCATGATAGGTTGGAACTCTGGGTGCGTGCGGAGATCTCAACCTACACAGCCTGTCTACTCATGATCTTATAGGCCTAACGCGTCGACCTCAAAGGGACAGAGAGACACAACAATTTATCTTGGTTTCGGCCACATTGCGGTGTAATACCGTACTCCAGCGTTTTGGTGGATTACCTCGAAGGGCTGAGGATGAACTAGTATAGTGGATGAACTGGCCTCAGGAGGTGAGGTGTTCTTGAGCTCGAGAGAGCTGGTGAGGTGGTCGGATGAGAATTGATCCGATCTGTTTTTGTCCCTCCTCTATGGTGGTGGCTAAGTCCTATTCATAGTGGCCTTGGTCCTCTTCCCAAATTTTGGCGGGAAGGGATCCCACAACGGCCAGATTTGAAGGGGGATAGGAAGTACATCCTATCCTGACTAAAGTGGTCTTTGCCTGCGAAAAGCCTCTCGTCGTGACGTTGCGGTGAGCTCGGCGATGACCTCCGTCCTGGCGTCCTGGCGGTCTTGGTCTCGTTGCACCAGAATGGAAACCTTCGGCTGATTCCTTGGGACTCCGCACTTGCTTCTCGCCTCCGTTGCACCAAAGAGGAAACTGGTACTCTACGCCCGCCTAGCGCCCGCCTGGCCTTAGTCGTCATGGCTCACGTCAGCTGAGGCTCGTGAGGTGCACCTTGCATAGAACTCTCCGCCCCTCGGGAGCCAGCCTAAGGAGGCCGATCCCCTTGGAGGTCTTGGAGTCATCCGCCTCACGAGGCTTGGCCCCTCGCGAGGGTCTTGGGTTGTTGATGCCGAAGTTGGGTCATACCAGGCCATCAATGGAGCCACGCAGTGGGCCGCAGGCAGGCAAGTTTGGGTACCCCCGTATCCAGAATGCCGATAGTAGCCCCGGGGCCCAAGGCGCGCTCGGACTTGGCTTCTTGGCGAAGCCAAAGTGCAAGTGCGGAGCGCCGCGGGCCCTAACCACCTATGGCCTTGAATAACGCATGGCGATTGATGGGACATGGGCGTCTCCACTTCCCCACGCTGCCTCGGCAACCGTTCGACTTGACGAGTCGATGCTGCATGCAGAAGATCATCATTGCGTGAGGTCGTGGAGGCCAGTTGTTGGCCTTCCTCCGGTTATAAATGAGGGGAGGGGCAGAGCCCCCTCGCTCATCTCTTCCTCCGTCTTCCCGCTGCTCGTTTCTCCTCCTTCTCCATCTTGCTTCTGCTTCCATGGCGCAGATCAGGAGGTTTTCTGCGGCTGAAAAAAGAAAGGCCCCTCAAGAGGGGCCTGATCCTCTCCCGCCGAAGAAGCAGTTCTGCCTTCCCCGCAATGCTGGCGCGAGGTAGGAGGTGACCAGGCCCTAGCAATCGAGGCCTCCGCCCGGCTTCCCTCTTCCTCTGTACGCCCGCGCACATGATGATGACGTGCGCCGTCGAGCAATACCAGGTGGCAAAGGACGAGCCGCGACCGTCCTGCCTGCCGAGCCGCGGACCCACGCCAAGGGTAGCTCGCGCGAGTTCATGGTGTGGGCAGCGATGCCGCCCGACTCATGGATCCGGCTCCCAAGGTTCTTCATCGACGAGCTACCACCAAGGGGGCCACTTGAGCTGTAGCTACAGCACGCCGGGTGCTGCAACCTGGCCACCGGAGCTGATGTCGAAGTGGTGCCCCTGGAGATGTCTTCATGACCCGCGGATGAGGCGAGGTCGCCCGAGCCTACCGAGCAGAGGGGGCCCTCGCGATCCACTTTGAATACGACGGCGCCTCCACCTTGTTCTTCAAGGTCTTCGATGAGGAGGGCCGGCAGCTGGAGTGCTGCCCCGGAGGAAGCAGCTCGCGGGATGCGGCCGAGGGCGCCAGATCTACTTCCGTCCCCATCAGCACCCCCTCTGGCAGCAACGGTGACTCTTGGGAATCCAGCGATTCTCCTGAGCCCAGCGAATCTCCGGAGTCCAGTGATGACAGCTACGTGCCGCCAAGCTCCCGCCGTGGCCGGAGCATGGCAGCGGCTGCCGCCCGACATCATTGGTGATGTGCGCTGGCCTAGCCGAAGCCCTTCTCCTTTCGCTTCCCTATGTGGAATTAGAGCTAGCCCCGCGGGACATGTAAGGATTGAAATGCTTTAATTCCAGCTTTGCTCTTTTGGTTTTGTGATGAAATCGCGTATCCCAATCTGGCATGATTCTTCCCCTTTCTTCCCCTTAGGTAGCATAACGCTCTATGCCGGCGGGACCCAGTCCACAGGCAGGCTTCAGCTGTCACTAGTATGTCAGGTCGCGATGCCGTGGTCAAGGCTAGGAGGTGAGCGACCCGAGGTCCGGTGAGAGCTCATGAGGTGCGATGCTCACGAGGTCCCTCTTGGCATGCAAGCAACTGACCAAGAAACGGAAAGGGGAGTGAAACTGCCGGAGTGGGACTGCAAGACTTGGGTGAGCAGGTTGCGAGGCCTATATCATGGCGCGTGTGACTTATCTTTTAGCAGACTAGTTGTGATTCCCCTGGGTAGTGCCCATTCATGCATCTGTCGTAGCGTCAGTAGGCAGGGCCCGCGATGATCACCTTCTTTCCTCGCTTGCCTAGGTGCTCTACATCCTCGGGTCCCGGCCCTCTAGCAGGCTCATCCGCTGCTGGTATGCCAGGTCGCGATGCCGTGGTCAAGGCCAGAGGGTGAGGGCTGGAGAGCCAGTAGGATCTCTGGAGGTGCGATGCTCGGGAGCCCCCCTTTAACGTGCAAGCAACTCACAGGGTAAGGTGGTGACCGCTGGGGCCTGCCCGTGGGTTGGCCTTAGGTGAACCTGCATGTTAGCTGGCAGGAGAGGTTGTAGTTCCTTATGGAGCAGACTGCCTGTCCCTAGACCCTTCGCAGGAAGACGAAGGCACCGAGGACCTGGTGAGGTGGCATGCGCGAGGTGGCCCACGAGCCAGAGCTCGGTCCTTGGGTTTGTCAGCATTCAGGGACGGACCCAAGCACATGCGTCGTGCCAACGTGAGTAGCCCCCGTTGCAGGATGGACGAAGGACAAGCCAGAAAATGTAGGGAGGCTATGAGGTGGTTAAGATTTGAAGCGAGCAGGCGATGGTCATAGATAAGCTCATGAGAGATGGTTAGGCCATTCTGATGAATGCAAAAGGATACATGTCGCAGGGACGGACCGACGCAACTTGGGGATAATGCAGCCCGAGGGGCGCCCCAAACTGAATGAACTAAAAAGATGTCACCTGACACTGTTGCTGAAGAGATGTCGGGGTAGTAGAATATGCGCGCTGCCGAAGTCGTCCCTCATGAGCCGCCTTGGCCTTGAGCCTCGGGAGGCTCCGGGGGCCTGGGGGCTCCTGAAGATGCATCTCCATCTCCACCAGGATCGCCTGGTGCCTAGCCTCTCGAGCCGCCAGGACGTCCCGCATGCAGCGTTGGAATGCCACAGCCGTGCTCGGCAGGCCGAAGGGCATGCGAACATAGCTGTGAGGTGGACCCTCACATCGGCCGACATGGGGCGGCCAGAAGAGCTGCCGAGATGCGGCCCTATTGAGCCCTGGGATGTCGATGCAGACGCGGAACTCCTTACCCTCTCCAGGGCAATGAGCCGCGCCCGGCAATGGGTGGTGATCGCCCTACAGAACCCTTGCCTCATGTGATGAGGACATGACTACCTTGGATATGACCAAAAATATTGCATATATGCATATTTGTCAGGTGATTTCTAGTGCAAACTATTCAATAATCTATTTATGTTATCCAGAACAAAAATACTTCACACACTTTTGTGTTTTGTCTAATTGCAGGTGTATGGGACATTTGTACAATCCACATATGAAGATAAGGAAGAAAGAGATGTTTATTTGCTGTCCAAAAAGTTCTCTCACGTCACTTTTGGCCCAAGAGAAGATAGAGTCCAAGTCTCTCACGTTCTGGATTCAGATTCGGACTGCACAGACACACCTGACTCAAAACGCACACAAGTTTTTCATACGGACTCCGAATTGGGTGATTCTTTTTTTGTTGGAAACTAGATTTCGTGCGCTTTCCAACCCAATTGGAATCACCGTCAAATTCATCCGGAGCGTTGAGTTGTGGACGAAACAATCTGATGCTGCAGCAGAATCCGAGTCAAACTACAAGTCCAAAGGTGTTACATCACCTCCACTTGGGCCCATTGACCTTGTACGACCTAGATTTAGTTTTAGGCTGCCTTGGGACGTCCTCCCACCTCCTTGGCCTCCACCCCTTGCTCCTATATAAGTAGATCCATCTAGTAGCTTTTCCTTGGGATTTGTTTAGTTAAAAGTTAGCCATTGCAACTTCGTGTACTTCGTTTGTGTCCAACGACCAGACCAAGACCGCTTACGGATCCCCACCATTATCAATACCTCATATATATTTGCAATATTCAGATTGCTTTATCATATTCTTGCTCGTTCTTCGATTGCTTGCAGGAATAGACCTTCGTGGTCAGGCTGACCGTGCTTCCGGCATCGTCAGTAACCTCAGGAGATTGGTTTAGCGATTGCTAAGGCGCAACGTCGTGCACGTTTGTAGTCGGATCGTCAAAGTCGTCTCTACCAAATCGATAGTTATCATCTCATCGAAAGACCGGGACACCCCGCCTCTATCAAGTGGTATCAGTTTTCAGATTGCTCGGTGAGAATTTCCAGTTTTCCTAGATTAGATTTATTTTCTTACCTATTGTCCAAGAAAAAGCCACAAAAAAGAGTTAGATCTATTCATCCTTGGTCCAAGCCAGTCTGAGCCTTTGCAATTTTCTTTTCATTGCTTGCATAGTTGAATTATCGGTTGCATCGTCGTGTCGAGTTGCTGGTCTTAGTGTCTAGTTCGTTTAGAGTTTCGAGTTCTGTTCACATTAGTCACGCCACCGCTGCATCATTATCTCTTCCACTGTCCACCACCCATCCATCAATTTCCACCACGTGCTACCCACCATTCATTGTCATAATAATAGTTGAGATCGTTCACATCTTCACTTGATCCAATCTGCATCTTATCTAGTTTGTTTTGGAAAGAGGGCGAAAAAAAGAGAGAAAAAAACGAGAAAAAAAAGGAGAAAAAAAAGTCAGAGAGAAAAAAAGGAGAGAAAGAAAAAAAAAGTGTGAGGAAAAAAAAAGAGAAGAAAAAAAAACAAAAAAATCGGCACAAACTTTTTCAGAGGAAAGTTGGAGACAAAGTTGTTGATATATCCTGCTTGGCTGTTGTTTCACCTCATTATCTTTACTGCCGTTGTGATCTTCACTTATATCTTGCTGTCCAGAGCTACTTAGTATCCTTCATTGATGCTAGTTGTGCTACGACGTGACCTCATTAGTGTTCTAGGCTCGCGTCTCTAGTCCGGTCTAGCCTAGGACCAGCACAGTACCGTCGTTCAGCATTTATTCAACATTGCATCTTTGAATTGATTATTGCTAATCTTTTGCTACCATATATAGCCAACCCAGCTCCACATATTTCTACACCGTGTATACGTACGCTCCTCTGGCAATCGCTTTACTCAATATTCGGAGTTACTTGACACCGCTGGTTGCCGATCACCGCCTGCTGCATGGTAAGAACGTGTAAGACATTGATATTTGCTTTACTGTGAGCGTTTTACCACCACATCCTAGTAGTTATAGGAACATTATTTTTGGGTTTTGTTTCTTGTTCTACTAATCATGACAGGATCCAGAGTCAATTCATGGCCTTCGTCGATCGCGGGAGACGTGCCACCACCTTTGCAAATACCACAACCGTCACGAGAGGTGCACAAACATCCAAATGCACATGATCAGGTTAATGTATCTATACCACCATTTAATGGCCGTTTTAGACCTGCTTTATATATTGAATGGGAGTTCGACATAAAAAATATATTTGCTTCCCATAATTTCGATGAACATAAAAAGGTTAAGGTTGCGGTTGGTTCTTTCACTGGTTATGCTTTGGTTTGGTGGAGTGAATATTGTCGGTTACACCCTGATTATATACCTACTACTTGGGATGATTTGAAACTTGCCATGCGACATACTTTCGTCCCTGCTTATTATACTCGTGACATGATTAAGAAGTTGCAACACTTAAAACAAGGTAGTGAAACTGTAACAAAATATTATGATGATTTACAAACTACCTTGTTGCATTCCTCTTTAGAAGAAAGTGAAGATGATTTTATGGATAGATTTTGGGGAGGATTAAACCGTGATATTCAAGAGATACTAATTCATGAAGAGTGTTATCCTATGGACCATTTGTTTCATCTTGCTTGCAAAGCTGAACAGGAAATAAAACGACGTGTTGGCCACGAGGAGAACAAGCGCACGATGCACATTCTAAGAGTTGATATGATTGTTCCTTCAACTACTAGGCATACTATGACAACCACATCCGTTGTTGTCAGGACTACATCACCTCCACCATGTGACACATCGCCCCCGAGAGTGGCTACATCATCTGAGTTGATCATAAGAGGTAATGACAAAGGTACTGATCTTCCATCTCTACATGAGAATGATGAATGCCTTGTCAATTTGAATGCACCATCTGATGAGCTACCCTCTACTTTGATCACACCACCTATTTTAGAGGACTACGTTGATAATTTGACTTTGCCATGTGATCAAACAACTGAAATACCAACAATTTTGAGTGCACCCATTGAATTAACTATTGATGCAAGGAGGTGTGTTATTACAAGATGGCAAACCTGTTGCATACTTTTCTGAAAAATTGAGTGGGCCTAGTCTGAATTATTCTACTTATGATAAAGAATTATATGCTCTTGTTCGGACTTTAGAAACATGGCAACATTATTTATGGCCCAAAGAATTTGTTATACATTCTGATCATGAATCTTTGAAACATATTAAAAGTCAAGCTAAACTGAATCGTAGACATGCTAAATGGGTTGAATTCATTGAGACTTTCCCTTATGTCATTAAACACAAGAAGGGAAAAGAAAATGTTATTGCTGATGCATTGTCTCGTCGCTATACTATGCTTTCACAACTTGACTTCAAAATATTTGGTTTGGAGACCATCAAAGATCAATATGTGCATGATGCTGATTTTAAAGATGTAATGCAGAATTGTAAAGAAGGAAGAATGTGGAACAAGTTTGTCGTTAGCAATGGATTTGTGTTTCGTGCTAACAAGCTATGCATTCCAGCTAGCTCCGTTCGTCTTTTGTTGTTGCAGGAGGCGCATGGAGGAGGATTAATGGGAAACTTTGGTGTGAAGAAGACGGAGGACGTACTTGCTACACATTTCTTTTGGCCAAAGATGAGACGGGATGTTGAGCGTTTTATTGCTCGATGCACTACATGTCAAAAAGCTAAGTCACGACTCAATCCTCATGGTTTATATATGCCTTTGCATGTACCTAGTGTTCCTTGGGAGGATATATCTATGGACTTTGTTTTAGGTTTACCTCGAACAAAGAAGGGGAGGGATAGCATATTTGTTGTCGTGGATAGATTCTCGAAAATGGCACACTTTATACCATGTCATAAAAGCGATGATGCTGTTAATGTTGCTGATTTGTTCTTTCGTGAAATTATTCGCTTGCATGGTGTGCCAAATACTATTGTTTCAGATCGTGATACTAAATTTCTTAGCCACTTTTGGAGATGTTTATGGGCTAAGTTGGGGACTAAACTGCTTTTTAGTACTACTTGTCACCCCCAAACTGATGGACAAACTGAAGTAGTCAATAGAACATTGTCTACTATGCTTAGGGCTGTTTTGAAGAATAATAAGAAAATGTGGGAGGAATGCTTGCCTCATATTGAATTTGCTTATAATCGTTCATTGCATTCTACTACTAAGATGTGCCCTTTTGAAGTTGTGTATGGTTTCCATCGTCGGAGAAGGTTAATTTTGATGCTAAACAACGTGCTGAATTGATTTTAAAAATGCATGAGTTAACTAAGGAAAACATTGAGCGTATGAATGCTAAATATAAACTTGCTGGAGATAAGGGTAGAAAACATGTTGTGTTTGCACCTGGAGATCTTGTTTGGTTACATTTGCGTAAGGATAGATTTCCTGATTTGCGCAAATCAAAGCTAATGCCACGTGCTGATGGTCCCTTTAAGGTGTTAGAGAAAATAAATGATAATGCATATAAACTTGAGCTGCCTGCAGATTTTGGGGATAGTCCCACTTTTAACATTGCAGATTTGAAGCCTTATTTGGGTGAGGAGGATGAACTTCCGTCGAGGACGACTTCATTTCAAGAAGGGGAGGATGATGAGGACATCAATACAATTGTTACACCTACAGCCCCTGCTGCTATACATACTGGACCAATTACTAGAGCTCGTGCACGCCAACTAAATTACCAGGTACTTTCGTTTCTTGGTAATGATTCTAATGTTCTTGAGAATATGATGCTGCCTAAATTGGATACATTTGTTTTGCTTACAAATGAAGGGCCTAGCTTGGAGAAGGATGAACATTGGAGCAAGAACAAGCATGGAGATGATGGCATGCGCAAGGGGAACAAGAATGGAGTTACAAGTGATGATTTCAGGACTTTGAAGCCACCATAATGGGTGCATGAAGCCTTGGACGAAATATACAAGATGCCACTTCATAAATTTCGTCCCGAGGCTATTTTAGGTGCTGCGTCACCTTATTATTGGGCCAGGCCCATGTAATTTCGAAATACATAAGTATAGGCTATTTTTAGAGTCCGTATGTGTGGGGAAACAAGAGATAGGGTTGATGATGAGGACATGACTACCTTGGATATGACCAAAAATATTGCATATATGCATATTTGTCAGGTGATTTCTAGTGCAAACTATTCAATAATCTATTTATGTTATCCAGAACAAAAATACTTCACACACTTTTGTGTTTTGTCTAATTGCAGGTGTATGGGACATTTGTACAATCCACATATGAAGATAAGGAAGAAAGAGATGTTTATTTGCTGTCCAAAAAGTTCTCTCACGTCACTTTTGGCCCAAGAGAAGATAGAGTCCAAGTCTCTCACGTTCTGGATTCAGATTCGGACTGCACAGACACACCTGACTCAAAACGCACACAAGTTTTTCATACGGACTCCGAATTGGGTGATTCTTTTTTTGTTGGAAACTAGATTTCGTGCGCTTTCCAACCCAATTGGAATCACCGTCAAATTCATCCGGAGCGTTGAGTTGTGGACGAAACAATCTGATGCTGCAGCAGAATCCGAGTCAAACTACAAGTCCAAAGGTGTTACATCACCTCCACTTGGGCCCATTGACCTTGTACGACCTAGATTTAGTTTTAGGCTGCCTTGGGACGTCCTCCCACCTCCTTGGCCTCCACCCCTTGCTCCTATATAAGTAGATCCATCTAGTAGCTTTTCCTTGGGATTTGTTTAGTTAAAAGTTAGCCATTGCAACTTCGTGTACTTCGTTTGTGTCCAACGACCAGACCAAGACCGCTTACGGATCCCCACCATTATCAATACCTCATATATATTTGCAATATTCAGATTGCTTTATCATATTCTTGCTCGTTCTTCGATTGCTTGCAGGAATAGACCTTCGTGGTCAGGCTGACCGTGCTTCCGGCATCGTCAGTAACCTCAGGAGATTGGTTTAGCGATTGCTAAGGCGCAACGTCGTGCACGTTTGTAGTCGGATCGTCAAAGTCGTCTCTACCAAATCGATAGTTATCATCTCATCGAAAGATCGGGACACCCCGCCTCTATCATCATGAATCTCCTCGACTGCCTTGCTAATGAACTCCTGAACGCCTGGCGCCTTGCGCCCTGCGCCTTCTCCTGGAAAGCATGCGCTGAAGCGTGCCTCCACGTGGTGCCCGAGCGCCTCCCTCGTGACGTTGTCTAGGTCTGAGGCCCTCTAGAGGATAGCCCCCGAGCCCAGCCTGAGAGGGGCGCCGGGCGCGCCTTCCTATGTGATAGGCGAAGGGGCCCCATCCAGGGACGCGAGTCTCAGCATGGCGCTGTCGGGTGATGCCTTCTCGTGAGACCCCTAACCCAGCTGCAGATTCTTCATCTTGGGGGCAACCTCAGGAGGGGGGACACCACCCTCGTCTTCAAGGTTCTCGACCGCTGCAGCCTAGTAGGCGCGCTCAAGAGAGCACACCGCGTCCTTTTCCTTGTAGGCGACTGTGATGATGCCACTGCTCCCTGGCATCTTAAGGACGTTGTAGCCATGGTGCATTGCATCCATGAACTTGGCCAGCGCTGGGTACCCGAGGATGGCATTGTATGGCAGATGAATGTCGGCGACGTCGAATTCGATGAGCTCGGTGTGGTAGTTGTTGCATTCGGCGAAGGTCACAGGGAGGCGGATCTGCCCTATCGGATGCATGGAACCGTCGGTCACCCTCGAGAATGGCTTGGTAGGCTGGTGCTGGTCATACGGCACTTGGAGCCTGTTGAACGTCTGGACAGAGAGAACATTGAGCCCTGCTCCACCATCAATGAGGGTCTTGGTGACGACCACGTTGCTGATGAAGGGTGAGCAGAGCATTGGGAGCGCGCCAGTGGTGGCCGCGCACTTGAGCTGATCGGTGGAGTTGAAGGTGATGGCGTATTTGGACCACCTGAGCGGGTGATTGCCTCAGGCTTGGGGAGCGCCGCGTTCACCTCACGCGCGAACTACTTAAAGATGCGGTGAGAGGCTGGGGCCTGAGGGCCGCCCAGGATGCAAGCAATGGCTCGAGGCTCCTAGTATCCCCCAGCCCCCTCGTCCTAGTGATGATCTTCTTTCCTTCTTGGTGGTGGAGGCAGCGGAGGAAGAGCGGCATTGCCTTGAGGCCGATCGTCGCAAGGCTGGTCCCTCCAGGCGACCTCGCGAGGCTAGCCCTGCCAGCGGTCCTCCCGAGGTTGGTCGCGCCACTCCTGGCAATGGTCGCGGCCGGCCCAGCGTCCTCCACCTCGGCCGCCTCCACGACCGTAGCCTCGATCGTTGCGCTCGGGTCGTCGACCGAGGCGTCCGTCACAGAGGGCCCTGAGCTCCTGGCAGTCGTTGGTGTTGTGGCTGTGAACATTGTGGAAGACGCAGAATGGTCGGTTGCTCTTGGATGACTCAACTTGGTCGCAGCCACGCTTCATCTCTAGCTCGGCTGCAAGCACAACTGGTCCCTTGCGCTTCATGTCATTGGCCTTGGCCTTCTTGTCTTCTGGGTCAGCATCAGGGAGCTCGAGGAGGGAGAGGTGTCCCTCCTTAGCCCTCACGCACTTGTTCGCCATGTTGAACATCTCCAAGGCTGTGCAGAGGTCCTCATGGATGGCGAGCTCCTCCTTCATCTTGATGTCGCAGACGCCATCAATGAACGCTGAGATGATGGCCTCATCCGACACCTTGGGGATCTTGAGGCGAACATTGTTGAAGCACTGGATGTACTTCTGCAGGGTCTCCCCTGGCTGCTGCTTGATGCGTCTTAGGTCACCCACGGCTGGCGGGCGATCGCGAGTGCCCTAGAAGTTGGTGATGAAGCGGTCGCGCATCACATCCCAGGAGGAGACAGATCACACGGGGAGGTTCAGGAGCCAGGAGCGCACGCCATCCTTGAGGGCCATGGGGAACTAGTTCGCCATGATCTTCTCGTCGCCGCTGGCCGCCTCGATGCTCAGCTCATAGAGCTGTAGGAACTCGGCGGGGTCGGTGGTGCCGTTGTACTGTGGGGGCAGGTCAGGCTTGAACTTGCCTGGCCAGATGATGTTGCGAAGCTCCGGGGTGAAAGTGTGGCATCCTGCTGTGGTCACGGGAGCCCGTCGAGGAGGTGGAGCTTGGTCTTGGCGCTCGCGCGCCTCCACCATCACAGGTGGCACGCGGTCTTGACATGGGGGTGCAGGAAGCACACGTGCATCTTCTTGGGGCCGCTGCACCACTTGGCAGCTCGCCTCTTCGCGTGCGGGCGCTTGGCATGGCGGGTTGCACCGTGGTGCCACCCGCCTTGGTTCGACAATGGCGCCTGGGGCTGGAGGTGGTGGAGCAGCCCCGTGAGCCACGTCGCCCATGGCAGGCGGTTGCTGATGCAGCGAGCGGGCCGGTGCAGTGGAGTCTCCGGCGGCGCTAACGAGCTTGGCGATGCACTCAAGCCATTCCTCATAGAAGTCGTCGACGGGGCGGTTGCGAAGGAGCTCCCGTGCCATGAGCAGAGCAGCTTGCGTGTTTGCCGGGCCGCGATGCGCGTGGGAGGATGAAGCAGCCGGCGTCAGCAGCGGAGTGGCGGTGCGCCTGTCATGGTGCACCGAGGGGTGCAGCGATGAAGGTTGCTGCTCATGGCCGGCAGGGCCCGTGGCAGCATTGGCTGCCGGTGACGAAGGGCGACGAGGACAACCGTCGCCCGCCGGAGCTGTCTGAGCGACACGAGCGACAAGCGTGGCCTGGCGCTCAGTGCGAGCCCGACGTGCGTCAGCCATGGAAGTGTCAGAGTAGCGGTGGATCGACCGACGAAAGAGAGGATCCGACGCACCCCTACCTAGCACGCCAAACGTCGGATTTCGGCTTCTGCAAACCCTTGATAGGTTCAAACTCTAGGGTGCATGCGGAGATCTGAACCTACCTAGCTTGTCTACTCACGATCTTCTAGGCCTAGCACTGTCGGCGTTCTGGGAACGGGGGTCCCCAGACTTGCGTGCCTGCGGGCTGCGGCGTTGCTCAAGTGGTGGCCCAGTACGGCCCATCTTCATCAGCACAAGACTCAAGACCCTCGCGAGGGGCCAAGCCTCACGGGGCAGATGACACAAGGCTTCCTCAGGAACGGTCTCGCCAGGCAGGCTCGCGAGGAGGCGGAGAGATCAAGGTAGGGTACCTCATGAGGTGCCCGTGACGCAAGCCATGGCGATCGAGACCAGGCGGGCGCCAGGAGGGCGCCAGCCCGCGTAGAGTCCTTGTTTCCTCTTTGGTGCAAAGGGGGCAAGCGCAGGCGTGGAGTACCGAGGCATCAGGCAAAGGTTGCCATTCCGGTGCAATGAGACCAAGACCAGCAGAGCGGCAGGATGGGGGTCACCGTGGAGCCCAAGACGGCGTCATCGCCAGTGCCTTTGGTAGCCGAAGACCAACTTTAGTCAGGATAACTTGTACTAGATGTTCCCCTTCAAAATGGCCGTTGTTGGCGCCCTTCCCGCTCAATAATTGGGAAGAGGCCCAGGGCCTCTATAAATAGGACTAGCCACCACAGTAGAGAACCATCCAGTCTAGCGTCTAAGGGGCGATCGCACTCACCCAAGCAGCTCATCGCACTAGCTCAAGAACACCTCTCGTGAGGTTGTTCACCCTTTGTACTGTTCATCATCAGCCCCTGAGGAAATCCACCACACCACACACTGGAGTAGGGTAATACACCACAACGGCGGCCCGAACCAGTATAAATCTCGTGTCCCTTGTGCTGTTCATCATTTTACCTTAGATTCTCACAAGGCGATCAGACATAGATCGGTAGGGGAAAGATCTTCGTGCGCACCCCAGAGTTCGAACCTTAAGGGTCTGTGGGAACCCAACATCTGACATTTGGTGCGCCAGGTAGGGGTGCCCCAGAGCTCTCCCTTCTATCGACCCGTTCTCCATCAGCACCGCGCTCTGCCCTCATGGCGGCCAACGCACCGCCTACTCCGGCCGTCGACGTCGGCACGGGAACCAGGGGGCTCCGAGCCCTGGCCCCCGCCTTGCAATAGGTGCGGTGGCCGAACAAGTTCAAGACGGACATGCCACCGCGCTACGACGGCGCGACCGATCCGCTGGCCTTCCTGCTAGCATATGAAGAGGCCATCCTCAAGGCTGGAGGCAACGACAAGGTCCTGGCTAACTGGCTGCCCATGGCCCTCACCGGCATCCCACACATGTGGCTGCTCCACCTGCCAGCGGCTTCTGTGGCCTCCTGGGAGGAATTGCGCAACCTCTTCCTCGCCCATCACGCTGCGCCGGCACCCGCGGTCGTCTTGGCCCTCCTGGGCGGATCACAGGCACCTCCTTCGAGCCGCCACATCAAGCCGTTCGTCCGCCAGATCGGCGCCGTCCTCAAGCACCGCGAAGCCCCCCCAGGTTGGGTGGCACCCGAGGCTGATTTGACCTTCGGCTCGGACGATCATCCCTCCAACACCGCCTGTTCGAGCACACTCCCGATGCTATGCACCCCCACCATCTTCTAGGTGGCTGTCACCAGGACCCTCATCGATGATGGTGCCGGCCTCAACGTGCTCTCGATGGAGGCCTTCAGCCTCCTTTACGTGCCGCTGGAGCGGCTCCAACCCAGCAGGCCCTTCTCGGGCGTTGGAGGCAGCTCCACCGGCTCCCTGGGGCAGATCCGCCTCCTGGTGACCTTCGGCACCATGACAACTTCCGCACGGAGCTGGTCGACTTCGACATCACCCCCATTGGCCTCCCGTACAATGCCATCCTCGGCTACCCAGCCTTGGCCCAGTTCATGGCAGTGACTCACCCGACGTACAACCTCATGAAGATCCCCGGGAGCAGCGGCGTCCTTACCGTGTCTGGAGACACAGGGACGCGCTACAGGCGCTCAAACTCGCTTTCAAGACGGCCGCGGTGGCGCAGCCCGCCAGCACGGATACCCTCAAGCCCAAGGGGGCTACGCCAACCAAGAAGAAGCAGCTATTCACCCAAGACAAGGCGGAGACCAAACAAGTGCCAGTTGACGAGGATGGATCCTCTGGCGCCACCTTCATCATAGGCGCCAATCTCGACCATGAGCAGGAGGAAGCCCTGGTGAAATTTCTGTGTGCAAACAAGGAGGTGTTTGCGTGGGAACCTGATGAGCTGGCAGGGGTCCCGAGGGGTGTGATCGAACACCATCTCAACGTGTGCCCCAACATGCGCTCGGTGAAGCAGAAGGCAAGGCGATAGTCCACCGAGAGGCAGGCCTTCATTGTCCAAGAAACCCGCAAGTTAGAGGCAACAGGCGTCATTCGCGAAGTTTGCTATCCAGAATGGTTGGCCAATCCGGTTGTTGTGCCAGAAAAGGGAGGAAAGGAACGCATGTGTGTCGACTTCACCAACCTCAACAAGGCCTACCCTCAGGATCCATTCCCGCTCCCTCGCATCGACCAGATCGTCGATTCTACCGCCGAGTGTGACCTGTTGTGCTTCCTGGATGCCTTTTTGGGCTATCACCAGATCAAGATGGCGGTAGAAGACGTGGAGAAAAAGGCCTTCCTGACCCCGTGTGCGGTATACTGCTATACCTGCATGCCATTTGGGTTGCGCAACACAGGCGCAACCTTTCAGTGGCTGATGCACATTGCCTTGGGCTGGCAGCTCGGGAGAAACGCTGAGGCCTATGTTGATGACATTGTGGTGAAGTCTCGGGAGGCGAAAACCCTGATACAGGACCTGGAAGAAACCTTTGTGAGCCTCCGTGAAGTGGATCTGCGGCTCAACCCGGAGAAGTGCGTATTCGGGGCCCCCTCGGGCAAACTATTGGGCTTCCTCGTATCCCACAGGGGCATCGAGGCTGACCCGAAGAAAGTCAAAGCAGTCGAAGACATGGGTCCGCCGAAGACCCTCAGAGAAATGCAGAAGCTCACCGGGCGCGTAACCGCGTTGGGACGCTTCATCTCCAAGCTGGGGGAGCGAGCACTGCCCTTCTTCAAGCTGATGAAGAAGAAGGGCCCATTCGAATGGACTGAAGAGGCCGACAGGGCATTCCAAGATCTCAAGAAGTACCTTACCAGCCCTCCGGTGATGGTAGCTCCGTGCCGTCACGAGCCCTTGGTGCTCTGCCTTGCAGCCACCCCCTACTCCGCCAGCGCAGTCCTGGTGGTGGTTAGGAAGGAACGCCGGGCCAAGGCCGTGCCGGCCGCCGCCCCTGCCGAAGCAGAGCAAAGCCAAGAAGCCCTCGAGGAGGCCACGACCGCAGCAGATGAGAATTACCCTCAGCAGGGGGACGCACCCAGAGCGGAGGAGGCCCCGCCAGGCGACCAAGCTCTGGGGGCTCCGTCGTATCGGGAGGCACTTCAACCTCCAGAAGACGCAGGCTGCGCCAGCGCCTTCAACCTCATCGAGCATCCTGTATACTTCGTCAGCACGGTGCTAAGGGACGCAAGGGCGCGATACCCCATGCCTGAAAAACTCCTCCTTGCGCTGTTAGTGGCTACGCGCAAGCTGCGGCACTACTTTCAAGGCCATCCCATCAAGGTCATCTCGCATACCCCCTGGAGAGGGTGCTCAGGAGCCCGAACTTAGCTAGAAGGGTCGCCAAATGGAACATCGAGTTGCAAGCATTTCAGTTTTAATTCAGCATGACTAGAATCATCAAGGAAGCCGCACTTGCAGATTTCATGGCAGAATGGATGGCGGCACCAGGACTCGAAGCAGGCGAGGACCGATCGCTTTCCCCGGGAAGTGAAGCACCGAACGGCTGGGTCATGTACTTCGACGGGGCATTCTCACAACATGGCGCGGGGGCTGGCGCGATGCTCATATCTCCTACTCAGGACAAGCTCTACTACATCGTGCAACTCTGCTTCCAGCATGGAGAGAAGGTCTCCAACAACATAGCAGACTACGAGGGCCTGATAGCGGGCTTGAAAGCTGCAGCCGCCTTAGGAGTAAAGTGCCTCATCATCAAGGGTGATTCACAACTCCTCATCAATTTCTCCAACAAGGTGTACGAGCCGAAGAACGAACACATGGAATCATATCTCGCGGAGGTCCGCAGGATGGAGAAACAATTTTGGGGGCTGGAGTTGCAGCTTGTGCCTCGCGGCACCAATCAAGAGGCTGATGACATCGCCAGGAGGGCGTCCAGGCGGTTGCCTCGGGAGCCTGGCGTCTTCGAGGAACGACTCTTCAAACCTTCAGCGGCACCATCACTATCAAGCACAACACAGCCTCGGGAGGAGCTCCCTCAACCGCCTGCCTCGGGAGCCCCGGCCTGTGGCCCGACCTCAGGAGTGTGCCTGCTCCTGGCGCTGGAACCTCAGGAGGGATGTTGGACCACAGAGTTCAAGGATTACTTGGTGCAAGGGATTCTGCCAGAAAAGGAGGAGGACGCGGAACACGTGGCGCGGCAGGCCACGACCTACTGCATCCAAGACGGAGAGCTCTACCGGAAGCGACCGAATGACGTTACCCTACATTGCATCCCTAGGGAGAAAGGGAAAGAGTTACTAGCAGACATTCACGGTGGAGACTGCGGGCACCACTCGTCTTCACGCACACTCGTCGGCAAGGCGTTTTGCAGCGGGTTCTATTGACGAACAACACTCAACGATGCAATCGAGCTGGTGAAGGCTTGTGAAGCCTGTCAATTCCATGCCAAGAAGATTCATCAGCCAGCTCAGGGCCTTCAGACCATTCCCCTCTCATGGCCTTTTTCTGTTTGGGGACTGGACATCCTTGGCCCGTTTCCTCGGGCGTCAGGGGGCTACCACTACCTCTATGTTGCCATTGACAAGTTCACGAAGTGGGCAGAGGTGGAGGCTGTCCGCACCATCCGAGCTGGCTCAGCGGTCAAGTTCAGCAAGGGCCTCGTGAGCCGGTTTGGGGTACCTAATCGCATCATCATCGACAACGGTTCGCAGTTCACCAACAATCTCTTCAAAACATATTGTGCTAACCTTGGAACGCAGATATGCTACGCTTCGGTGGCACACCCTTGTAGCAACGACCAAGCTGAACGCGCCAACGCGGAGGTCCTGAAAGGCCTCAAAACCCGGACCTTCAAGAAGAAGCTGGAGGCCTGCGACAGGGGCTGGCACGACGAGCTTCAGTCCGTGCTATGGTCCATCCGCACTACCGCAACCAAGTCGACCGGCGAAACCCCGTTCTTCCTCGTCTATGGTGCTGAGGCGGTCCATCCTCATGAGGTCAAGCATTGCTCCACGCGGGTCCTGGCTTTCGACGAAGCACAGTAGGACGCCATGCGGGGGGTGGACCCCGTGCTTGGGGAGGGACGCCGTCGGGAGGCTGCGCTTCGGGATGCGAGATACCAACAGGTGCTGCGGTGGTACCACTGCCACAACATCTGCCCTAGGACCCTCGAGGTAGGTGACCTCGTGCTCAGACGGGTGCTCTCCAGGGAGGGGCTGCACAAGCTCTCGCCCATGTGAGAGGGCCCGTTCAAGGTTGTTCATGTCTCCAGGCCTGGCGCCGCATGCTTGGAGACTCAGGAGGGGGTGCCCATCCCGAACGCGTGGAACATGCAGCACCTCCGGAAGTTTTACCCTTGAAGAAAGGCCCAACGCCTGTAAAGAAGGCCCGGCTCCTGTGAAGCTAGACGAACGAAGAAAGTCCCGGTGCCTTTGAAGAAGGCCAACACCTGTGAAGCTCGTCGCTCCGAGAAAGGCCCGGAGCCTATGAAGAAGGCCAATGCCTGTGAAGCTCGCCGCCCGTGACACTCTCACGTAATAATGAGTTGGGGCTGTACACGCCCCGGAGTCTCCGGAGAGCCGCCCTCAGGCTTCGGGGGCTCCCGCCCACGCCCAGTGGCAGCACTTAGCTCCACGCTGGTGAGAAGACGTCGAATACTAGATTAGGTGCCGGGCGCGGCTTTTTTCATTTGCTTTCTGCAGTTGGCTTGTTCGTTTCTGTTTGACGTTTTATTGGAGTTGCTTTTAGCGTTGTCGCCATCCCCGACCTGTGACTCTTTGTCTTTGTTGCCTACTTGACTCGTTTTTCTCTCTCGAAAGTCTCGCGGGGGGGCTATGTGGGCGCCCTCGTGAGTGTTTTCTGACCCGGTCTTGTGAGGCTTTCCTACCCAAGTCCACCGCGGGAGCACTCCTCCCGGTCCGTGCCCCACGGGCATCGTGACACGAACACAGGACCTGGGCCGTTTGGCCCTCACATTCGAGACCGGAAGTTACCTCCCCTAACTAACCCTTGCATGCCACAAAGCGCGTGACGAGGCCTCAGCCTCGAGAAGCAAAGACTACACCAAGTCACCCCGAGCTAAGTAATTCCTACACGCGAGCGCGTGGCACCAAAACACAGCATGGGAATGACGAAAATAGCATAATAGTTAACGGCAACAGTCCAGCACGCCCCTGCGGGGTCCTACACTACTCTCTCTTTCCGCAGGAAAGGAAGGAAAACAAAATGGACATGACTCGCTCGGCACCGACTCGTGAGGAGGGCTCGTACTGCCTCCGGAGCTCAGTCAGACCCCTCCTCATGCTTCACCGAGGCGCGACGGCGGGCTGACCCGCCGCCTCCCTCAAGGCGAGCGCGACGACACGGGGGCTGGTCATGACCACCGCTGGAGGGGCTGCTGTCCGAAGGGGAGCCGCCGAAGCTTGGCGAGCCGCGAACACCGCCGACCACGCGCCCGCCTTCGTCTTCATCCCGACCATCGCCGAGGCTGAGCACCCGGCCGCCATCATCGTCTTCGGGGTAGCACCCAGCGCCGCGGCCGTCTTCTCCGAACACCCTCACGTAGAGGGTGGCGTCGCCGTCTAACTTGAAATGTAGGGTGCACCGCCGGCTCAGGCCGCGCGCGCGGGCAAACTTCTGCCAGCCGTGGGTCAGGGCCATGTTCCTGGCGGCGGAGATCTCTAGTGAGGCCCTCCTGCAGCAACCATCCGCCTAAAGCTAGAGGCCGCCAGGAGCGCCGGCCGGAAGTTCACCTACAAGGAAGTGGGGAAGCTGGAGCCAGCTGCCGGTAGGGTCCACTAACCACACGACGAACTCCGGCAGCACCTCCGCCGAGTGGAAGCGCGGCCTGGGGGGCCACGCAGCCACGACGCGCCTACCCTCACCCACCAAGCACCCGTCGCCGTGCGGGAGATCGCAGCCGCGACCGCGGGGAGCCGCCGCGGGCGACGCAGGGTGCTTGCGGGGACGAGCCTGGCCGCGCTTGGGCGGGGGAGAGTCAGGCCCTTCCCGGCGAGCCTTTCCCTTCTCCACGGCCGAGAACCTTTTGGACGGCGCCATGGAGATGGGGAGAAATAAGGGAGCGAGGAGGAAGATGTACAACGGGGGCTTGCGCTCTTCCGCATTTATAGCCGGAGAAGGCCAACCGTCGGCCTCCACGATCACATGTAATCATGACCCATTTCTGCATGCAGGGACTTGTCAAGTCGGGCAGTTGCCAAGGCAGCATGGGGAAGCGGAGACGCCCACGTCCAATCAACCGCCATGCGGCGCTTAAGGCCGCATGCTGATGGGGCCCGCGGCGCTCCGTACTTGCCCCTTCGCTTCTCTGCTAAGCCAAGTCCGAGCGCGCCTTGGGCCCGGGGGCTACTGTCGGTGTTTTGGGAACGGGGGTCCCCAGACTTGCCTGCCTGCAGCCTGCGGCGTGGCTCAAGTGGTGGCTCAGTACGGCCCATCTTCATCAGCACAAGACTCAAGACCCTCGCGAGGGGCCAAGCCTCGCAGGGCGGATGACACAAGGCTTCCTCAGGAACGACCTCGCCAGGCAGGCTCGCGAGGAGGCGGAGAGATCAAGGCAGGGTACCTCGCAAGGTGCCTATGACGCAAGCCATGACGATCGAGACTAGGCAGGTGCCAGGCGGGCGCCGACCCGCGCAGAGTCCTTGTTTCCTCTTTGGTGCAAAGGGGGCAAGCACAGGCGTGGAGTACCGGGGCATCTGGAAAAGGTTGCCATTCCGGTGCAACGATACCAAGACCAGCAGAGCGGCAGGATGGAGGTCACCGTGGAGCCCAGGACGGCGTCATCGCCAGTGCCTTTGGCAGCCGAAGACCAACTTTAGTCAGGATAACTTGTACTAGATGTTCCCCTTCAAAATAGCCGTTGTTGGCGCCCTTCCCGCTTAATATTTGGGAAGAGGCCCAGGGCCTCTATAAATAGGACTAGCCACCACAGTAGAGAACCATCCAGTCCAACGTCTAAGGGGCGATCGAACTCACCCAAGCAGTTCATCGCACCAGCTCAAGAACACCTCTCGCGAGACTGTTCACCCTTTGTACTGTTCATCATCAGCCCCTGAGGCAATCCACCACACCACACAGTGGAGTAGGGTAATACACCACAACGGTGGCCCGAACCAGTATAAATCTCGTGTCCCTTGTGCTTTTCATCATTTTAGCTTAGATTCTCACGAGGTGATCGGACGTAGATCGGTAGGGGAAAGATCTTCGTGCGCACCCCAGAGTTCGAACCTTAAGGGTCTGCCAGAGCCCAACATCCGACAAGCGCGTTGAGCTCAAAGGGACAGAGAGACACAACAGTTTATCCTGGTTTGGGCCACCTTGTGGTGTAATACCCTACTCCAGCATTTTGGTGGATTGCCTCGAAGGGCTGAGGATGAACTAGTACAGTGGATGATCTGGCCTCAAAAGGTGAGGTGTTCTTGAGCTCGAGAGAGCTGGTGGGGTGGTCGGATGAGAATGGATCCGATCTGTTTTTGTCCCCCCTCTATGTTGGTGGCTAAGTCCTATTTATAGTGGCCTTGGTCCTCTTCACAAATGTTGGCGGGAAGGGATCCCACAACACTAGTAGAAAAGGGGGAATTTGTCCCAGTTCGTAAGGGCCTTTAGTCTCGATTCATGAACCGGGACTAATGGGTCGTTACTAATACCTCCCCCCTTTAGTCCCTGTTCTAACACGAACCGAGACAGATGGTCCTCCACCTGGCCGGTGCGCCAAGCCCAGGTAGGGGGGCCTTTGGTCCCGGTTGGTGGCACCAACCAGGACCAAAAGGCATCCACACGTCAGCATTCCAGTGGCTGGGGTTTTTTTTGAAAGGGGGGGTGGGTGGGGGTTTTGGGGGGTTAATTTAGGTGTTTCATATATTGTGTTAGCTAGCTAATTAATTAATAGAGAGAAGTGTCCTCTCTTATGTCCGTGATTGGTCGACGCTACGTACTATACATAGAGAGGCCCTCGACACGCTAGCTAGTAAGAAAATGAAGGGAACCATTAAGTACAGAAGTTCGTCATGCATACCGAGAGAAGTGATCGATCGACCTCTCCTTCTCCGAGAGATTGGTCGAACAACAAGTTTTCGTATTATCTATCCGACGCTACTGGCTACATACATGTACAATATGTAAGATCTCTTAATTACAACCCCCTAGCAATTGAAATCAATTTCCACATGGTATTCTCTGGCTTTATTGATGACGTGGTCAAGAAAGAATCCCTCCAATTCCTCTTGAATTGCTTTTGTGCGATCTGGTTCTAGGAGTTCATTCCGCATCTGCCACCTCTAATTTGAATAAGAGGGTTAATTAATACATATATATGAATGAAACTCAACAGAAATGATGGTGTAATAAAATGAAATTGTGAATATTATTGCTTACGCAGTTCATATTGTCTTTTAGAGTAGCCCCGCTTATTTTTCAAAGTCGCGTTGTGGATGAACTCGCACACGTAGTATCCACAGAAATCATTCCCTTGTTCCTGCCACAAGCACTTTACGAGAAATAGAGGTCAATCAAACTGATAATGAAGCATTATAAATGGTATTGATGAAAGTATAGCTATAGAATCAACAGGAGATGCGCGCAACTAGCTAGCCAGTAGTACTTACTTTCGGGTATGTATATCGCAGCTCCTTCGGCAGTCCCGGAGCTTCTGCGGTGAACTGTTTCCAAACCCTGCAAGACAAAGAAAATAATTATTATTACTTGAGATATCAGGAAATGAACAAAAAGTTGCCGATATGGTGCGATAATGATCGATTGAACTTACTTGTTGAGCAATTCAGTCATGTCCGCATAGGTTTCGGGATCTTTTCGTCTCGAGTCTAAGATGGTTACTAGTCCCCGCTCAAGCTTAATCTCCAGAAGAACATAGTGGAAGCTGCGCACGCATGCATAACTCATCAATTACATTACTATAACCTCGCTCGAGTAATAAGGGAAACCGAATATGCACACGACAGTAACACTGACTCGCCGTTGTAAGGAAAGAGTATGGTATGTTTGTTTTGATTTTTGATCAACGATCGTAGCAAGTTGGCCTCGGCATCTTCGACGTGCTTTTTAATCTGATTATCATCTATGATATTTGTGTTAATGAACCCAATATCATAGATTTCTTGTTTTTTGCACTCGATGATCTTCAATCTGCATAATATAGTGAGGATAATAGATTATAAATACATGCAATGAAAGAGCCGAGCTATATATAGAGACTTAATGACAGAAATAGTACTTACAAACAGTAGCAAAGACCGTTAATTTATCAAGGGCCTTTTGATTGAAGAACGCGAAGAACTCCTCAAATGGAACACACAACAGATCAGTTCCAACGAGGTCGTGCTCCTCTTTAATGTGCAGATACAAACTATTCGTCCCCCCAGACTCTCTGTAGGTTTTCATGTACCAATTATGGAATCTTCGCATCATCGTTGTTAGAGATTTTTCATCTTTGACGAGAGGCTTCCCGTACTCGTATCTATGTTCGTCCACCTCCATGAAATCAAGAAGTTGATCGTCAGGCAGGTAATCTTGTAGATTGCCATAACCGGGCACCATCCCCAGAGCATTAGCGACGATGTTGCCGCTAGACACATTGAGCGGGGGGCACGATTGATTTGCTTGTTCGCCGAGCTAGGCAACTTTTTTCGCAGCTGCTCATTCTCTTGACCTTTGATGTCTGACAGTACTTCCCAACCACTCCGCTTGGAGAGATGTCTGTTCAGTAGTGGCGGTCATAGTAGGTTCTCGGCGGAGACTTTGCCGGTTTCCTCAGGGCATCGAGAGTGCGCTTTGCTTTCACCGGATCTACCTTCTCCTCCGAAGGTGGATGTCTCTTTGCTTTCACCCCTTCAAAGAACTCCTTCACGTGGGTCCGCACGATCGTATCGTTTTCCTCCTGGGTCCTCTCGTACGGTAACTTCTCTAGAGGCTTGAGAGGTGGACCGTATCTGTATTGCCTCCCGCCTCTGGTTGTGCTGCTAGACGCCGGAGCAGACGGAGCGGATGCAGCGTCTGTCTTCTTTCGTGCTTGCTTACGAGATGAAGCAGAAGGACTACGATGTGCCAGAGCAGCCAGGGCGGCGGCGGGTCTCTTCCTCCCTTGCTGGCGAGGCGGAGAAGGAGGAGGCTGCTGGCTGCTCGGGCGCGCCGGCGCAAGCGAAGAAGGAGGCGGAGTGCCGCCACGCGTCGGAGAAGGAGGCGGAGTGCCGCCATGCGTGCCCCGATTGTCACTCGCCAGAGGAGGAGGCGGAGTGCCCTGACTCGCCGGAGGAGGAGGAGGCGGAGGCATCCAGTTCGGAAGGTTGATGAGCTCCTTCCGCCATAGGCATGTAGTCTTCAAAGCAGAACCCAGCCTAGTCTCCCCTTCACCGGTAGGGTGGTCAAGCTGGAGTTCCTCAAATCCCTCTATTATTTCATCCACCATCACCCTAGCATATCCTTCTGGAATTGCCGGCAGTGATAAGTTGCGCCGGGTCGAGTAGGATAAACAGAGCCAACAACCGCCTTGACCTTCAAATTCATCCATTGCATCATAATGTGGAAATTTTGAGACTCCGTGATAGCATCCACGGGATAGCTGGCAGGAGCCGTCAAGACATGCTCCGGCTGAAGCAGCTCATTGGAAGCCACGCTGCTTCTCCACTGAGATGGCGGGGTAGCTTCGGGGGAAGCTTCGGCAGGTCGTTTGCTGTGATCTGCTGCTTATCGTTCCTCTTCTCGTTCCTCTAGCCCCATTACCCTTTCATGCAGCGCCTGCAGTTGGCCCTGCTCCAGTTTCTTCCTCCTCTCGTGGGTTTTGTAACCCCCTGCATCCGGAAAACCAACCTTCCACGGAATGGAGCCTAGAGTGCCTCGTGCCCGTCCAGGGTGGTCAGGATTCCCGAGGGCCATTGTGAGCTCGTCCTTCTCCCTGTCTGGAACGAACATCCCTCGCTGCGCTGCATTGATATAGTGCCGAAGGTTCTTGACTGGTATTTTTAGTTGCTCGTCCGTCCAACGGCACTTCCCTGATATAGGGTCCAATGTTCCGCCAGCCCCGAAGAACCAAGTCCAGCAACGGTCTGGCCAGTTCATTGTCTCTGGTTCGATCCCTTTTTCAAGCAGATCATTCTTAGCCTTGGACCACTTAGGCTGGGCTTTGAGGTAGCCACCTGACCCCGTGCTATGGTGAAGCTTCTTCTTTGCAGCATTTTGCTTGTTTATCGCCGACATCTTCTTACTCTTTTCCGATGTCTTGTGGGCCACAAATGCGGGCCAGTGATCTTTGATCTTCTCATATTTGCCGATGAATTCTGGTGTCTCTTCTTTGTCGACAAACTTGTTCAGCTCTTTCCTCCACCTCCTGAATAGGGTTGCCATCTTCTTAAGAGCACAAGACTTGATTAATTGCTCTTTAACTGGCTTCTCCGGATCCTCCTCTGGCGGTAGGGTGAAATTTGCCTTCAACTGAGTCCAAAGTTCTTCTTTCTGCATATCATTGACATAAGACACCTCAGGGTCTTCCTCCTTAGGCTTATACCATTGCTGGATGCTGATCGGGATCTTGTCCCTAACAAAAACCCCGCACTGAGCAGAAAACGTGTTCTTTGTCCGGATGGGTTCAATCGGTTCACCGTCGGGCACGATTTCTCTGATCTCAAACCTTTCATCCGAGCTCAACTTTTTCTTTGGGCCTCGTCTCCTTACCGAAGTTGTGCTCAATCCGGAGGGCTAGAAATTAAAAGGAAGAAAGACAAGAGTAATTAGTATGTGTGCATATACCAAAACAATGGATGCATCAATTAACTAGTCAGCACGGGCTTAACTAATATATATATAATTGGCCGGACTCGGCTCGGTCACCGGAGCAATCAGCACGGTCTCCTTCTTGTACCTCCATTATGTCACCGGAGCCATCATGAACATAGCCCTCTTCTTGTACCGGCATTAATGGGCCGAAGCCATCATGAACATAGCCCTCTTCTTCACCCAGTCCTTCCTGACCATCGGTGTCGTTTAGAAATGACGCAACTTCATCACTTCCTTGTGCGATTATATCCCCCAACATTGCTTCTGTTGCTTCATCTCGGGAGTGCTCCATAGTTTCTGCAAATATTTACAACATGTCAATTATTATTCAAACATGGTACAGATGGATATATATTAGTGGCAAACATAGAACTAGCTAGCTAATCACAATAAGGAATCATGTTAGTGGCCTCGACGCTGCTTCTCTAGGGTTTGGGGTGGCCTCGACACAACGCTTCAAGGGTTTGGGGTGGCCTCGACGACAACGCGCTCTTTTAACTTGGTAAATTTGGGTGGCCTCGAGAGAGTTAATTTGTCGGGTAGGGGCGCGGCGGGAGGGGGTAGGAGACCAACATCGTTTTCTCTCTAGGGTTTGGGTGTCCTCGAGAGTTTTGGTCGAGTGAGAGGGCCGAGGAGGGTGCTGCCGTGGTATAAGTTATCACGGTCGAGAGAGGGTATATATATCGACCGCCCCTCATGTAGAAGTTATCCGGGAGGGGGTTATATCGACAATGACGCGACATACATATACATGGGAAAATAATGTTATCGGGGAGGGGGTATCGGTACCCCCCTCGTGTTGAAGTTTCTTCTTTCTCCTCTATTCCTTTCTTCTTCTTCTCCTCTTCTTTTTCTTCTTCTCCCTCGAGAAAGGAAAATAAGGAAAAGGAAGAAAAGAGGAAGAAGGAAGAAGGAGATCGAAGAAGGAGAAAAAGAAGGAGAGGAAAAAGGAAAATAAGAAGAGGAAGAAAGGAGAAGAAGAGAGGAAGAAGAGGAGAAATAGATAATAAGAAGAGGAAAAAAGAAGAAAAAGAAGAGGAGAAGAAGAAAGGAATAGAGGAGAAGAAGAAAAAAATAGATACATATATGAAAAAACATATATAAACAAAAAAATGCTATGAACATTATATTCATACATACATAGCGACATCCATTCATCATATAGCTACCACATACATATATACATTAATTATATATATGAAAAAATGCAATGAATAAAAAAATACACATGTATGTATGAAAAAAAAGCACTGAACACAGAGCCTCAACGGCGTCGGCTCACAACGGGGGCGGCCGGCGAGGGCGACGGCGGCGGCGGCGAGGGTGTGGGTGACGACGACCACGGCGGGCCGGGGCAGGGGCGTGGCGAGCGATGACGGCGACGATGGGGGTGGGTCGTGGGGCAGGGGCGCGCCCGGGCATGCTCGGGGGCGACGGCGACGACGGGCGCGG
>NC_041387.1:426070346-426085178 GCF_002162155.2 Triticum dicoccoides | reverse complement strand
CGGGACCAAAGGCCTCTTTTCAGCAGCCCAAAGGGCGGGAAGCGGCGGCCTTTGGTCCCGGTTGGTGGCACCAACCGGGACTAAAGGGGGGGCATTGGTCCCAGTTGGTGCCACGAACCGGGACCAAAGGGTTGCATTGGTCCCGGTTCGTGGCACCAACCGGGACCAATGGCCTTGCACAGCGGCGTGGTGGTGGGAGTTTAGTCCCACCTCGCTAGTTGAGAGCGCCCCGCACCTGTTTATAAGCACCGCTGCCTCTTCCCACTCGAACTCCTCTGAACTGCAGGCCACTGGGCCTAATCTGACACTGCTTTGTTTGTGGGCCTGCTGGGCCTTCTGCGGGCCTGAATCCTGGCCCATGGCAGGGTTTCTAGTCGTATTCAGGCCGTGGGGGCCAGTAGGTGGCATTTTTTTGTTTTTTCTGTTTTCTTTACTTATTGTTGCTATTTTTATTTTTTTTCTAGTTTTTTTGTTTTCTGCATTATTTATTTTCTTTTGTTTTTTGTTTTATTTTTTTAATTCTTTTTGCTTTTAGTTTTAGGAAAATTATAAACTTTCTGTTAGTGCCATTAGTTTTCAAATTTGAAAACACTTTTTTTGTTTTTTTGTTTTCTTTCTTGCTTTATTTATTTTATTTTGTTTCTACTTACAACAAAATACTTATTGTTGCTATTTTTAATTATTTTCTAGTTTTTTGTTTTGTTTTCTGCATTATTTATTTTATTTTTTTGCTTTATTTTTTAATTCTTTTTTTCTTTTAGATTTAGAAAAATTATAAACTTTCTGTTAGTGCCATTAGTTTTCAAATTTGAAAACACTTTTTTTGTTTTTTTTGTTTTCTTTGTTGCTTTATTTATTTTATTTTGTTTCTACAACAAAATACTTATTGTTGCTATTTTTATTTTTTTATGCATTATTTATTTTCTTTTGTTTTTTGCTTTATTTTTAATTCTTTTTTCTTTTAGGTCAGCAAAATTATAAACTTTCTGTTAGTGCCATTAGTTTTCAAATTTGAATAGTTAAAATCTGAATTCTTTGAAATTTGTGTGAATCACAAGTTTGTGATTAACTTTACTAAAAAAATGAACATAGATGCGCCTATAGAGTGTTCTTGGTGAGAACATAGTTGACAAGGGGCGAAACGGGATTAATGGTATTACGAGGGCCGAACCATAAGACATTAAAGTATTTCAAATGAACTCTGAAAAAGTTGAAAGTTGGCATGCTATCATAAATACACCCACATAGCATGTGCATGTACAAAACGGACAATGGTACCATACTCGTCTGTTACAAAGTTGGCATGGTATCATCATAATAGTTGCGGGAGAAAGTCTTCACTTTTTTTCGCTTGTGTTATTTGCTTATTGCGCCGTAACCATGGATAATCTTCATCGTTTATCAGGATGCTGGGGTCAGCCTTGACTTTGAAGGGAGGAATTTCATGAAACTTTTCACAATCTTCAGACATGTCTGTCTTGCCCTCCACTCCCACGATGTCCCTTTTTCTTGAAAGAACTATGTGACGCTTTGGCTCATCGTATGATGTATTCTCTTCCTTATCTCTTCTTTTTCTCGGTCTGGTAGACATGTCCTTCACATAGATAACCTGTGCCACATCATTGGCTAGGACGAATGGTTCGTTAGTGTACCCAAGATTTTTCAGATCCCCTATTGTCATTCCGTACTATGGGTCTACCTGTACCCCGCCTCCTGACAGATTGACCCATTTGCACTTAAACAAAGGGACCTTAAAATCTTGTCCGTAGTCAAGTTCCCATATGTCCACTATGTAACCATAATATGTGTCCTTTCCCCTCTCGGTTGTTGCATCAAAGCGGACACCGCTGTTTTGGTTGGTGCTCTTTTGATCTTGGTCAATCGTGTAAAATGTATTCCCATTTATCTCGTATCCTTTCCAAATCAATAAAGTCAAAGATGGTCCCCTGGACAACAAGTACAACTCATCACAAACAGTGTTGTCACCTCTGAGACGTGTTTCCAACCAATTGCTGAAAGTCCTGATGTGTTCACATGTAATCCAGTCGTCGCACTGCTCCGGGTGTTTGGAGCGCAGACTGTTGTTGTGTTCATCGACATACGGGGTCACCAAGGTAGAGTTTTCCAGTCAGTTTCCCCTCATACCGCGATTTAGGGAGACCTATCTTCTTAAGGCCAGGAATGAAGTCAACACAAAACCCGATGACATCCTCTGTTTGATGGCCCATGGAGATGCTTCCTTCTGGCCTAGCGCGGTTACGGACATATTTCTTTAGGACTCCCATGAACCTCTCAAAGAGGTAAATATTGTGTAGAAATACGGGGCCCAGAATGACAATCTCGTCAACTAGATGAACTAGACGTGCGTCATGATATTGAAGAAGGATGATGGGAACACCAGCTCGAAACTGACAAGACATTGCACCACATCACTCCTTAGCCTTGGTATGATTTCTGGATCGATCACCTTCTGAGAGATTGCATTGAGGAATGCACATAGCTTCACAATGGCTAATCAGACGATTCCGGTAGAAGCCCCCTCAATGCAACCGGAAGTAGTTGCATCATAATCACGTGGAAGTCATGAGACTTTAGGTTCTGAAACTTTTCTCTGCCATATTTATTATTCCTTTTATATTCGACGAGAAGCCAGTCGGGACCTTCATACTAAGTAGGCATTCAAAGAAGATTTCCTTCTCTTCTTTGGTAAGAGCATAGCTGACAGGACCTTCATACTGCTTCGGAGGCATGCCGTCTTTTTTGTGCAAATGTTGCAGGTCCTCCCGTGCCTCAGCTGTATCTTTTGTCTATCCATACACGCCCAAGAAGCCTAGCAGGTTCACGCAAAGGTTCTTCCTCACGTGCATCACGTTGATCGAAGAGCGGACCTCTAGGTCTTTCCAGTAGGGTAGGTCCCAAAATATAGATTTCTTCTTCCACATGGGTGCGTGTCCCCCAGCGTCACTCGGAACAGCTAGTCCGTCGGGACCCTTTCCAAAGATTACGTGTAAATCATTGACCATAGCAAGTACGTGATCACCGGTATGCATGACGGGCTTCTTCCAGTGATCTGCCTCGCCTTTGAAATGCTTGCCTTTCTTTTGACATTGATGGTTGGTCGGAAGAAATCAACGATGGCCCAGCTACACATTCTTCCTGCAGCTTCCCAGGTATATACTATCGGTGTCAAGTAAACAGTGCGTGCATGCGTGGTATCCCTTGTTTGTCTGTCCTGAAAGGTTACTGAGAGCGGGCCAATTCTTGATGGTCACGAACAGCAATGCCTTTAGGTCAAATTCCTCCTGTTTGTGCTCATCCCACATACGTACACCGTTTCCATTCCACAGCTGTAAAAGTTCTTCAACTAATGGCCTTAGGTACACATCAATGTCGTTGCCAGGTTGCTTAGGGCCTTGGATGAGAACTGGCATCATAATGAACTTCCGCTTCATGCACATCCAAGGAGGAAGGTTATAGATACATAGAGTCACGGGCCAGGTGCTGTGATTGCTGCTCTGCTCCCCGAAAGGATTAATGCCATCCGTGATTAAAGCAAACCATACGTTCCTTGGGTCACTTGCAAACTCATCCCAGTACTTTCTCTCGATTTTTCTCCACTGTGACCCGTCAGCGGGTGCTCTCAACTTCCCGTCTTTCTTACGGTCCTCACTGTGCCATCACATCAACTTGGCATGCTCTCCGTTTCTGAACAGACGTTTCAACCGTGGTATTATAGGAGCATACCACATCACCTTCGCAGGAACCCTCTTCCTGGGGGGCTCGCCGTCAACATCACCAGGGTCATCTCGTCTGATCTTATACCGTAATGCACCGCATACCGGGCATGCGTTCAGATCCTTGTACGCACCACGGTAGAGGACGCAGTCATTAGGGCATGCATGTATCTTCTGCACCTCCAATCCTAGAGGGCATACGACCTTCTTTGCTGCGTATGTACTGTCGGGCAATTGGTTATCCTTTGGAAGCTTCTTCTTCAATATTTTCAGTAGCTTCTCAAATCCTTTGTCAGGCACAACATTCTCTGCCTTCCACTGCAGCAATTCTAGTATGGTACCGAGCTTTGTGTTGCCATCTTCGCAATTGGGGTACAACCCTTTTTTGTGGTCCTCTAACATGCGATCGAACTTCAGCTTCTCCTTTTGACTTTCGCATTGCGTCCTTGCATCGACAATGACCCGGCGGAGATCATCATCATCGGGCACATCGTCTGGTTCCTCTTGATCTTCAGCAGCTTCGCCCGTTGCAGCATCATCGTGCACATCGTCTGGTTCCTCTTGATGTTCAGTAGCATCATCGTATTCAGGGGGCACATAGTTGTCATCGTACTCTTCTTCTTTGCCGTCTTCCATCATAACCCCTATTTCTCCGTGCCTCGTCCAAACATTATAGTGTGGCATGAAACCCTTGTAAAGCAGGTGGGTGTGAAGGATTTTCCGGTCAGAGTAAGACTTCGTATTCCCACATATAGGGCATGGACAACACATAAAACCATTCTGCTTGTTTTCCTCAGCCACTTCGAGAAAATCATGCACACCCTTAATGTACTCGGAGGTGTGTCTTGAACCGTACATTCATTGTCGGTTCATCTGCGTGCATTATATATAATTAAGTGTGCCAAAAATCATTACAGAACATCATGAATAGATAATCAAGTGACCAAATTAATAGAAGTTCATCATCACATTAAAACCAAAGTACATACATAGTTCTCATCTAACAACATAAAGCTCTGCAGAGCATCTAAATTAATTAAACCATACATTGAAACTATGTAAAACATTTCAATGCAAAAACAAATGCGATCATAATCGCAACCAATGTAACAACTGATCCAACGGCATAATGATACCAAGCCTCGGTATGAATGGCATATTTTCTAATCTTTCTAATCTTCAAGCGCATTGCATCCATCTTGATCTTGTGATCATCGACGACATCCGCAACATGCAACTCCAATATCATCTTCTCCTCCTCAATTTTTCTATTTTTTTCCTTCAAGAAATTGTTTTCTTCTTCAACTAAATTTAACCTCTCGACAATAGGGTCGGTTGGAATTTCCGGATCAACAAACTCCTAGATAAATAAAATCTATGTCACGTTGGTCGGCATAATTGTCATAAACAATAAATGAACCAATAGTTATGAAAAGATAATATATACCACATCCGAATCATAGACAGGACGAGGGCCGACGGGGGCGGATACCAAAACCATCGCACTATATAAGATGCAATAATAAAAGTAAGAAAATTATACAAGTATCTATATAAACATACAAGTAAGAATTTTTTTTCCTTTCAGAAAGAAGATAAGAACAAGAGGCTCACCACGGTGGTGCCGGCGACGAGATCGGCGCGGGCGATCGACGGTGGTGAAGACGGGGACGGGACGTGATGGGCCGCTAAACCTAGACAAATATTGAGGAAAATGGAGCTTGGAGGTCGAGCTTGGAGAGGAGAAAGCTTAAGTAGTGTGGCTCGGGCATTCCATCAAACACCTCGTGTGCATAGGAGGTGAGCTAGAGCACCACAAAGCTCTCTCCTCGCCGGCCACGAAAAATAGAGCAGTGGGAGTGCTCTGCTCACGGGCAAGGGGTATATATAGGCAATTAATTGGTCCCGGTTCGTGGCAAGAACTGGGACTAAAGGGCAGCCTTTGGTCCCGGTTCAGGCCACGAACCGGGACCAATGGTGGTGGGCCAGGAGCGAGGCACATTGGTCCCGGTTTGTCCCACCAACCGGGACCAAAAGGTCCAGACGAACCGGGACCAATGTCCCACGTGGCCCGGCCGGCCCCCGGGGCTCACGAACCGGGTCCAATGCCCCCATGGGTCCCGGTTCTGGATTTAACTGGGACTAATGGGCTGACCTGGCCTGGACCATTGCCCCCTTTTCTACTAGTGCAATGGCCAGATTTGAAGGGGGACAGGAAGTAAATCCTATCCAGACTAAAGTGCTCTTCACCTACAAAAAGCCTTTGGTCGTGACACTGCGGCGGGCTCGGCGATGACCTCCGTCCTGCCGTCCTGGCGGTCTTGGTCTCGTTGCACCAGAATGGAAACCTTGGTTGATTCCTCGGGAATCCGCACCTACTGCTCGCCTCAATTACACCAAAGAGGAAACTGGTACTCCGTGCCTGCTGGCACCCGCCTGGCCTTAGTCGTGAATGGCTCACGTCAGCTGAGCCTCGTGAGGTGCACCTTGCATAGAACTCTCTGCCCCTCGGGAGCCAGCCTGAGGAGGCTGATCCCCTTGGAGGTCTTGGCGCCGTCCGTCTCGTGAGGGTCTTGGGTTGTTGGTGCCGAAGTTGGGCTGTACCAGGCCGTCGATGGAGCCACGAAGTGGGCCGCATGCAGGCAAGTCTGGGTACCCCCGTATCCAGAACACCGAAAATCATCATCATTAATAAATGCATCATCATGTGGAAGGCCATCTCTACGTAATCTGTCCAGCATTGACAGGTCATCCGCAACAGTAACCTCTTCTAGTTCAGGCTCTTCTTGTTCAGGCAGAGGGGTGAAGTCGGGTTCACTATCGCTGTCTAGTTCAATGTTCTGGGGTGAAGTAGAGTGGTTCTTGAAACATTTTTTGGAAAGACGTGTTTCTTGGAAGAATTCTCCTTGATATGTGTCTGGGTTAATGTGAGGTTCATAATCATCTTCATTTGGGGGAGGTGGTCTAACACATGGCGGCACTTCATAAACGACATCCCAACCTTTCAGATTAGGATCACTTTGACATGCCCACTATAGATAGAAAACTTGGGTTGCCTGTTGAGCCATAATATAGACATCAGGAACATCCAAATGGGTGCTTTGATTGATTTCCACTAGCCCTATATGTTCATGAGTCCTTCTAGTCTCCTTCGGCTGGAATCAATAACATTTGAAGACTATGACATCTCGTGGGTTTGCACCATAGAATTGAAGTTCATAAATTTCTTCAACTCTTCCATAATACTCGGTATCTCCTTCGCTGATAGCAGAGACACAAAAATTTTTAGACTTTCGGTCGGCCATAGATAGCTCTTTGCAATAGGTACAAAAGCCCGTTGATGTCGTATTTGTCAAATGAACAGACCTTATAGTCAAAACAATTAGTGACTTGTCTCAATTCAGCGTCCATAAGCTCTGAATTAGCCTACACATTTAATACGAAAGGGATTGTTGCATTAGCCACAAATAAGACGAAGAAATGAAATGGTCTAATGGAAATTACCATTTGTTTGAACCAAGAGATGAAACCGGGATAGCTGCCTCTATGCTTTGCGAGAAGCTCATACTCTTTGACGAAATCCTTTTGGATCACCGCTCCACACGAGGATTTGGTGATGTATCGACTGTATCAAATTTATTCGGGAATAAGAGTAGTTCAAAGGAATTAGAAGTTGCAAAACAATGTACCGAGAACTTACTCGATGTACGGTCATACTTCGTTTAGGTTGTTGAATATATACAACGAAATGGTCGGGCATTCTTCAAAATCCAATGTTAAGGAATTAGAAGCACTGACTAGTGCCAGATCCCCTTTGAATAGGCTGAGGTTGGATCGAACCTTTTTAGGGTCGCCGGCATTGTACTGAGGCTTCGGATTATGCAAATGACAATTTTTGGCTTCGTAGTGTGCTGTGAATGCCTTGGCCATTGATGCTTCAATTCTACGTTTATTTTTACATTTTTCTCAAGCGTCTTCTGCATCCTCTTAGTTGCGTAGCACAATGATTCTGCATAGGCCCCCCAACTTGCCTCGGTTGGGAGATGCAAAATCAAGTGCTGCATTGGATTAAAGAAGCCCGACGGAAATATCTTCTCTAACTTGCAGATCAACTCCAGTGCCAACTCTTCCATTTCTTCTACTATGTCAGGCGATAGTTCTTTAGCACAAAGAACACTGAAGAAATAGCTCAGCTCTGCCAGTACTAACCATTCATCCTCAGGGATGAATCTACGCAACATCACCAGCATTACCCGCTCAATCTATATGTGCCAATCATGACTCTTGAGACCAAATATCTTCAATTTTTCAAGACTCGCTCCCCTCTTTAGATTCGCTGCATACCCATCGGGGAACATCAACTGCATTTTCACCCACAAGATAATTTCCCTCATAGCTGGCCTTCCAAGATTGAACCATGCCGTTGGCTTTGTCCAGTTCTTCTTTCCTTTCGGTGGTTGCATGTTTTGTAACGGTCTATGACATAGCGCCTCCTGATCGACTCTTGCTTTAAGATTATCCTTTGACTTCCCATCTATGCCAAACAATGTACCAGAAAGCGCCTCGGTGATATTCTTCTTAGTGTGCATCACGTCGATGTTGTGTGGGCAAAGGAGGTCTTTGAAGTAAGGAAGATCCCACAAGCATGTCTTGTGAGTCCAGGCATGTTGCGAATTATACCCCTTGAAATATCCTGGGCGCTCTGGATCTGGCTCGAGAGCGTTTAACTGATTCAGGATCTCTTGGCCTGTCAGCGGAGGTGGTGCAGAGTCTTTCACAACTCTACCTTTGATGAAGTTATGCTTTTCCTTATTGAACTTATGGCGAGGATGCAGGAACGGTCTATGCATGTCGAAGTAAGAAAACCTGCGACCGGCCTCAAGCCAATGAAACTGAAGAGCTCCCTTGCATGTGGGGCACGGGAACCTTCCATGCACACAGCAGCCAACGAATAACACATAAGCCGGCAAGTCATGCGTCGAGTACATGTACCACACACGCATTATGAAGTTCTTTTTGCTAAAGGCGTCGTATGTCTTGAACCCATTATCCTAGGCTTCTTGCAATTCGTCCTTCAGCGGCTACATGTACACATTCATATTCTTCCCCGGATAGTCCGGCCCTGGAATTATTAACATCAGGAAAATGTTCTTTCTTTGCATAATCTGTCCGGGGGGGATTGAGTGGAATGACAAATACGGGCCAACAACTGTATTGGGTTGCCGTCAGACCAAACACACTGAACCCATCAATGCTAATGGTGACTCGAGGATGCCTCAGATCTACCGCTTTGTCATCATGTAATGCATCGAAGCGCTTCCACGCTTCACCGTCTGATGTGTGCACCATCATCAGCTTCCCATCTACATCTAGTTGGGTTCTTCTACCCGTTTTGTGCCATGTCATCTGTCTTGCCGTCTCTTCGACCATGAAAAGACGTTGAAGTCTTGGTACGATTGGCATATACCAAAGAACATTGACGGGGATTTTGGTATGTGTCTTCTCACCCATACCGTTGTCTACCACAACATACCTGGATGACTTTCAAATGGGACAATAGTTCAAGTCTGCATACTGAAGCCTAAATAAGGCACATCCATTCTCACAGGCATGTATCTTCTCATAGGGCATCTTAAGAGCATGGAGGATTTTGTCTGACTGGTATTGGTTTGCTGGTAGTACATGACCTTTGGGTAGAAAACGTCCAAATACTGTCATCATCACGTCGTAGCATTCTCTGCCCAAGTTGAATTGAGCCTTTAGAGCCATTATTTGTGAGATGGCATCCATCTAACAAAGCTTAGTGTGCTCGTGGAGAGGACATTTTGAAGACTCCAACATTTCATTGAAGGCCTTTGCAGATTCCTCCATCTCATCGTCCGAGTCCCGAGCATCATCAAAGTCTTGCACCATGTCTTGCATCCCGGTACCATGCTCGTCGGTGCGACGACGAAGCACCTCAACTCTGGCGCGTTGGCCAGACTTGCCATGAAATGTCCACACCGTATAATCTGGTGTAAAACCCCTCTTCTGCAAGTGTTTGCCCATTTCATCCTCTGTTCTCTTGTGCTAATTGTTGCACCCTGCACAGGGGCACCAGGTTGTCCTCTGGCCATTTGCAAATGCGGTTCTCAGAAACCCCTTGGTTTTTGTTAACCATTCAGTTGTCATGTTTTTCTGACTAGTGTGATCGGTGTACATCCACGCACGATCACTCATCTTGCCTAGCTACTGGACACATAAGAAATATATATATAAATTAATCAACATGTATATATTCATCAGTTAATGGAGTTTGTAACTTTTATTATGTCCATGCAACCTAGATGCTAATAGGTAAAGATAGGTCCTAATCCCACTCGAGTATGTGTAGATTGGGTTCGTTTTCCCATGCTCTGCTCTGAATCCGACGCAAAATTTTGGCAGCACCTCCCCGTTGTTCTCCTGATACACGTCTCGACAATAAGCAGAGAAGATGTGTACTCGGAGAACAACAGGGAGGCACTGACGAAATTCTGCATCGGATCCGGGGCAGAGCATATGGGAAAACGAACCTAATCTACACATACTCGGGCTATACATGGATAATGTTGGACAATTCAAAAGAATCAAAGTTATAAATATGCAAACGCATGCATATTTATAGATGTAACCCTTTCAAACGGGAGACACATAGTGGTCACGGATACTGATGATTGAAGACACCTATAGCTAGCAAGTTTCATCGGCATGAAGACCGGAACAGAGCAAATCAAGGGGGGGAGGAGATGTCATTTGTGCTAACCGACAAACGCAGGGGCAGAGCTCGTCGAACACTACACCCTCGCAGCGATGAAAAAACCACACATTTAAATCGAAAGATGAGTTTCATAGCAATATTGTTTTTTCCGTCAACCTACCTAAATATTTACAACAGGACGAGCGGGTTAGGGGTTCCTCGGCGTCGATAGAACCCTAAATAGCAAGTATCATCGGTGCAAGATACATGAGGCGCTCGGCGTTGAACACTAGATCCACGTCCCACAAGTGACCCGGCGCCCGGCGTCCCGCGACAATAGTTCTGGTGGCCGATGACGGTCGAACACCTTAGCAAATTTGTCTGGCAGCCTTTGCAATGAGGATTAAAGCCAAGTTTTGAAAGTTCAAACAACCAAACCAAGTTGAGTCAGCTTGAGTGTTTCAAGTTTTAACACTTAGCTTTCAATCGTCATCTTAGAGTCTGCCAGAAAAATTTGCGATGGTATTCGACCGCCATCGACACCGAAAACTATTGCTGCGGACGCAGGACCCCTGTGTCACTTATGGGACGTGGATGTAGTATTCGACACCGACATCCACATGTATCTCGCACTGACGATACTTGCTATTTAGGGTACCATCGACACTGAGGAACCCCCTAACCCGCTTGTCCCCAGGTAAACTAAATTAGCATGCATTCAATAATCAAAACTACATCATCTGTTGCATCCGTACATCGTCGAATATTATCACTAATACATCTCGAATAGTATCATACATATAGCATCGCTAATACAGCTAGAACCGTAGGGAACGATGGGTATCGGCGCGGGCGGTGTACACCCAAAGAGAAGGAACCATCACAGGATCATTGCTCCAGTGAGGTCCCTGAAGAACCTGCCAGGTATTGTTGAACCTGCTCTCCAACGCAACCATGTAGTGACGGACGTGCTCGTCCTCCTCGCTGACGCGGTGACGTACCACCTCCATTGTGTCGGGAAGCCTCGTCACCGTCACTAGCCCACGCGACCACCACCAAACAAGGTTCGGGTCAACGATGGGCTGGCTCCTCACCAAGTTGCGCCCCTCGAAAGGTAGAGCCTCCCAGTACTAGCCCGGCGGAGCCCAGTCTCGGACATGGCCCCTCTGATCAAGCAGGCCTCCTCCGCTGAGTCGACGACGAGGATGCGGGATAGGCATCATCGACGCTGATGCGGGAATAAATGCTTTAACTAAAACAACAACAACAAATTTCACATGTTCAAAATAAACTAGAAACTTAACCTAAAGTAAACTAATCTAAACCTAAACTAAACTAACTAAACTAAACCTAAACCAAACTAACTAAACTAAACCTAAACTAAACAGAAACTTAACCTAACCTAAACTATACTAAACCTAAACTAAACTAAACAAAACCTAAACTAAATTATACTAAACCTAATTAAACTAAATCTAAAAAAACAGAAAAAAAGTCTCACCTTGGAGCGGCCGGGGCGGCGAGGCGGACCGACGTGGAGGGGCAGGGCGCCGCCGTGGGGCGGAGCGGCCTGACGTGGACGGGGCGGCACCGCGAGGCGTTGAGGTGGGCTGGGGTTGCCGGGGCAAGGCGTCCCGGGGCGGCACGGCGGGGTGGGGCGGCGGCGCGGGGTTGGGATGAGGGGAGGGAGAGAGAGGTGGGGAGAGAGGGGCGGTGCTGGGCATTTTGTTAGATAGGGCACAACTCTTTGCCGTCCGCTAGCAGACAACAAAGAGCCTAGCTAACGGACGTTAGTTTGGCCACTTTATTTTCCGTCTACTAGCGGACGACAAAGATTCTTTGCCATCAGCTAGCGGATGGCAAAGAAAGTGGCCGTTAGGTGGCTCTCTCCAGCGGCCCATCTCGCATCTTTGCCGTCCGCTAGCAGACAGCAAAGGTTCTATGCCACCAGCTAGCTAACGGCAAAGATTTTGCGGATGACAAACAATTTCTTTGCCGCGAGCTGCTTCTTTGCCGTCCGATTTCCTCAAGCTGATGGCAAAGAACCTCTTCGCCATCAGTTAGCCGACGACAAAGAACCGGCTGATGGCAAAGGTCCTGGTTCTAGTAGTGAGACAAGTTATCTGCTGCTGGATTTTCAGCTCCTTTTCTATCAGTAATATGCAGGTCAAACTCTTGTAGCAAAAGAACCCAGCTAATGAGTCTAGGTTTAGCATCTTTATTTTCCATAAGGTATTTAATAGCAACATGATCAGTGTGAATAATTACTTAAAATCAACTATGTAAGATCTGAATTTATCACAAACAAACACAACTACTAGGAATTCTTTCTCAGTAGTGGCATAATTCCTTTGAGCACTGTCTAGAGTTTTACTAGCATAATGGATAACATTTAATTTCTTATCAACTCTTTCCTAAAATATCACCAACAACATAATCACTAGCATCACGCATAATTTCAAAAGGCAAGTTCCAATCAGGTGGATGAAAAATAGGTGCAGAGGTCAAGGCTTTCTTAAGTGTTCCAAAGGCTTCTACACAATCATCATCAAAAACAAATGGAACATATTTTTGCAAGAGATTAGTAAGAGGCCTAGAAATTTTAGAGAAGTCTTTAATAAACCTCCTATGGAAACCAGCATGACCAAGGAAACTTCTTATACCTTTGACATCTTTAGTACATGGCATTTTCTCAATTGCATCAACTTTAGCTTTGTCTACTTCAATACCTCGTTCAGAAATTTTATGCCCCAACACAATACCTTCATTTACCATAAAGTGACACTTCTCCCAATTCAAGACAAGATTAGTTTGTTCACGTCTGTACAAAACTCGATCAAGGTTGCCTAAGAAATCATCAAAAGAAGTTCCATAAATGGAAAAAACATCCATGAAAACTTCAACATTATTTTCACAAAAGTCACAGAATATAGCAGTCATACATATTTGAAATGTAGCAGGTGCATTGCATAAACCAAAAGGCATATGTCTGTAAGCATAAGTTCCAAAAGGGATAGTAAAGGTGGTTTCCTCTTGATCGGATTGTGATATAGGTATTTGAGAGAAACCAACATATCTATCAAGGAAGCAAAAGTATGTGTGCTTAGATAGTCTATCTAACATTTGATCAATAAAAGGCAAGGGATAATGATCTTTTCTAGTAGCTTTGTTTAATTTTCTAAAATCAATTACCATCCTATAACTAGTTACAATTCTTTGTGGAATAAGCTCATTTTTATCATTTGGAACAATAGTAATGCCTCCTTTCTTAGGAACACAATGAACGAGACTTACCCATCTACTATGAGCTATAGGATAAATTATACCTGCTTCCAGAAGATTTAATATTTCAGTTCTTACCACTTCCTTCATCTTAGGATTTAATCGTCATTGATGATCAACAATTGGTTTAGCATCAGGTTCCATATTAATCTTGTGCTGGCATAGAGTGGGACTAATGTCCTTAAGATCATCAAGAGTATATCCAATAGCAACACGGTGCTTCCTCAGAGCTTTAAGTAATCTTTTTTCTTCATGCTCTGAAAGGTTAGCACTAATAATAACAGGATATATCTTATTTTCATCAAGATAAGCATATATCAGTGTATCAGGCAATTGTTTTAATTCAAACACAGGATCACCTTTAGGTGGAGGAGGACCTCATAGAGTTTCAACAGGAAAATTGTGTTTAAGAATAGGCGGTTGATCAAAGAACATCTTATCTATTTCATTTCTTTCATGCAAGTGCATATCATTTTCATGATCCAACAAATATTATTATAAGGGATCAGTTGGAGGTACAGCAATAGAAGCAAGACCAATTATTTCATCCTTACTAGGCAATTCTTTATCATGAGGTTGACTACAAAACATAGAGAAATTAAACTCACACTACTAGGGAAAACCTTATACACAGAACGTTAGCAGTAGCACATGTTAAAACGAAGCACTGCTGGTACTTAGCAGCAGCGCGTATCCACATAAGGTGCTGCTGCTACAGATATAGCAGTAGCGTGGCAAGGACGAAGGGCGCTACTACTAATATTGCCACACTATTGCCGCCAGGCAAAGTGTGGTAGTAGCGCGTTCCCCTGAAATGCGCTACTGCTAAGTAGTTTAGCAGTAGTGCTTTCCCCTAACACGCGCTACTGCTAAACCCATCCTATCTGCTCCCCCAACCACCCCTCACTCTCCTTCTCTCCACTCCCACTCTCACTCTCCCACGCACGTCGTCTGCCGTCGTCGCCGACGTACAACCCTCCCCCGCCGCTGCATTGCCAATGTCGCCCTCACTTCTTCTTCCTCGGTATGCAGCGCCCCTCCTCCTCCTCCTCCCACCGCCCTCCTCCCTCCTCCTATCGCACCCTACTCCCTCCTCCG
>NC_041387.1:426052750-426070157 GCF_002162155.2 Triticum dicoccoides | reverse complement strand
TCCCTCGACCTCCCACCCTCTCCCCCTCTCTCCTCCCTCCTCCTCCTCCCTCCTCCCTCCATCTCTCCTCACTGATCATGTAGTTTATTTACTGTATTTAGTAAGTGCTTAATTTAGTTTATTTAGTAAGTACTTAATAGAAGGAGTTTATTTAGTAAGTGCTTAATTTAGTATGTCAGGTTTATATATAAGATAATTTAGGGTTTCACTAAGGTATTTTTAGTAAATGTTAGGGCTAGAACTAGGATGTTTTAGACATAGTTTGTTAAGGCTAGAACTAGGAAATTTTAGTAATAGAAAACTAGTGAATAGGTTTTTTGAATATAAAAAAGTTTTTTGAATAGGATAGAAAACTAGTGAATAGGTATAGTTTTGTTTTTCAATATAGAAATGTATTGGAAAATTTAATTATTTTTATGTCATTATCACTTTGTCATCAAAGAATGCTATACGAGATTTGATGATCTAAAATTTTCACTCGATGGAATATGCAGGCTTTGTAGAGTCGTGTCTCCTTGGAGTGATCATCATCGGAGCTACCTCTAGCTACTTCCTCGACACCCGAGTTGGTAAGCTAAAAGTCCACCTCCTCCTTCTCTACTCCTGGTGTGTTGAATAGAGTAGAACTATGGTATTTAGTGGGTGAGATCATGTGCGAATGCTTATGATAATTGATCCGGGTGGAACTGCAAGTTTGAGCATCATTGTATGTGTATGGACATCTTTTTATCACAGGGAAAATCTGAGTGGCCTACGTTTTGCCGAAGTGTTGATTCATTTCTGTTCTGGCAAATTACAGGTGCTTGATATATCCTATTTTAGCAAAGGTCATGCCGGATTTTTCCATGAATTTAAGCATGACTTGTGCTAGAATATGTAGGAAATATTGAGTGCCTCAAATTTGCTAGAAAGAGAATTAAACGACATTTCGAGTTGACAACTAATTTCTATTGGCAGCTTATTTCCATTCAAGCAAACATGTCCAGTACTTGGTAGACAAGACATACTACTGTCCCAGGGCTGAACTAAACTGCGAGGAGATAGGTCATTATGTTTCATGGCTTGAGAATCTTGATACTGTCAAGACAGGTTATTTTCCTGGACTTCGAGATATTAGTACTCAAAACTTGCAACCACTAGTGTGCGTATTGAACTACAGTCACATCTATTTAGGAAAGATGGTAAAATTTTTACTATTTGTCCTCACCAGTGCATCTTTTGCATACATTATTTTTTAAGCTAAACTTCATTGCTAAGTATGTTACTATGATGTTCTTCAACAAGGACTCCCGATGAGTGTTGTGCCTCGTTGGATCAAGCCTAAAGGTCGCATGACAATGGTTAGCTTACGACCAAGACATCCTACATTGCACATGAGTGCATTCAAGATTTCTCGAAGCAAGCAAGTCTTAATAGTCAAAGACTGGAGCAAAATTGTGAAGGATCACAACATAGAAGTACTAGGGAGCAGCAATCAGAAGCGCGGTTGTCGGATTTTGGGTTCCGGCAGACCGTTGAGGTTTGAACACTGGGGTGCGCACAAAGATCTCTCCCCTACCAGCTCACATCTCTAAGTCTCGCAAAGATCTAAGCAAGAAAGATGAACACACAAGGGACACGAGATTTATACTGGTTCAGGCCACCATTGTGGTGTAATACCCTACTCCAGTGTGTGGTGTGGTGGATTGCCTCAGGGGATGATGATGAACAGTACAAAGGGAGAACAACCTCGCGAGGGGCTGTTCTTGAGCTGGTGCGATGAACTGCTTGGGTGAGTTTAGTCGCTTCTCTCTCTCTCTCTCTCTCCGGTTGATCTCTAGATGATCTGGCTCTCTCTACCCTGTGGGTGGCTAGTCCTATTTATAGAGCGAGGCCCTGGGCCTCTCCCCAAATAATGAGCGGGAAGGGCGCCAACAATTGGCCATTTTGAAGGGGAACATCTGGTACACTTATCCTGACTAAAGTTGGTCTTCGGCTGCCAAAGGCTCTGACGGTGACGCCGCCCTGGGCTCCACAATGACCTCCATCCTGCTGTTCTGCTGGTCTTGGTCTTGTTGCACCGAAACGGTAACCTTTGCCCGATGCCTTGGCCTGTGCTTGCCCCCTTTGCACCGAAAGGGAAATAAGGACACTGCGCAGGCCGGCGCCCGCCTGGCACCCGCCTGGTCCTCAATCGTCATGGCTTGCGTCACGGGCCCCTCGGGAGGTGCCCTGCCTTGATCTCTCCGCCTCTTCGCGAGCCTGCTTGAGGAGGCCGCTCCTGAGGAAGCTTCTTGTCGTCTGCCCCGCGAGGCTTGGCCCCTCGCGAGGGTCTTGAGCTTGAGCTGATGAAGTTGGGCTGCATTGGGCCCCCACTTGAGCCACGCCGCAGGCCGCAGGCAGGCAAGTCTGGGGACCCCCATTCCCAGATCACCAACAGTAGCCCCCGGGCCCAAGGTGCACCCGGACTTGGCTTAGCAGATAAGTGAAGGGGCAAGTGCGAAGTGCCGCAGGCCCCAATAGCCTGCGGCCTTGGGCGCCGCGTGGCGGTTGATTGGATGTGGGCGTCTCCGCTTTCCCACGATGCCTCATTATACGCCTGGCTAGGCAGACCCATGGTTGCACACAGCTACTCCCCTCTCGCCGCCCGTGCGCTTCCTGCCCTTCCTTCTTCCTCGAGCCTCAACCTTCGCCTCCAATCCAACTTGAGCTCTCCCCTTTCTCACCTACCATGGCGCCAATGAAGAAGGAAAAGGGGAAGAAGCCCGCGCCTTCTCCTCACTCGCCTCTGACGGTGGCCCCCGCCGTCGATCAGTCAATCATACTCAATCTCGAGGCCCTACGCAAGGTCCGCTCTGCTCTTGCCACCATCTTCAACGAGTGTGGCTGGACCACGGCCTGGCCTGCGTCCCACGCTTCTATTGACAGGGTCGTCACAGAGGTCCGGTTCTTCACTGACGCCTTGTGGGCGGGTCTGGTTCCCCCTTTCTCTGCTTTCTTCAATGCGGTGCTCTCCCATTATCAGATCCACATGATGCACCTCGGATCTGAGTCCATTACTCTCCTGGCCGTCTTTGCTTTTGTTTGCGAGGGAATGGTGGGCATTCCTCCTTCCGTTGCTCTGCTGCACCATTTCTTCTCCCTGCGCCTGAGCGATCCTACTCAGTGCTCAGGGTGTGTGAGCTTTCTTTGCGTGCCAGAGACGGCTGCTTCAGGGATCGACTTTGGCCTTCCTCCTTCTGAGGCCAAGTTCATAGAGCGGTGGTTGTACGTGGACGTTGGGGTACCCAGCCCCCTGCTCTCACACCCAACCGCGCCGGCTGTTCCTAGCTCAGGCTGGGCTCATGAGGCGCTCGTGAGCCCCCGGCTTGTCTTCGTCTGGCGCCGCTTCGAGACCTTGAGGGCGCTCAACGTGACGGCGCCCAAGGTGGTGAAGGAGTTCCTCTAGTGTCGCATTGCTCCTCTCCAGCGCCACTCTCGCCGAATGTGGGATTATGCGGGGCACAAGGACCGCATGCGGCTTCAGGAGGAGGACCTAGCGCCTGAAGCACTGAGGACGGTGCTCAAGGTCCTGACTGGCGACCCTTCCCCGGGCAGCCTCCGACATGATGGTGCCCTCCTGTACCTTTGTTCGGGCAGGGCCGATTTTGTGAAGCAGATGCCTAGCTTCGATGAATGGGGACCGCGCCCGACTAGCCTCAGGGGGCCCCGCGAGAATCCTGTCACCATGGTTGCCCTTCTAGTTGCCCAAAGCGGCCTCGTCCCAGGTGACGAAGCAGTGAGACGAGAACTGCGGGGAGCCGAAAAGGATAACATTATGGAGGTGCAGATGCCTCGCGGGGCTCCGGAGGCGACATCCCATGAAGCCTGCCCTGGAGCAGTGGCAGGCAAGGAGCTCCGGCCTACGGCTCCCGAGGCTGGGGCCCCCGAGGCTCCGATCGTCCCTCACGACGTGGCGCCCGGTGGTGCTCCTCAGGCCGGTCCCATTAGCGCCGATCGTCCCGACGCCTCCAGCATGCCGCAAGCCGACCCCTGCGCCCAGCGCTTGGGTCGATTTCGAGTAGACTTCGAGGCCCTCCGCAAGAGGAAGGAGGCCTTGGGCGGTGAAGATCGCCCTTGCCGCCTGCTGAAGCGTAGGAAGTACTTTGCCACGGATGAGTAAGTACTCTTTCTTCTTTGCTCCTTTATTTCCCGGTTCTTGCAGCTAACCGCGGCCTTCTCAGGGCCCTTCCCGCTGAATTTGCGGAGACGGCCAAGGAGCCATCCCCCCAAGCCTCGCCTTTGTTGCTGACCCTGGGCGTGCCGGGCTCGAGCAGCGCTCCTGCCGCTCGGCCAGTCGGAGAAGTGGCACGTCCTGTGGGGCGTCTCGAGCCTGAGCGCCTGCTGTCCTCCCTTCACGAGATCTCCTGGGGCATGACCAGCTTGCCCCGTGCTCCTTCCCTGATCGTGAGCGGCGATTAGTTGAAGTCAGCTTTAAGCTTCTCTTCTGGGGACGAACCGGTGCCAGGCCGGGCTCCTGGTGTGGCCCGTCTGACGACCGCTGGGGCACCAGCCCCCAGCCCTGCGCTGGGAGAGGGTATGCCACCCTAGTGCCCCCCTGGTTCGCCAGCGGCAGAGGATGACGAGGAAGATGTACTCAGGCGTGCTCGCGAGCACCGCGCCCTTCGCCAGGAATTCCTCCAGGGGCGACGGACACAGCAAGCCGGATCAGAGCTGAGCTTGCTGGCGAGGGTGCACACCTCGAGGTCGAAGGCTTGCGCCTCACTGAAGAGAGGCGCAAGCTGAAGGTAGCTGTTGCCCTTGCGTGTCACCAGCAAACGAGAGGGGGGATCGATAGAGGAGACGAAGGCGCACTTGCCCGTACCCGTAGAGTGGCTAGGGGTGGTCGGACGGTGTCGCAAACAGCCTCTCCAGCGGAGGCAGAGGGTAGCAGTCGCCAGAGATGAAGACGACGGCGACTAGGGGCAAGCCCAAGAGCTCCAACCGGGCGGGACGGCACCACCAGAGAGTGGCGGAGGCCCTGGAAGGGTTGCCCTGGCCTGGAAGGGGCTGGAGCTGCGGGGACGACACGAGGGGATTGCCAGCAAGCTCAAGCTCGAGGACAGCAGCCTGTGGCCTGCCCGGCCGGGCTACGGCTTCCTACTAGCTTGTGGGGTGTGTGGGAGTGGATGTGGGTGGTCGAGGAGGCTAGGGGTGGCCGTATTTATAGGCGAGCAGTGAGGGGGGTTCGGGCTCCGCCGGAGGACACCTGTCCACGGCGCTCGGTGACGAACGATGTCAGTGAAAGAGGGGGAAGAGGACGGAGCTCACGCAGGAACTACTGGCGAGCGCGGACGAGCACATGGGCGAGGGGAAGATGACGAGCACAGTGCGCCACGCACTGTGGTGTTGGCCAGACCGTGCCCGTGCCCGCTACGGCGAGCTCCAGCATCAGCGAGTGCCAGGGCAGAGTTAAGTGAGTGGAGACGGAGATGGTGGCGCGGTTTGGCACGCTCGGGCAGGCTAGGCAGCGAGCACATGCGCAACAGAGCGCTCTACGGCACTTAGAGCGCGTGTTTTGTATGCCAGCATGCCTGGACGAACGCGGTTACCGCGTGAACTATGACATCAGGCCAACCTAAGCGCAAACTTCATGTCTAGCGTTTAGTCCGTGGTAGTTTTGAGTGTTACCATGATTGGGTTGGGTTCTAGGTTTAGTAGAAATGAGTTTACACTCCAAGTAAGTTTCTGGACAGTAACTTTGGAGGTTTACTGTGGTCAAACCACTGGGAGTTGAGGGCTGGGCTTTGGAGGCTAGCCAACACTTACTAAGGTGAAGATGCACAAGAAAAACCAGCTACAATGGAGCTAGTAAAATGGTAGTTGCTGTAGAAACTACCATTTCTGTCCAGAAATGAAAATATTTTCTGTAGCCAAAATATTACAAAAAGTGATGAACTATTTTTCCTCAGAAAGGTGCCTAAGGGTTCAAAGAATAATTGGGATTTTTTTCTCAGGATTTTAGGGGCAAGGAAAATTAGGGTTGCTTTGGAGCACAAAGGGCTAGCTAGGGTTTAGGAGGGGAAATTGAATATTTTTCATTAAAGAAAAATATTCCAAATGATATTATGAGGTGAACCAAAGAGGGAGTGATGGTTTGGGAAGGAGTTGAAGCACTTGGGTGAAAGTCAAAGGGTACCCAAGTGGTTAAGTCCAAATGAAAGATTCAAAAACTCCAAACTCAAATTCAAACCAACTGAAAACCACGCAAAGAAGAGAGGGCAAAACCCATGCTGTCACATGCGACTAGGGAAGTTGGGTTGGGAGGTGGTGGGTTGGAGTCGGCCACCACCTGCTGTGTCATTGAAGTCGCCGGGCCGACTGCTGTAGTCCTCGGGCTGGGTTCTGAAGTCCCCGGGCCGGGTACGACCATAGTAGTCCCCGAGCCGCCTGCCGAAGTCCCCGAGCCGCGTGCCACAATCCCCAAGTTGGATCCGACTGCATCAGGGTCAGGCGGCACAAAGATAGAATCTGATTCTGGAGACGTCTTGACAGACGGCTTGAGGAGGCGCTGAAGGGAGACGTCAGTTGGTATATCTTGCCGGGTGGAGCCGATTCGTGCCAGGGCATCTGCTTGCTCGTTGTCAGCCCGTGGCACATGAAGGAACTCGCACCCTTCGTAATATCCGCTGAGTTGCTGAATGAGGAAGCGGTAGCTCGCCATGTTTGCATCCTTGGCGTCCCAATCACCAGACGACTGTTGGACCACCAAGTCCGAGTCGCCATAACAAAGGATCCGGCGTATGCCGAGTTGTTTGGCCAGTCGGAGCCCATGTATGAGCGCCTCATACTCGGCCACATTGTTGGAGGCGGCAAAGTGCATTTGCAACGTGTATCTGAGCTTGTCGCCCTTGGGGGGATGTGAGGATGATGTCGGCTCCTAAACCAGTGCGCATCTTGGATCCGTCAAAGTGCATCTGCCAATGGGTGGAGTCGGGTGCCGGTGGCAGATACTGGGTCTCGGCCCAGTCGACAAGGAAGTCGACCAGCACTTGGGACTTGATGGCGGTGTGAGGCTGGTAGAAGATGGTATAAGGAACCAGCGTAATGGCCCACTTGGCCACCCGGCCAGATGCATCCCGGCTGCCCTTGATCTTGGCAAGCGGGGCAGTGCAAACGATCGAGATGGGGTGCTCTTGAAAGTAGGGCTTGAGTTTCTTGGCGGCAAATTACACGCCATAGCACATCTTCTGGTAGTGGGGGTAGTTCTGCTTCGAGGTTGACATTACTTTGCTCAAATAATACACCGGCCTCTGGACCAGCTGAGCCTTGCCTTCTGCTAAGCGCTGAACCACGATGACAGTGCTGGCCACCCGGCTGGTTGCAGCAATGTAAAGGAGAATGGGTTATTTTTTAGTCGGAGCCTCCAGGACAGGCGGCGTGATCAACATCTTCTTTAACTAGTGGAAGGCTTCGTCTGCCTGGTCGTTCCACTCGAAGTGAGTGGTTTTCTTCATGAGTTGATATAGGGGAAGAGCCTTCTCCCCTAGCCGACTGATGAAGTAGTTAAGAGAAGCCAAGCACCTGATGAACTTCTGGATGTCTCGCAGCCGGGTGGGAATCTTCATCCTCTCTATAGCCTTGATCTTCAGCGGGTTGCATTCAATGCCATGTTTTAGAGACCAGGAAGCCAAGGAGTTGGTCGGCTGGTACCCCAAACACGCACTTTTCAGGGTTGAGCTTGATCTGAAAGTGGTGCAAGTTGTCAAACATTTCCTTAAGATCTTCCAGCAGGGTGCTGCACTTCTCCGTCTTCACCACAATATCGTCTACATAGACGTGGGCATTTCTGCCGAGTTGCTTGAGGAGGAACTTCAACATGCAACGCTAAAAAGTGGCACTGATATTTCTCTGGCCGAATGTCATAGTCAGGTAGCAGAAGGCTCCGAATTGTGTGATGAAGGCGGTCTTCAGGCGGTCGGCTAGATCCAACTTGATCTGATGGTATCCTGAGTAGGTGTCTAAAAAACTCAGCAGCTCGCATCCGGCTGTGGATTCTATCACTTGATCCGGGGCAAAGCAAACGGATCTTTGGGGCAAGCTTTGTTGCGGCTGGTATAATCTATACACGTGCGCCATTTATTGTTCTTCTTCAGTACGAGGACCGGGTTGGCAAGCCACTCTAGAAAGAACACTTCCATGATGAAGCCGGCTGCTAGAAGCCGGGCTATTTCTTCACCAACAATTCTTCTCTTCTCCTCCGACAGTCGGAGGAGGGGTTGTTTGACTGGTTTTGCATCTGCTCGAACATGTAGCTTGTGCTCGGTGAAATCCGTCGGAACACCCGGCATGTCCTTGGGGGACCATGCAAATATATCCCGATTCTCACGGAGGAAATCGACGAGCTCGCTTTCCTATTTGCTGTCCAGGTTTGTTCCTACAAGGGCGAATCTCTCTGGGTGCTCCGGGTCCAAAGGTATCTTCTTTGTTTACTTGGCCGGCTAGAAGGAGCCCTGAGCTTCTGACTCCTTGGGATCAAGCGACAGGTCCGGCTGCTTGCCGGCCATTGCCACAACTCGGTCAACGATCTTTTTCTCAATAGCGATCACGAGGGACTCGGCCAGCTGACTGCTAGCTGCAGCGCAGGCAGAGGATTTCTCATAGTCTCCGACTATGGTGATGATGCCCTTGGTGCTTGGCATCTTCATATTGAGGTAGGCATAGTGGGGCACGGCCATGAACTTGCCCAGAGCAGGTCGGCCAAGTAAAGCGTGGTAGGGGCTCTCTTGATCCACCACCTCAAGGCAGACTGCTTCACGACGGGAGTGATCTTTGTCTCCGAATAGAACATCTATCTTGATCTTGCCGATTGGTGAGCATGAAAGGCCGGGTACAATGCCATGGAAGACGGTCCGATTGGGCAAGAGTTGCTTCGTCTTGATGTTCAGCTTCTCCATGGTGTCTCGGTACATGATGTTGATGCTGCTTCGTCCATCAATCAGGACTCGGGAGAAACAAGCAGCCTGCCGCTCTGTTGCAAAGGTGGCATCCAACAACAAGGCATAAGAACCCGGAGAAGGCATCACCTCTGGGTGATAGGATCGGCTCCAGCTGATGGGCTTCTCAAACCAGTGCATGAACTCTGGAACTTTGGAGGCGACTGCATTGACTTCTTGGTGCTATCGGTGCGGACTGCGCCTGTCGTCGGCTTGGCTGGTAAAGACAGCATAGGCTGCATGCTCTTCAGGGAACTTGTCTTGGATGGCTCCGACTCCTGGGCGGGCGGCCGGCTGCTGAGGAGCCAGAGGCGGCTGGCCAGCAGGCGAAGGAGGCAGTAGTCCTTTGCCCTTGGAGATCCGAGTGATCCAATGACACTTCCGGGTTATATGGTTGGATGGCTTCGCAGCGCTGTGGAACTTGCAGGGGGCATCGAGGGTTTCCTTGTAGGAGAAAGCAGGTTGCCAAGCCGGCTTGCCGCCTTTCTGACGCTTGGGTATGGGCTGCCCCTCTGGCTACAGGTCTTCAACTGTTGCCACTTGTCGGTTGGTGGAAGTCGGCATCGGGGCCTTGCGTTTGTTGTCGTTCTAATGTGGGCGCCGATTGGTGTCGCCAGCTGGCGTTCTTGGAGCCAGAGGGAGCACCTTTCCAGAGGCGTTCACCCGGAGCTCCGACTTCATTGAGGAGTCGGCAGTGGCGTACTTGTCTGCTATGATCAGCAGCTCGTCAAGTGTAGTCGGCTCGTCGCGGAGAAGTCAATGCTTGAGGAAGGTGCCTTCCCAGCACCCGGCGGTGAAGTACTCTATAGCTTGCATCTCGTGCACCCCTTCGCAGGAGTTACGGAGCTCGGCCCAGCGCATCAGGTAGTCGCGGCTGGACTCGGTTGGGCCTTGGACGCACAGAGAATGTTGGCGGGGCTTGGGCGCCCGCTTGTACATGCTGGTGAAGTTGCAGATGAAGACTTCCGTGAAATCGGTCCAGCTGTTGATGTTGTAGGGCTTGAGGCTGTTCAGCTAGGTGCGTGCCGTCCCATGAAGCATGAGGGGGACGTACTTCACGGAGACGCGCCTGCTACCGTTTTCTATGCTGACTGTAGTGGAGTAGTCTATCAGGCAGTCTTCCAGCTTCACCAAGCCGTTGTACTTGGGCGTGTCTCTTACGAGCGAGAACCCTTTGGGAAAGGTCTCGTCGCAAATGCGGGGGCCGAAACATGGCGGGCCTACATCCTCCTCATCCTTCAGCGCCAGGGATCGCGCCAGGCGGTCGATCTGGTGGCGGGCATCATTCTCGCCGATTCCTTCGCGACGGCCCAGTCGGCTGTTGAGCGTCGGGTGCTCAACAGGCAGCAGGGATGGATATCTCTCCCTACGGGGCGGAGGAGGAGGCGGGTTATCGCCTCGCCGCTCCACGGCTCGGGGGCGGCCTTCTGCGTCTCGCTCAATGGTGAGGCGTGTCCGACTGCGGCTTGCAGCCGACTCCTTATCTTTTCGCCCGCGACCACCGCCTGTAGTTGGTGTCCCGGAGGTCACGCAATGCTCTCGGCGAGGGGGAGGACTCTCGGTGCGGGCGCCGGCTTCTTGCCATTCTGCGGCCGCGTTGATGAGCTGCTGGACGCGTCTTGTCATGCAGCATAGCTCGTCACCGTCCAAGCCTTCCAGCTCATCTGCTGCCGCCTGAGCGGCACACAGGTTCTCGAGTGGTGTGGCGTAGACTGGGCAGTCAGCCCCCAGCATGTTGTCGATAGCCGCACCGCACTTCTTTATAGCGCTAAGCTGGCTGGGCCCGCCTATAGCCGGCATGCCGGAGGCGGCACAATCAACATCGCGGTGATAAGCCTCGGTGAGGCGTCTCATGGAGGCTATCTTCTTGCCGTTCTCGATGATGGCAAGCCGGTGGGCCTCCAGCGTCTCAGCGTCGGCGTCAGCCAGAATGGGTGTGGACAGGTTGTGCAGCACCGTCTGCAGAGTGTCGTGGGCGTTCTCGCCGGATGCAGCGCCGTGGTTGATGACTAGCACCTTAGTGACGGTGCTACCGCTGCTGTCGGCGCGTGGAAGGGGATCGTCGATGACCACCACATTGGTGGCGAAGCGTCGAGGGATGCCGTGTCGAAGTCGACGAGCATCGGGTCGGTGGAGCCGGTCGACTCTAAGTCGGAGATGGGCTCACTGGCGAGGTCGAGCTTGCCAAGGAGGTTGATGAGGCAGCCCTCAGAGCTGGTTGCACCCGTGTCTGGCGCGAGCTCGTCGGAGAGGTGGACCTCACCGAGAAGATCGGCGAGGCAGCTTGCTGCACAGGCGGCATCGACGCCATGCAGCACGTCGGGGCAAGCGCCATCGGGCATGCCGGGCTGGCTACGCTCGCTGGGAAGGAACATGCTTCCCGTCCAGAGCAGGTCTCCGGACGATGGTGCACCTGGCCCCACGGTGGGCGCCAAATGTCGGGTGGAAGGTGCGACATATGCCAAAGGATGGCTAATCATTGTGGGAACAAGTAAGACATCGCCGGTGCCTGGAAACGGGATGAAGCGAAGACATGCACGCCGGTGAATCTTACCCAGGTTCGGGGCTCTCCTAGGAGATAACGCCCCTAGTCCTGCTCTGCAGGGTCTTCGCATGATCACTAAATCAGTAATTAGCTACAAGTGGCTCCTTGAGCTGTTTGGCTAGAGGAGGAAGAAGGGCAAGGCTAGCTCTCCTCTTCTCTCTACGTGGTGTGTGTAGTTCTAATGGATCAACCCTTTGCATGGGTGCCCTGGGGGATTTATATAGGCCTACCCCCAGGGGTACAATAGTAATCCATCTGGGTGTGGACCTAGGTCGTCAGTGTCTGTGGGCGCCGACTTCTCCGCCGGCCACTGGGGCCCGCTGACTGGTGGGTCCCGCCACCTGCCGACCTCTTGGCCAACAAGCTGGGCCCACCACCTGTAGGCCCTGTCGTCTGCTCATCACTATAGCCTCGCCCTTGATGACGATGGCTTTGTCGGTGCAAGCATGGCTACAGTGCCGCTGCCTGGCGGGCATTCACTCTAGCCTCACCCCGTCTTATCTGGTTAATGGTGCACAAACTTCCAGGGTGAAGGTAGGCCAACTGTTGGGAGCCATCCTTCCTTCATGCCGTCTGGTCTTGCCAAGCCACCTTCTATTGGCTCTCTGGCAGGAGGGACCCGCCGCCTGCGGGCCGTACTGATAGCTTGTCGTGGGGGCATGGTCTCTCTGTCATGGGTGATGTCATGGTTAATATGGCAACAGTGTTGCGCCAGGCGAGGGATGGCCGCCCGGTACGATGCACTGTGGCCTCACTCGCTCCGGGATTCGGGGGTGGCAGGCTTGTTGGAGATATGCCCTAGAGGCAATCATGTATGATGATATTTCCTATGTGTTTATGAATAAAGATAGTCCTTGGACATTATCAATGATGTGTATCAGCAAGTACGTGACTTGTTTGTGGGACTATGCATTGTATGATGACTGTCCTAAAAGGTCCCTAGTCGAAAGGGCTGTGTGGACGCGCGGCCGACTAGACTAGCATATGACACGATCTATGGCTCGGTCTCACTAGACATGGAGCATTGGATGCTAACCGGATAATATGGACTCGGAAGGATCTGGTTGGATTCGACGTAGTCGAATCCAAGTCGAGATAAGGTCTGAGTTGGACAGACCCAACTATGAGACGCAGCGATATGTCATATGTGAGTCTCTAGTACAACATACATTCTATGTCCTAAGACCTGAGCTGACGCATGTATTCGGGATGGTGACAGACTTGCTTTGGGCCGACCAAACGCTACTCCGTGATTGGGTAGTTACAAAGGTAGGTTTCAGGTTTGTCCAGTCCCATGCTGCGAGACATGGTCAAACAAGATGGGATTTGCCCCTCCGATCAGAGAGATATACTCTGGGCCTCTCGTGTGATCCGACCAGGATAAGCATGGCCATGCGATAGGGATTATGAGATAATCCGGTTTGTGGTCGGTATCACTGGAACGAGAAAGAGGTCGGGCTAGCACAAGGATGACAGTCTCGCCTTGAGCCCGACAACATATATCGTGTGGCAAAGGGAACAGAAGTATGATGTACAGGTTCGCCTAACTAGCTTCATGGTCTGCTTGGTGTTCGGCATGCCTTGCTAGAGGCCGCTACCAACCATGCAGTTCAGAGGTGATCCGAACTGCGACCACGTTGACTTGAATCTAAGTGGTCACGCGCTTAAGGGAATGAACCTACGAGGTCAGATCCGAGGACACTGGTCGGATGTGATCCAAGCTATATTCGGATTGTGGCCGAGTAGAATTGTGGGCTTTAGGGTCCGTGCGAGGCCCAAGTGTTGAGCCCGCGGCGGGCGCCTATATAAAGTGGAGGTGCGGCACACTCATGCGGTTGATCGCTTCGGCACCGCGACTAGGGTTTGCATGTGTTGCGAATAGCCACCTCCACTCGCCATCGGCTGTGTGATCGGACCTAGCAGTCCGCCGCACGGTGTTCCTCCTGCACGCACGGATACCGTTAGAGGCAATGCACTTGCACCGCTCTGACGAACTTGTACGTGGGATCGAACGACCGGATGTTTGAGGGAGATCAGACGAGGAGGAGACGGTCCACGCGGACGCGCTGCCCCAACTCTTCTTCTGCTGCATGGCACTGCGCGTCTAGTGGTAAGGAACTGTGATCCATATCCCGTAGCATGTTCTTGTTGTTCTGCGTGTAGGAAAATTTTAATTTGCAGTCGATGCACCCTACCGTAGAACCCAACAGTGGTATTAGATCCTCTGCTATAGGATTTGGTTTCAGATCGTATGCATATTAGATATGTGGAGGCAGCAGATGAGATATGTTGTCGTTGATAAGATCGGCTATGTGCACGGTTGATGTGATCAACTACACATGGGGATTGTTGAGGCTATGTTTTCTGTCTATCGGGATCGATGAGGTCGCGAAACAATCTACCCCTACCGGTCGGTCATCCGCCATCGGGGTTAACAGTGAAACGTAAACCCGAATCGGATTCGCGATGATCGATGAGATCGGTCAGATCAGAGAATTCGGCCTGATCGGAGTTCAGATGTGATCTGTGATTTCTGAAAATGTCGGGTGCTGCCCCTTCAAACCACGTCCGCTAACCGGCTAGCAGGACCGCCGTGTGCGTAGCGCCATGTATTTCGTACCGGACACACAAACCGGTAGAATGCGATTCTATGCATAACTTTGTTTTGCAGGTTTGATGTGAATAGTATGGCTCATGTGTATGTGATGCATGTGTGTATTTATACATGGCCTGCGTGTCATGTTTGTCAGCCGGCAGGAGCCAAAGTGCTGTCGTTATATTGTATAGCGACCTGCGTGTCGACTTGTGATTCTATGTAAAATTCATTACTAGTTGTAGTAGTTGGATAATAGAGATCAGGTTGATGGCTTGGCATCCCGGCATGACAAACAAGATGGAGTTCCTATATGGTCATCGGAGTCGGAGCCAACCTGGAAGAACGTCCATGAAGGAGCCATACTATTTCACAATATGTGTTTATTTGTGATTGTTATGCTTCTTTATTTCTATGCATGTTAGAATGGTAGAATGATGCCTCATGAATATCAAGCAAATTTCCATCCTCGATGTTGCACCTTCGCACGTCAAGTACGTCTAGTAGTGGGCTTATAAAATTGGGGTGCTGCTAGGTGTCCTTGAACTGAAGGGTTCGTGTCGGACACGGACATGCACTACATCAGGTTAACTTGACAAGACTATCAAAACGGTTTTGGGCCTTGTGGCAAAGAAGGTTGAGAGCCGGGGTATGAGATACCTTCCCGACCGACAGGAGTCGTATAGAGATATGATTAGCAAGGAGTTGCTTATCGAATAGGGTATGTTGGCTAGCAGTGATGCTAAAGCTCACTAGTCGCATGCGCTAGTGGGATCCTCAATCACTGAGAGTTTGCGGAGGGATGCTGACTTCAGTGGGAGTATTTCTGTTTATGCTAGAATTACTCTACATAAACACATTGCTTAGTGATTGCATATTTTCTGTTGTAGATCAATGGCACCACCTGCTCAACCCAACTTTGCATTGAAATCAATTCTGGAAAAGGATAAACTAAATGGAACAAACTTTACCACCTGGTATAGAAATCTGAGAATTGTTCTCAAGCATGATAAAAAGGAACATGTTCTAGAGGGTCCACTTCCAGAGGAACCTGCCGATAATGCTAATGCCACAACTAAAAATGCCTACCAGAAACTCGTTGATGAATCAACGGAGATCAGTTGTCTGATGCTGGCTTGTATAGAGCCCGATTTGCAACAGCATTTCGAAAATGTTGAGGCTTATGATATGATCGAGAGTCTCAAGAGCATGTTTCAGACACAGGCTAGGACCAAAAGGTTCAATGTCTGGCAATCCTTGATGGATTGCAAGCTGAAGGAAGGTGATCCACTAAGCACACATGTGATCAAGATGACCGGATATGTGCAAGCTTTGGGTCGTTTGGGCTTCCTGCTCTTGGATGAGCTGGCTACAGATGCAGTTCTGGGTTCTCTTCTGCCTAGCTATGGGACGTTCATCTTGAACTATCATATGCATGGCATGGATAAGAAGCTCACTGAATTGCATGGGATGCTCAAAGTGGCAGATCAGGATATTAAGAAAGGCACGCATCAAGTGTTGATGGTGCAGAAATCGGCTAAGTTCAAGAAGAGTTGGTCCAAGAAAAAGGCTAAGGCAAAGGGCACGAAGACGGTAACCTCTACCGCTGCGCCAAAGTCTGGACCGGACTCGAAGACTGTTTGCTATCACTGCAAGGAGACCGGTCACCGGAAGAGGAACTGTAGCAAGTGGCTTGCAGAGCATGGCAAGAAGGCTGGGAATGCTGCTTCAGGCAAAGGTACACTTGTTGCATATGTTATAGACATTTACCTTGCTGACATACCTAGTAGCTCTTGGGTATTTGATCCAGATCGGTTGTTCATATTTTCCAACTCGATCCAGGTGCTGGTGAGAACTAGGCGTGTGGCACAAGGGGAGATTGACATCAGGGTCGGCAACAAAGCAAGAGTTGCTGCGTTGGAGGTCGGTACGATGCAGCTCCAGCTTCCTTCCGGATTCAATATGGAATTGAAAAATTGTTATTACATTCCTGCACTTAGTCGGAACATTATTTCTGCCTCATGTTTGATGAGTCAAGGTTATGAATTCAATTTAAAGGACAATGGTTGTTCGACATTTTTGAATGGAATGTTCCACGGCTATGCAACTATTGTTGATGGGCTATTCATATTGAATCTAGAACATGAACCGGTCTATAACATGAATGTCAAGAGGCATAAGCCTAATGAGATAAATCCGACATACTTCTGGCATTGCCGGCTTGGACACATTAGTCTGAAACACATGAAGAAGCTCCATGATGATGGGCTCCTAACTTCGTCCGACTTTGAGTCGTTCAAGACATGCGAATCATGCTTGCTCGGCAAGATGACTAAGTCTCCTTTCGCAAAGAGTTGCGAGAGGGCGTCCGAGCTATTGGAACTTATACATACTGATGTGTGTGGTCCAATGAGCACAACTGCCAGAGGTGGCTATCAGTACTTTGTGACTTTTACCGACGACTTGAGTAGATATGTATATATCTATTTGATGAGGCACAAGTCAGAGACTTTTGAAAAGTTCAAAGAGTTTCAGAATGAGGTTGAGAATCAGCTGGGCAAGACTATAAAGCTTCTACGATCTGATCGTGGAGGTGAGTACATGAGCCAGGAGTTTGGTGATCATCTGAAAAGTCGAGGTATAGTACCTCAGCTCACACCTCCGGGTACGCCATAGAGAAACGGCATGTCGGAACGGAGGAATAGGACCTTGTTGGACATGGTCCAGTCTATGATGAGCAAATCGGATTTACCATTGTCATTCTGGGGATACGCTCTGGAAACTACAGCTTTCACACTTACACTACAAAAAAAAGACACATCTGTGACATTTTGGGCCGAACGAATTTTTTTCTGTCATACATATGACACTTCTATGACGATAATTGTGACAAAACCCGGTATCATCATAGATGTGGTGGGATCCTACTTCTATGACAAAAAATCATGACAGAAAATGGGCTTTTCGTCCTGGGCGGGCCGGAGACGCAGCTGCATGACATTCTTTGGGCCGTCCATGACAGAAAAAACCGTGGTAGAAGCGAGGGGGAGGAAAATTTCGGGGAGTTGCCGGTTACGATGGGAGGTCGAGGGCCGAGCAATGCGTGTTTCTCTCGTACACATACGCGTGTGTGTGCGAGGCGTTGGCTCTAACTGAACCCGAGCAAGGCGTTGGACTCTAACTGAACCCGAGCGATTGCACTGCAGGCTACGCGTTACTAAACCCGAGCGGTCGATCGATGGCTGTTAACTGAATCCGATCAAGCGATTCCTTCGCTACTTCTGCTAACTGAAGCCGATCGATTGGATGAACAGT
>NC_041387.1:426033043-426052326 GCF_002162155.2 Triticum dicoccoides | reverse complement strand
TAGTACGCCACACCCCTCCCGATCAACAAGACCCCGTTTCGACCGTAGGAGGTCCTTTTCCTCCGTTTTGCGGTATGCCACACCCCTCCCGATCAACAGGACCCCCGTTTCGACCGTAGGAGGTCCGTTTCCTCCATTTTGCGGTATCCCTCACCCCTCCCGATCAACAGGACCCCCATTTCGAGCGTAGGAGGTACGTTTCCTCCGTTTTGTGGTATGCCAGGCCCCTCCTGATCAACAGGATCCCGTTTTGAACATGTCCGGTCGAACACAAGGTCGTTTCCTCCGTTGTGCGGTACGCCAGGCCTCATTTCCATCGCCTGTTCCCTCCAAGCCCTCCCGATGAACACGACCATGCATTCCGTTCCGACCCAGCCGGTTGGCTCCCCATGAACACGACGACGACGCTGTTTCTCCGTTCTGACCCAGCCATGTACGTATGCGCGAGTAGGCGTTCGAGACCCTGCCCGTATGTACGTACATGTCTATATTTTCTTTCTTGCACCCTCGCCGCTATACGTATGTGTACATGCTACGTGCGTGCCTCTACTATGAGACGTGCACGCCTCAACATCGACCAGTATGTACGTACACGTTCGCGACGAGAACGACAACGCTACGTACGCTTTGACCAGGTGGGTCCCGACTGTCAGGCACTTCCTTGCCTGTGAAGATGTAGCTGGTTGGTCCCAGCAGTCAGGGGGGCGAATCGTTTTGTTTTTTTTGCCCGGACACACTTCTTTGTGTGCGAAGATGTAGCTGGTGGGTCCCAGCAGTCAGGCTGGCGAATCGTTTTTTTTGCCCGGACACACTTCCTTGCATGCGAAGATGTAGCTGGTGGGTCCCAGCAGTCAGGGGGCGAATCGTTTTTTTTGCCCAGACGCACTTCCTTGCGTGCGAAGGTGTAGCTGGTGGGTCCCAGCAGTCAGGGAGGAAACGTTTTTTTTGCGAAATACGGTGGCCCGTCCGGTGGGTCCCCGCTGTCAGGTGGAGGAATAATTATTTTCCACGTAATAAGGTGGCACTTCCTTGTTGCGGCCGTGGACCCAGCTGTCAGCCTCTCCACATATAGTCCATGTCCGATGGAAGTCGTTCCTTGACCACCTTGACCACGCCGCGCCGAGAGCACCAGGGCGGTGGACGACGGCGAGGCCTAGGAAGGGGACGACGGGGAGCCGGGGAAGACGCGGTAGTGGAAGCCTGCACGGAGAGGAGTACGAGGGTTCACTGGTTCGGCTGCGGTGTGAGGCTGCCGTCGCCGGAGGGCCTGGCCAGCGGTGGGAATAGTAGGGGGCGGTGAGGCCTCCGCGGCAGCACATCCTGCCACGGGAGGCAGGAGCATGCGGCACGACTGGTGCTGCTTTGGGCGGCTGGAGCAAGAAGACCAGAGGTTGAAGAAGCACTACGGCCGTTGGATGGACATCGTACGGTCACTGGAGCTAGAATCATTTATATTGACTAAGTTGACAAAGCCCTCCGTCCCCGTCAACTTAGTAGGCCCACAAGTCAGCCTCCCACCAAGGTGGGTCTCAGCTAGCAGGGGGGTATTCATTTTTTTGCACGTAATAAGGAGGCATTTCATTGCGTGTGGCCATGGACCCAGCTGTCAGCCTCTCCACGTACAGTCCACTTCAGATGCATGTCGGTCGTTGACCACGTTGACCACGCCACGCCGAGAGCACCAAGGCGGTGGACGACAGCGAGGCCTAGGAAGGGAACGACACGGAGGCAGGGAAGACTCGGTAGTTGTTTCCCACGCGGAGGGGAGTACGACTGTATGAGGGTTTACTGGTTCATCTGCCGTCGCCGGAGAATAACAGCAGGTGTTGGACCGTGGGTGAGTAGAGGGATGGCTAGGCCAGCGATGGGAGTACGGTGGGGAGGTGAGGCCTGCGCGGCAGCACAGCCGACCGCGGGGAGGAGGGAGCAGGCAGTCCCGCTGGCGCTTGTTTGAGCGGCTGGAGCAGGAAGAGCAGAGATTGAAGAAGCATGACGGCCGTTGGATAGACATCCAACATTATACAGGCCATCTGTGGAAAGCCTCAAATCTGTGGAAAACAGCATACATCCCATCTGCCATTATTTCAAATATTTTACAGCCCATTTGCTAATTCTTACGGATTTTTTTGGAGCCCATATTCTTATTGTTAGCATTACAGCCCATATTGTGGCCACGGTTAAAAAATTATACGAAATTTTGCATATGTCGGTGCGGTCTGAACCGAATTTTGAGTCACATTCAGACTGATTTTAAAAATAAATGTATATCAATATAAATCCAATAAATTGTCCACGCATAAAAATCAATGCAATTTAAAATCTCGAAATGAAAAAAAGATATTTGAAACTAATTGCCGGTTTGATATGTTTTAAAAATGTACAGCCCATTTCTTATTACTGATAGGCCAATTTCTCGGCCAGCCGAATGAAGCTCTCCTCGTCTTGAAAGATTTGCAGCCCAACGGGCCTGATAAAGCGACTTACTTGACAAATCACCAAAAAACTGGGCTAGCCATTTAAAAAAAAACTACTGGGCTGGTCTGTGGTAAACATAAAAGAAAAGGCTGTCTAGACAAGCCAGAGTGTCCCGCATAGCCCAATTGACACCCTGCTTCCGTCTCAAAAACAAATTAGATAAATGCCACTCCAATTATGGCGATTCATAAAAATGCCACTGCAATTTCCAAAATTTGAAAAATGCCACAGCAATTTTTGCAAACTTTGAAAAATGCAACTGCAGTTTGCAAACTTTGAAAAACGCCACTCCAGACTTCGAAAAATGCCACTAGAAATGGCATGAAATGGCATTTTTCAAAGTTTGGAAATTGCAGTGGCATTTCTCGAAGGCATTTATCAAATTAACCCAAAACAAAAATAACTGGGCGAGCTGCTGGGTCCCTGGTGTCAGCCGGTCGTTGTGCAATTCTCTCGTTTATTGACTACATTGACAATGGCATGGGACCCAGATGTCAGAAATCCACAAGGAGGAGCCATTTTTTATTGGCTTGAAATAAGGAGGCACTTGCTTGCGTACTGCCATGACCTTGGCGGGTCCCTGTTATCATCCTCCCAACGTACAATCATCTCCTGATTGTGTACGCGTCAACTTGCTAGGCCCACAAGTCAGCCTCTAAACCCGTGGAGGACAAATACAACCCATTTAAAAAAATAACAGCCCATTCCATACGTTCAAACGGAAAGTTCAACATTCAGAGCGATGTAACAGGTCTGATCCACATATAGAGTACTGAACTTCCACGTTGACAACCATCATAGCCAAGTTAACTATCTACTCCCACTAGACAAGTACTAACTTACTCTTAGCTAACTAGACGATGCCGACCGCCATCTGTGGTACACGCTAAACGCCGGCACCGGCGTACTGCGCCTCGCCTCGGACTTGCCAGAGGTGCGATAGGGCGTGTTACTCGTGTGCATTGGCTTTTTCCATGCCGGCGTGGTCCATCGAAGCTTCGGCTTCCAAGCGGGAAACCCACTTGACGAGCTAGTAGTAAAAATCGGCGTCGCGAACGCGTGTGTGCCCGACAGCCTCCAGGGCTATTTGCCGGGCGCCGGCCTCCACATTCTCGGCCCAGTTGCGGTCGCTCTGCTCGCGACTCAGAGCATTGGTGCGCTGCTGCTCCATGTCCCGCTAGCACCGCAAATCAGCGATACGCTCCTCCTCCGCCAGGTGGTCCCGCTCCAATAACTCCTGCTCCTCCGCCATGCGGTCGCGCTCCAACAACTCCTCGATCTGCGCATTGCCATCTAAAGACAGATAGAATGCCTCCTCACTCTGTCTGCCTTCTGGTGAAAAAACGAACACTAGTTCCGGCGGTGACCGCCTCCGGCGTCGCCTACCACGGACGGGCGGGGGCATGGCGGACGTGGCGAGCGACGTCGGGCCGGTGGTGGCTTATGAGGATATGGCGAGTTGGGTCACGACGGCACCGGAGAAGGCCAGGAAACAGTACTTATGGGGGGAAGGTAGCACGACGGTCATCGGAATTCAATGCATAATGGCTTAGCGCGCCAGCTTGCCGTGGAAAACTAGGGAAACTGAAATTATGACTGTGCCATCCCGTCCCGTCTAGGTCGCATGCCGGCATGGCGGTTAAACGAGTGCACTCGAATCATCTCCCTCCTTGTCAATAATGATTTCAAGGATTTAAAAAGCCCGCAACAATTAAAGCGTATCTTTTTTCGCATCAATTAGCTACCTTAATTACGGTCGGCTGCATGCAGGCACTCAGAATCGCTCGCAGGCAGTACGCGAAGCAGCATGCAACGAGTCGCAGCCGAGGGCACACATGCAGCCACTTAAATTGCTGGAATTAATTAGGCTCAAACTTCTGCATGCCGTTAATTATTGCCATGCCTTGGTCTTGCTGCTTTGCTCACGAGACTAATAAACCCGGACGGAGGGAGTACCTTGGTTGGTGAGAGGTTTGAATTAAGCCCTGCAAACTGGAAAGGAGGTACTAGTACGTGTGTGATCCGCTATTTATTCATGTAGGATCGAGTAGGTCGTTTCTTGAATTGAGCCCTGCAAACCGGAAAGGAGGTAGTACGTGCGTGATCCGCTATTTATCCGTGTAGGATCGATAGTGTAGCTTGTCAGTTTCTTCAGAGGTAGGCATTTTTATCCGTGTAGGATCGATAGTGTAGCTTGTTAGTTTCTTCAGAGGTAGGCATTTTTATTCAAAAAAACTGCCACTTCGCATCTTGTGTCGCAAATAAAACTGCCAGGAGCGCATTTGTAGGCTAGCTAGTGATTGATCAGTAACTTGTAAACACTGAGCGAACAGAAATAAGTAACTGTTAATGCATCTCAATGATTCACAGATCATATACAAATATGTAGCTCCAAAAGCAAAGATCCGCCACTTCGGATCTTGTGTCGCAACTAAAACTAACTAGTACGATTCCCATACATAAGATCAACATGTTAATGCATCTCAATGATTCACAGATCATATACAAATATGTAGCTCCAAAAGCAAAGATCTAGAACAAACATCTGTTCTTCCTACTAACATGGATGCTTCTCTTGGCCAACATTCAGTACAGACTGAAAGACAAATTTGTTTGTGAAGTCTACAATTCCTCTTGCAAACGTAAGTGGTTTCACCAACAGCTGGAACCATGAGAATGAACCACACATGATGGAGGAACATCCACTGCAATATGATTTGGTCTTCTCTTGATCACACCGCGAGACTACTTTCGGAATACAAACTTTAACTTAGGGAAAATGATTCCCATTGTATAATGAGACCAAAGCAATGAAGCACCTAGTGTTGGCCAGTAAATAGTACAGTACTACTTTTCTGCAGTCCATGAAGTGACTATCCAATCTTTGTGTCTATTTTCAAATGGCACTGCATGCAGTGACTATACTATTCTCTTGTGCAATTCAACCAAAATTGCGGACACTTTGTTTGTCTATCAAATAGCAACGAGCAGACATCTCTGTCTACACAAATATCAAGCAGCTAGTAAACATATACCACACCATGTTCGCAGTGATGGAAGAGGTGAAATCGATACAACCGAAATTGGGCATCCAATCATTGAATCATGTCCTGCACCTCCAATGTAGGTCCACCCTGCCAATAAATTCACATGCAAACCACTAGTATTACTATCTAATGATAGTACAAAAAGAGTAGCAAGATAGTAGCAAACCATGTACCTTCGTAATGAACAGCTCATAGTGCCACCAATTTGATATAAAGGTTTGGAAAAAAAACATGCTCCTAATGTTGAACCAGTTGGACTTTTTGTGCAGTTCCACTAAAATCGAGCATCCCTGTTTGCATAGATATTGAAAGTGTGATTACTATAAAAGTGGCACTATTTGAAGAATAGACTCACAAATATAAGCATTCCAATTTCTTAACGGTAAAAGGTAGCAAGACTGTTTCTAACCACCTATTTGAAGGAATAAATAAAGCAACAGCGGCTGATGTTAGGAAGGCATACATAGTTTTTTCTGAAAAACTGAGCCATTCCTGACCTTTCCTCTTCTTTTAAGCAAATTTTGTGCAGTTCTACTAAAATAAAATGCCATCACCGCCTTGACAATTCAGTGACACTGTACAAAAGGAAATGACTTAACATTACATCATGATGTCGGGTATGTAGTCGACAGGCATTAGAGACAAACATACACACCTCCTCCGATAACATAATGAACATTAATTTTAACAAAGGTGTGACTAGCTTTATCGGGATAATTTGAGTGAACTCTACATCCTCTGTTCCTTAACATAAGACGTTTTCGCGGTTCAATTTAAAGTACCCAAACGTCTAGTATTTAGAAAAACAGGTAGTAGTTTTCTTGAGCACATATCTGGGAAAGATTGCCACACTTTATTTATGTCCATACGCTAATGCAACACCATTCGAATACTACAAATATACACTAATCCAGTGTCTAGTACAATAGTAGAGTAGTTAGTTTATTACAGGGTACAGTACAATGGTTTTACTAAATAGATTTCAATAAACTCTAGCACTGGAAGGTTTCTATAAGAATTAACAATACAAAATGTAAGGGTAACAAGTTTCAGCATTGGTATACTAGCTGTGCATGAGCATTAAACCAAATACAGAAGTGTGAAGGTAACTAGCATTATTAACTAATGACAGTATAAAAAAATTGCAAACCATGTACCTCCAAGGTAAATATCATTTCGAACTCGGGGGGACCTTAAAAATTGCTATCCCAATCTTGATAATCGATCAAACATAAAAACTTGATCGAACGAATCAAGAGAACAGCCGGAGGAGGAGGTGCCCACTCAAGACCTTTCCTCTTGTCTTCATAATTGTCTGTGCAGTTTAACCAAAATAAAATGACATCAGCGCCTTGGCATTTTGGTGACATTGTACAAAAAAATTAACTTATCTCATGAAAGTGAGGTATGTAATCTATAAGCATTAACAGCGCAAAAATCTGAAGGTAGTTACAAGTTTCATCGTTGGTATACTGGCTGTGCAACCGCATTAGAATGCCTTAGTTGAAAAATCTTTAATACATCCACAATCAACAGCTAAACCCTGAAATGATCCAGTGACATTAAATGGCATTGCTTAAATTTATCGGTGGCATTAGACTGAGAGCGGCATTAGTTAAATGTGGCATCACTTTAGAAGTAGCATTGCTTGACTTGACTGCTGGCATTATACTAACAGCAAAAAAAAGTGGCAACAAGAGCATGGGAGGACCATTCGGACAGTGGGCGCACCAGTACGATGTACCTCCGCGGACGCAGAGTGGTGAGGGAGGTATGGTTGCCCAGAGCAACAAATATCCAGGCATCATATGTGGATTACGTCCCATTTTTATTCTCTTTAGCCACCTTTTTCCTATGTGAGGACAACAAACCGATCGACCTGCTCATTCTCTATTGCGTTGTCATGCCTTTCTACCCTTCTTAAACCAAGAGACACGAGACTCGTTCCTTAGCTACTGATTTTCCCCTTTTCAACATAGATGCGGGTTCGATGCCTACTCTCTTGGACAGTATAGTCTCCCTTCCTTTCCTTATTCAACCCAGACATGGATTAGTCTGCATGAAGTAGGGTTTCCTTTAATAGTGCAAACTATGGTTTTCGTCTGCGTGGCCAGCAGAGTAGAGGATAGCACATTGGGAAGATGGTGGAGTGGAAAAATATCCACAAGCAACAACATGCCAGATGGGGCAATAGAACAAGGGTATGGTTCGAAAAGAGGTAGCATACCCGAGGGTCGGCGGGAAGTGGCTTCGCTCGTGGTCGTCGTCCTCCGCACACACTACGGCAGCGAGCTTGGGGATGGAGGCCATCCTGTGTGGGCGCTAGGTCTGAGAGGACAGCCTTGTCGTCAGTGCATGACCTCGCTCGCCGCCGACGAGTGCGTCAACGTTGCACGTCCTTTTCTTCCCCGGTGGATCTGTGACCACCGGTGAGGAGGGAGAGAGGGGCCGTCTTTTTTATATTTGGAGAGAGGGTGGTAGTGTGAGAAGCAAGTGGGCAGCCCTTGGCAAGAAAGCGCTGAAGCTCCAACCTATATATCTTTTTTATACTACTAGTACTGGAGGTGGAGTAGTGGTAGAGTAGTTTATATTTTCTCTGCGTATAGTACTAGTTAGTCGTGCTTGAAAACTGAACGGCACACCATTAAAAAAATAAAGGTCGATAACTAATGCGGCACCTCGGACCAACGCGGCCAGATCGCATTTTGCATGAGAAATTACACACCATGTTTCATTGACATGTGGTCCCGTTCCAACATACCAGTGAGACGACGGCGAGTAGTAGGCGTATTTCCGAACCGACGTGTAGGCCGGGGCGCCCCTTCGTGAACCGTGGCAAACTGGCAACCTTCCACCAACTCTTTGCCTTTCCCTCTCGATTTGGAACTGCTGTCGCACGCTCTTCCTCTCGCTCCTCCATTTTCCTTCAGCCCTTCACCCTTTCTTCTGCCATTGTTCGATCGTCTTCTCCATGGAGGGAACAGGACGAAAATGACCCCGTTATTCTTGCCCCGATCTGAAAGATGACATGGTGGAGGAACTCATTGATCGGTGCAACGTCATCACCTCGGCTAGCATGGCAGGTTCGTTCAAGCCCATTCTCGACTCAACTAATAACATCATTACAAGGAACCCAAGAGTCAAGGAGCGGTTTGATCTCCCCTATCTTCTTTGCCGTGACCCTGATGACTGGCGCCGTCACGACGGAGGCCTCGCCCTGTGCAAGTTGATGCCGCTTGATAATGATATGTATGATGTTGAGATGCCATCGCTTGAGGGCAAGGCTTGGGCAGGCGCAAATGGAGATTGGGTTGTTTACATTGGGTCCAACTGCGAGTGGGAACTTGTGAATGTGTACACTCGTGACCGGGTTCCACTTCCAAAAATCTCAACAGACTGCCCAGAGGTTGAGCACACCGGTATTGTACGCACGTTCAAATACAATCATGGTGACTGTCTTCTACGGAAGATAGCAGTTTCTTGAGTTCTCAACCGCTCTTGGAATTACAACAACTATGAAGTTGTTGCTATCTTCGACAAGCTTGTTGCCGTCCTTGGTGGTTTGACTGGATGGATATTGCTCAAAAATTAGTTTCTGTACATGGATGAGTACTATGATGCAATTCAATACGAGGGCCTTGTGTTCGCTGCCACCACTCGTGGCACTGTTTTTGCATGGCATCCTCGTTGTTTCGGTACGTTTGTCTTCCACTGTAATTATAATTGTTTCATCCACGTGCATGCGGGTTAGCAAGTTTCCCTTTACTAATTAACATTCTTCTTGTGTTTCCAAGGTCCTATGAACATTCCACCACCTATACTCGAAGATTTTTATAACCAAGGGGGAGATGACGATGGTGATGATCACGAGCATGAGGACGAGCAGCGCCCATATACTATTTGGCGCCTGGCAACTAATTCCTATGGATCACCTCTTCTCGTGTGTATACAACCCACTGATGATGTTACTGCTAAGTAAGCAGATGTAGTCTCCCATGGTCGCACTCTCCGGACCTATTCCAACACCCGTTGCATGGTATTCGGGATGGATACTAGTGTGCTAGCGCCAACTCCTTCTCCCTGGTACAGAATTGATAGTCTTGGAGAGAACTCGCTCTTCCTTGGACAAAACTATCCAATGATGGTGACAGGCGATCCAACTGCTGCTGACACAATGTTACTACCATTTATGAGAAGCAACTGTGTCTATACCTCAGACATTTGGGTTGTTCCCTACCCTGGTACTGATATAGTAGGCCGCTTCAGCCTAGATGATCAGTCCTGCGTTGGTCTCCAGATCGACAATGGATGGCCCGTCCCAGAGAATCACTTGTGGTTCAAAGCAAGTGTTTCCAACGCCGAGGAATGGTTGAGTTGAAGTTCATTTCATTTCTTGTTATTTGTTGTGTGGTGAAAACTTTAGTATTTATAATATATCCTCGTTGTCGATGTGGGTTGATGACCTGTTGTATGTAATAAAATGATATGCCTGTGATAAACTTACTAAATTTATGAATGGCTTTCGAGTCGCTTCTGTGAGTGAGTGGTGCGACAAGGCAAAAAATAATTTTCTGAATACATAATTGTACATGCATTGCAACAGGTTATCGGATGAGGCCAATCAACAATAGTAGTACACTATTTGTACTACTTCACATGCTTCACGCGTCGTGCGGGTGTTTTAACTGTAGCCATATTGTACTACGTAACCAGCACCTCGAATCCTCGATACTAGTAGTACTATATAGTAAGTAGTAGGAGTAGTAGGGTGGCATGGGCCAGAACAAGCATTCACGTCCAGGAGTACGGCACACGCCACCAGCACGACTTCCATCTGACACCATATTTCTTGGAGTCCGTGCTAGAGCAATCTCTTCAATCTCATCATTTCTCTAACTCAGCCATCACGCGGCGGGCGAGGTGGGGGTTTGCCGATAGTCGGTTTCCTTAACTGCAATCCCACTTGTAAGGCCATATGCAAGGCACGACCCCAAACGGACCTCCGTTTTGCACGAACTCCAACGATAATTTTGACTAGAAAAGCAAGACCAAAGAAAACAAGAACCACAAGAATACATTTTACTACTCCTGTAAGTTGGATTAGTGCCTTCTCGATGCATTCATTGTTGATCTGCGGAGGCTCGATCTTGCATGCTTCTTTCTTCTTCGAGTGTAAAGAAGTAGACGTTGCTTCCTCGCATCTAGTCTCATGTCTAGCCTCTATTCTAGTACTCCCTCCGATACATTTTTCTCTGCGTCTAAGCAGCAACATGCATACCAAGTAGGAGTATCAACAAGTGCACTAATCTCAGCCTCTGTGCTAGCTAAAAGTGATAGAACATCTACTAAATTGCGCTCTATAAATATATGGATGTACTCTTCTTCCCAATACAAAAACTTGCATCCATTCTACTCCCTCCGTTGCAAAATACATGCCTTCTATTTGTGAAAATATATACATATCTAGACATGTTTTAGTATATAGGTACATCCATTTTTGGACAAATGGAAGTCAAGTATTTTGGAACGGAGGGAGTACACAATAATTTTTTTTAAGTTAGCACAACTAGTCTAATCCGAGAGCACAACCGAAGATTTGGTCGGGTTCTTCCTTTGTTTGCCGACACGTGGGACATCCAGCATCCAGGTCGTGTCATGAAAGAAAATAGAGTGGTAGTTGAATCCACGAGATGTGCATCTTGGGTTAAACTGTAAATAGAATCTTACTACTCTTGAGTAACTCCAAAAGCGGCCACCGAAGATCTTTCTTGGATTTGTTTTCATCACCAGCACGTCGAGGTGAAAGATGTGCGGGTTCAGTGGGTCCGCTTGAGTTTTCACTGACATGTGGGACCGCATGTGAGCAAACAAACAATGGGCTCCGCGTGTCCGCTGGCTGGCTGAGAAGAGAGATAGAGGAGGGCTGAGCACGGACTACAGGAAATTTGTTCTACGTACCTCGATATAGGCTCGATATAGTGGGGTGGCATGGGCCATAACTAGCATTCACGTCTAGCAGTACGGCACACGCCACCCACACGAGTCCCATCGGACACCAATTTTCTTGGAGTTTGTGGTACAACCATCTCTTCTCCCTCCTGTTTTCTCAGCATCCCGTGGTGGGCGGGGTGGGGGTTTGCCGATAGTCGGGTTGCTCAACTACGGTCCCACTTGTAAGTGAAAATGCAACACCGCACGCATTCCCGCTTGAGCGGCGTGCCGGACCAACCGTCTGGGGGGTGCGACACGAACACGGCAGGCTTTTCCTTTTGAACTCGTAACTTGTAAAATTTGGTTATGCTCCATGGCGTGATCGATAGATAGAAAATAACGATTTTGCCTAGAGTAATGAGAAGTTTGGTTCTGGTGGCGTTCATGCATGGAGTACGTACAAAAATTATGAAGTTGATGCGAAAGGTAAGATAATTACTGTAGTATCATATACTACTACATGGATTTGACGGAAAGATAAAAATACATACGGATCCATCAACGATATCCTTATGCCCTAGTGCACCGGGTCACCAACCGACGCGTGAGGAGCAGTGGCGTTGGCGGTGAGCTCAACGTGCTTCTGAACAGTGTCGTCCAAGGTTGCCCTGCGGTCCAAGAAGGCCAGCATCCTATCGTCCTCCTCTTGCATGTAGTAGTCCTTGTGGACGATTTGTGCATAGACGTGGTGATTATGTCGATGGTGTCTTGCTGCGCCAGGCGCTGCGCGTGAGCGCGACCTCGAGGTGGACATTCTCCAGCGTGACAGCGGGCAGTCGCAGGGCCACCAGTGCGTCGAAGAGGTTGTCACCATAGTGGCCGTTGAGGGTGGCGGGCATCGCAGAGCCTGGGCGCGTCGGCTGGAGGGTTACGTCAAAGTCGTCCATGAGCTTCTTGACAACGGTCAACTTGTCGAGGAAACCGACAAGGACCTCATCGAACAAGGAGACGAAGCTGTCGTCCAAGCGGCCCCTCGCCCTGGCGGCCTCAAGAAATACTACCTGGAGACGTTCCTCGTTGCCGGGCCACAGGTCGGCATCATGGACCATCTAGCACAGCCGGCTGATGCTCACGCTCATCGCCTCCATGGGTCTAGCTTAGCTTCTAGTCAACTGATCTTGCGATTCGAGTGATCACTCTTGCCCTTGGTTAGCGTGCGTAGGTGCGTAGGATTTCGTACTACTCCTCGGCCCTCTACTGCACCTTCCTTTGGCTGTATGATAGGTGGGCCAGCCACCCCCTGGGCCCACGTGTCATTCACCCAAAGACAGTTGCCGTAAGTCAATGAAGCTGTGTCCCCCTCCGTGCCGGTGCAGTATAGTCATCTCACCAGACCTCTAGTTGGGCCCAAACGAGAGAAGTTTGATGTTTACTGGTTTATTGGTCCCCGTTGCATTTTGCGCCAAGTTTTGACCTCTGATTTAACTAATAAAATGTTAATGCATGTAAACAAAAATGTTGTGTAATTCACCTTACGAAAACCAAATAATCCCAAAACACTTAGGCACGGTGCATTAACTCCCTCCTTGTTTCTTATTTCGTGACATATCAACCAATGAGAGATGTGGGTCATGCATGCTTTCAATGACTTGAGACTACCAAACATGACATGCAGTGTTTAGTTCATTGCATGTAATCCTATTAGTATTCTAGTTAGCAAAAAAACATTAAGTTCTCTCGCCGATAGGAATAAAACACCATCTATTTATTTATAGAGGGAGTAGTACATTTTTTGTGACATGCATTACTAGATATTGGTAGTCAAATACTAAAATCCAGATGGACGTGGTAGTACTCCTAAATCCAGACGGTGGTGCTACTAGTACTAGTAGTAGTACTACCAATGTAGTAGTAGGAGTACTAGCACTGTACTACTCGTTGGTCAAATTATTACGTGTTGCTCCTCACAGTGAAGTGACAAGACCCTGCAACGGAGATGACACCTGAGTATAGGCGCCGTGTTCGGTATACACATGTCATTGAAAGCATGCATGACCCACATCTCTCACCGTATGCAGTCACTATCATCATGGCTGTAGAGCTAGCCTACTTACAACTAGCCCTGTTTGACATAATTTCCCATGCGTAGATGCCCGTGCATTGCACGGAACACCAAGATTGGGGGTGGACGGCTCGGGCAGCTGCCATCGTGCTAGATTTTTCCACGGCCTTCTAGATGTGGTGGGGAGGAGATAAGGCTGATTGTGAGAGACAAGGAGTTTTTTGTAAATAGGGAACAAGTGCGGGCATCTTTTTGCAAAAATGGAGAAGCTTGGTTTGTATGCGTCAGATCTAGATCCGACGGCTATTGGTGAAAGATGGGAGGCACAACATCATCACCAACTCAGGACCTGTTTGATTCGCAGGATTTTGAAAACGCAGGAATAGGACACGGCAATATTACAAGTTTCAAACTGATATTACAAATGTTGGGAGTAATGCTGCACCTAGGAAGAGGGAATTACTAGGAAGTTTACGTAAGAACTTTCATTACTTTAGGTGGATGCAACATTATTATACAAACTAAAATCCACCGCCCTGACAAGTCACTAATGGGCAAATAAGTTTTCGAGTCTCTGGCCACTTGATGTTTCAAAAACAAATTCAGCTTCTGCGGAGACTTTGTCATCTAGGCTTAGACGCTTGCGGTGATCAGCACGCCATTCATTGTTGCGCCAGAGAACGCCAAACCTCATTACCTTGAGCACACTTGCCTCCAGAACAAAGAACCTGGCCAATTTAATCTCAGATGTGCTGCATCGGTAGTCGATCAAATCAATTTCTGCAAGACGGAGGTCAAGGCATTCGATGAGATTGTTATAGTGTAACACATTTTTCACTTTCGGGTGTTTTTTTTATCTGCAAAAGAAGAGAACATATTAGAGCAGCTGGCTGCATAAGATTGCCGTGTCATCAAGAGGTACCAATATCATTCGCTCATACGATAGGGTTGGCTAGCTAGTGATATTTTCTCTCTCTCTCTCTCTCTCTCTCTCTCTCTCTCTGTTTCCTCTCATTTAACTAGGAGCACGTGAAGAGCTTGGGCATTTGTTGCCTTCCACTATGTGGCCGATGCCATATTTCGCAAAAGTATGCCACATAATACGCATCGATGTCAAATCAAAAGATTTTGGCACCGCTCTCGCGATGTGAGAGAATTGGCACCGCTGTGCACACAGACCCACATGTATAAACAAATCAATCAAACCAACTACACTAGCCTCTCACTCTCCCAAACAAGTGTTTTTTTATTGCCTCAGTCCTCTCTCTCTCTCTCCCACACGGTGTTTATTCATTGCGTGAGTTAATTTGGCACCGGAGCAAAGTTGGTCCAGATTGGGGCACCAGGTGAGCAATGGAGGGGCATCGATGCCAAATGCATCACAAGTGAATTTGGCACATGTTTTGGCCTACATAGCTCACTTTTGTACTCCCTCCGTCCCAAAATTCTTGTCTTAAATTTTTCTAAATACGGATGTATCTAGTTACATTTTAGTGTTAGATACATCCATATCTAAACAAATGTAAGACAAGAATTTTGGGACGGAGGGAATACTACCTCGTATTTAGTATAAAATTTTGACCATAGATTTACCTAAGAAAATGCCAATGCATGTCACTAAAAATTACACCATTTGAAATTATGTTCAAATACGAATCGAACGATATAGTTCTTAGTGACATGCATTAATATTTTGTCAGTTAAATCTATGGTCAAATTTTGATACTACAAAATTGGAAGAGTAAACCAGGACGGAGGTAGTACTTTCTCTTAGGGTAACCATAGAGTTATTGGAGTAGTCTAAGTTACTTTCCACTATGACTAGCCTAGGCTACTATAGTAGTACAGCATAAAAACGATGCAGGTGATGACGTGAGAAAAAATACTAAAAACATTTCTTTCGGTGCAGTGCGTAGATGCAGTTTTGAACACTACACTTGTCATCGTAATTTGGGAAAATTACAAAAAATTAAGCTACATTGTGATTACCGTTTACTTATAGGAAAGAAGTTTCACCTCGATGAGTAGCTTCTCCGTGCACGGAAAGCATGTAAGGAATCCAACAACTTGATCCATATTGGGGCCGATAGATTTTAGTGCTAAGATCTTCACTGTGCGCGTGGACTGGGTCAAGCTTGTGGGAATCATTTTCTGGAAGACGTTCGTAAATACATCAAGAAGAAATTTAAAAATGTGAATTTCAAGAAGACGGAGAAGAAGATGAGTGTTGTACCTGAACGATTACGGATCCAATAAAGAGTTTGGAGAATTTGGCAGACGAGTACACCAATGCTGTCAATTTCGGTGCGTCAATGACCCTGATTTTTGTTGGACCTTCTAGATCCGATACATGCAATCTCTCAAGGAAAGGCGCATTCTCAATGACCATAACGTGGAACAGCTGGAGTGATCTCTTCCCAATTGATGTCTTGTTGCAGGGCTAGCAAGACACATAAATCCATCGGAGATTCGTCGAGGCAATGTGGAGGCTAATGAACCCGTGGATCTTCTCAAGGCGAAGGTACTCGAGCACAGTACAGCTGCGGAGCAGGTGCTCCATAGACTTCTTCGAGATGACAACGTCAAATAGGTCGAGCTGCTTGAGTTGAGGGAGAAGAAGGGCGGGCGCGGCATTAATCTGGGGAAGATAGCAGGAGCTGAAGCTGGCGCGGCGCAGCGTTAGCGTGAGGCGAAGCACGGACGGCGGCAGAGAGCGACATCGTCCAGCTTCAAAGCTGAGCTCCTCGAGCTGATCTAGGGCGGAGGATAAGAACCACTCGTCGAACTTGGGTTGGACCTTGCAGTTGGTACTGCACATGCGGATGTCAAGGCGTCTGGCTAGCCCAGGGTGCGACGAAAGGATCTTGGAGACTGCGGCCATGCATTTGCAATCCCCGTCGCAGAGGCAGCTGTCGACGGTGAGGTTGAGGGGGACGCAGCGCCAGAGGGGGCGCCACTGCCGGGAGAGTAGGGCGGTCCGCACGGCAGATTTGGTGGGGAGGAGGCCGATGATGACGAGCAGCATGTCGTTGGGGAGGCTGCTGATGAAGTCCAGGCTCGCCGGATGCGGTTTTGGCTCGAGCCACCTCCGCTTGTTGGCTGCCTTGACGTCCATCTCAACCGGCGGTGACACCAGTGTACACGTGTGCTGGTGTGTGTTGTGTGCTAGGTGTGCGCGAGTGCGTCCTTCTGTGCATGCCGCCGCGCAGTGGTGAATTGTGGGTGAGTGCGTCCTTCGTGTGCAAGAAGTTTGTCCTCAATGCACCCTCTATTTACTAGCGTGCGGGGTGCTACCCCGAGTGGTTTCGACTTTGTTTACTTCACCGCGTGTTAGATGGGCCTCTAGTTTACTTATTTTCACCCACTTCCACATGGGCCAGCACACCAAGATATAGAACACGAGCTGACAATGCAGCATATGGATTGGTTGACCGGTCAACTAAACAATATACGGAGCTATACGCTGACACAGTGAGCGTATAATCCGTCGGTATAGAGAGTTCGAGTGAGAGGGGAGGCCCGTGAGAGATAGCAGAGAGAGAGAGAGAGAAAGAGCTACTCCCTCCATTCGATAATGTACTTCCAACATTTTTTTAAGTGAAACTTTTGAAACTTTGACCAAGTTTATAAAGAAATTACTTATATCTACAATACCAAAGATAAATGATAGTATGAAGTAAGTACATGTTGTGATGAATCTAATGATCGTTCCAGATGTAAATCTTTTTCTCCACATATACCTGGTCAAACTTTTCTGAGGTTTGACTTTTCAAAACATCCATATGCTTATGGACGTGACAGAGTCCCTAACGAGAGAGAGAGAGAGAGAGGGAGAGAGAGAGGTGTGCATGTGTGAAAGAGACATAGACAACACGCGATAAAAGTAGAGAAAAAGCGTGCGTGTCTTATGTAAACATATCACACATGCATCTTCGACAACGGAGGCAAGGTGAGGAGATAGCGTGTGGTTGTTTGGAACCGAGAGAGGAAGACCCCTAGCACGTGGCCAAGAAGGGTCTGACAAACAAGGGAGAGAGGTCGAGAGAGACGTACGGAGAAAATTCAGACATGGGGAGGAGAGAGTGTATGTTTGTCATAGAGAGATCCCCTGGAGATCGTGATGGGACTACATGGGTGGGAGATCGAGTGACAAGGTGTGTGCGTGATAGAAGATGCCCCGAGAGATATCGAGATAGACGTATGGATGGAAGGATACAATACGTGTGTTCCTGATGGCTAGTAAGAGATAATCATACTTAGGAGGGGGGGGGGAGTGCTTGCGCCTCATAGTAGGGGGGTGCGTGTCACATGGAGAGAGAACAAGGGCGGAGAGTGTTGGATGGGTTTATATGTATAGCGCGAGCGAGTCATGTGTATGTGTGAACCAGGGAGATATAAGGCGAGTTTGGCTTACGTCCTGAGCATCTTTTGTGTGGCATGGGGTTGTGGCTGGATTTCAGGCACGCTTGTTTGGTTGCTAACCTGTGAAAAAGAAAGCCCGCCTGGGCTGGGTTCCCTTGCACTTTAATTAGCCTGGCTGAACTCCAGACACTGCAAGTAGCCTAGCCCAAGCGACCGATTTCGATTGCCTGGCCGTGCCTGGTCGTGCGGCCACGAGGCTAACAGCAACATGGATGGATATTAGCATTAAATAATTGATGCATGGATTGATTGATGGGACGTTGATGCTTTGCCTGGCCCAGGCATGAACAAAACGCTTCAGCACCACACAAGCCTGGCCAGGCAGAAATATTTTACATCTCACGTCCACACCAGGCAGTACCAGCCCTCAAGGCATGAGGGTCAGGTCACGAACCAAACTGACCAATAAAGTTTGAGAGAGATTGAGGAGCCCCGATAAGGCTGAGTGGTGCGTCAAATAGCTAAGAGGGGGAAAGAGATATTCCATCCGCTCGATAACGCAGTGCATGTAAATTTTTTAGAAGTCAAACTTTGGAAACTTTGATCAAGTTTACGAAAATGTTATTTATATCTACAATACCAAAGATACATCATAGAAAACTACATCTCATGGTGAATCTAATGGTATATGTTTGTCGTACTAGATGTAATTCTTTTTCTCCACGTACATGGTCAAACTTTGTGATGTTTGACTTTTCAATAAATCTATATGCTATGGACGGAGGAGAGTGCCTCAGTCGAGACAGATCAAGTGCGTGTAAAGGAGAATGAGTAAGTGTGCAAAAAGAGTATGTGTGTGAAAGAGAAAGTGACAACAAATGATAAATTAGAGAGAGAGTGTTTTTTCGTTTCTTATGCGAACATATCACGCATGCATCTCCGAGATGGAAAAGCGAGGCGAGGAGATACATGAAGATAGCTAGTGTGTGATTGTTTGCAATGGAGAGAGACACCCCTGTAGCACATGGCCAATAGAGGTCTGGACAACAAGGAAAAAAGGTCGAGAGGGACACATGGATGGCATGGACGCATGGGGAGGGAGAGAGGGTGTGTTTGTGATAGAGAGATCCCCTCGAGATCGTGAGGGGACTATATGGGTGGGAGATCGAGGGAGTGCGTGCGCGATAGAAAGATGTCCCAAGAGAAATCGAGATAGACCATGCACATGTTTGTGATGGAGACTAAGATTAGCTAGTCATATACATATAGGGGGGACTGCGTGTGCCTACAATTGAGTGAGAGACCATCATACTTGGCTAGCTGGGCATGAGATTGTGTGTGTGTGTGTGTGCGTGTGAGATGGAGAGAGAATGAGGGAGAGATATAGAGTTTTAGATGGGCCTATC
>NC_041387.1:425973150-426032824 GCF_002162155.2 Triticum dicoccoides | reverse complement strand
CGACATAGTGGTGCGTGAGAGAGTTACGGGCAAAGAGCCAAGGAATTTGTGTGCGTACATGAGTGCACCCAAGATATCTAGCTTGGACTAGCTAGAGTATCATACATAGTGTGCGAGAGAGACCTATAGATGGTGTATATATGAATGCGAACAAGAAAGACCTCCCCCCCCACACACAAAGAGAGAGAGAGAGAGAGAGAGAGAGAGAAGAGAGAGAGGGAGAGAGAGAGAGAGAGAGATGGAGAGAAAGGGAGAGGGACCAACAAGGTTTTTGTGTCGGATGCGTGCGACAGAATTGAAGATTGTCGGCGAGAGAGAGTGAGAGAGAGAGATAACAGGAGTCCGGGAGAGGGGGAGGTCGTGTTTTATGCATCAAAGACTGATATAAACCATGTTTTGATATAAACTTGCATTCAAATATTTAAATTGGAGAACATGTTGTCTGCAATCCACACATGAACGGATATACGCATATATCAAACAAGATCATTAATTTGACTTTCAAAATCTTCATGGAGTACTATAATACTGTACAACATGCTACTCGGTTGAGGTGTTCAATTTTGGATTTAGCTGACTATTTTGACCTACTGAACGAGCTAGTTCATTGAATCGAGATATTTCATTTTGGGTTTGATTCACGTTTTTGAGTGGGTCAACTATTTGTCATATAGTAAATCGCTAGCAACAAGCATGTAAAGACACATTACTCCCGAGCATCATCTCTCCATCTGAAAAAGAAGTGGCAAGCTAATATTTGAAAATTTGATTCGAATCGACTTGGTAAGGTAGACGTGGATGCTCGTTCTCCCAAAATTTGAATGAACCGTTAAACATCCTCTCTGCTCAGTGGAATTCGCCCGAGCATATAAATGGGAGACGCGAAATTACCGTCCTATGTGGGACACACATCAATTGGCCCGTTGTACATCGAGGGTAGGTTCATAACTTCATCCCAGCACGCCTTCTCCTCGGCCGAAATGACATGTGCTGAATAATTCATAAACCATGGTCGGCAAAACACGCTCTCCTCGATCGAAATAGCTCGCGCCCACTATTTCAAAACACGCTCTCCTCGCCCGAAATCGCTCGCGCCCACTATAGTTCAAAACACGCCCTCCTCGCCCGAAATCGCTCCCGCCCACTATTTGGGGAGAAGCAAAGTTACTCTACTATCCTCGACCCTCAGTACACATACCCAAGCCGAGAACCCTATAGGCAAGGGTACAACTGTAACTCCCCCTCACACTCAGACAAATGCGTCTGTAAGACATGGTTCCACTCCCCTCCCAATTCCCCCCTGCCCGCCCCCATTCATACCTCGTGGGTGCCAAATCACCTTCTCCCCGGGAAGCTCCCTTCTCCCGAGCGACGAAACCTCAGCCCACCTCCATGGCACCTCCCACCGCACCAATTTCACAGCCGCCCTCCTCCCTAATGCCGGAGATGTTGTCCAATTGCCATCGTGCACTAGGCCGTGTGCCTCTTACTCCGTGCTGCTGGTGCTGCCCCGACGACGGCCGCGTGAACCGTATCGGAGCCGATTCACCCTCGCCGTTGTTCACAGCGCCGGAGCGGCTCCAACTTCGGATCCGTCCAGAGTCCTGGCGCTGCTTCCGCGTAGCCGTTGACCGTCGTGACATCGCTCTTTCCCTGCCGCCGGTCAACACCACAACCGCGCCGGCCTCACCGACTCGGCAGCTGGACCTGCCTACTTCACCATGCCGCCAGATAGGTCGCACCCTCATTCAAATCACTTTATTTAGGCGTCAGTTGTCTGAATTTTTATTACGGGACAATCGATTCCTAGTGGGAAGCATCACCCCTCGAGGCGACGGAGCTCCTAGGCTGCCGGTTGGCTGGTGTCTAACGTAAGGGTGCGGGGCCGCAAGTTTGCCGCGGAAGCAGCGCTTATATGGCTATCTTCTAGAGTTGTGTGGGTTGAAGGTACTGCCGCCGCCGGATCTGGATGACGGGGAGTCTTTGTGGATTGGCCCGAGGGCGGCGCAACCACGGCAGTGCGGTGGGGCGGGGAGCGGGTTTTGGCCGGGGCCACGGACGATGAAGGCAGGCTGCTCTGTCATTGGTCGCTGGCTCTTCGGGGAAGATTCCGAACAGTGTCAGCCGGGAGGCACAAGACGACCATCAAGCCATCCGGCGTAGATAGGACAGTACCAAAATAAAATAAAATTGTGTGACCCCAATTTAGTCTTCAGTCAACAGACGTGTGACCACTCTCGTACCTTGTTGTTGATCTCTTAGTGTATTTCTTCAGATCAAAGAGATATGTTGTTCTTAACATTATGTGTTATCTGCATCTTCAGACACATTGTCTTCCGACACACCGCAGCTGCTCCAACAAGGCAAGCATGCACCAAAAGGGAGCTACAGTCCCCACTCAACAGTTCCCTGCATCGAATGCGCGTGCCTGACATGGACAACCACAACAACTGCAGGCCATTGACAAGTCAGCACGTGATGCTCACTCCTATGGATGGCAGCCAGATAGGTTGTACGCTCATCTTACTTGTGTGCAACATTTATGGCTTTGTTATTCATCTAAGCATGGAAAATAGATCATGACATTTCACTCTATATTCATGCTGATCTCTTACGGGTCTTGTTCAGGAGTTCACGTTGTTCCATAGTTCAGCTAAGATACCTGTTCTTTAGGTAACGTTGTTCCATAGTTAGCATCCATCAGCCAATGCTATCCCACAGGCTGGTGATTATAGTATTATACCACTTCTAGTATTACCTATGTTGTTCTTTAATACTTGTGTGTGCCATCTAGTTAATCTCGAGTACAAACGATACATATTCTGTAGCTTTCATCTGTGTTCTCCCTTTAGTTTATGAGACCTGTTGCTGCTAGTTAACCCAGTCCTACTATTTATGTCGTCTCCTACATGCACTCATTACATAAATCTAACTACTAGTTGTCTTCCATGCATGTCAGATATAATTGCACACACTGATATATCCACAAGAACCTCACGGAGCAATGTAAAGGCCAATAAACTTGATGTCAATGATACCCAATATGATGGAACATGTAAAGGCAGTTCTTCAGAAGACTTGCAGAAAGATGATGAATCCTCTTCAGCCAACAAGGTCCTTGCTCTAACTTGGCCTGTGATATGGGTACAACATGCATATAATGTCCTAGAGTGTATCTACTCTGTTGCAATGCCATGTGCTTAGCATGCTGATCATGCATGTAAATATGTCATGCCTTCCTGTTTTTCAGTACCTATTCCATTCATGATAACATGTTTTCAAATTCAAGTACTGTCATTCTACTCTATCGCAATGTCATCTGCTTAATTTGGACATCATGCCTCTGAATATCTTATGCATTGTTAGTCATCAGTATGTACTTCATCTGTCTGCCATACCATGTTTTTTTTCCATTGAAGTGCTGTTCTAGTGCTCTGTTGCAATGCCATCTTATTTTCGCAATCATCCACATGTATGTTGCCTTAGTTATTTCTGTATGTATTCCGCTAGCACATAGTTTTACATTCAACTAGTGTTTTTTTGTTGTGTTGTCCTGTCGTATCCCTAGCTCTTACACCATACTCCCTTCGTCCGGATTATATGTTGCCGAAATGGATAAAAAAGGATGTATATAGAACTGAAATACGCTTAGACCCATCCATCTTTTTCCGGATGGAGGGAATACATGTAAATATGTCATGCCTTTCTATTCTTCAATACCTATTCCATCTCTCTGCTGTCGCATGTTTTATAATTAAAGCACCATTCTTCTATACAAGGCATGCAAGGGGAAGACAACTATGTAAGAATCTGAAGGGTTACAAACAAGGCCTTTGCAAAAGATCCAAACGCCAGGAGATAATAAACCAACTCCAGTTTTTATAGATACTGCTCCAGCATAGAGAAACCCAAGTACTGCTGATAAGAAGCAGATTCCAGTGGCCAAAGAACTAGTCCGCTCCAGTCCAGCAAAAATATGTCAACTCAATTCTAAGAAGCATGTGCGTATCCTTGCATCATGAAATTTTATAGCATGCTGATCATATTTTCTACATGTTTCTTACCCATCTCTCTTTTAGAAAATAAGCTTAACAGATAGAAGAATTTCTGCAATGGTATCATTTATGAGGAAAGATTCTTGTAGGAATTCTCTATGCTCCAATGTATGTAAGTACCTGTTGTATATCACTATATTTTTACATCAGCATGTATTTTGTTAATCAGCGTGAATCCAACCTTTATTTGATCTAAATTTAGTTGTAGCGAAATGTATGATTAAAGGCCACAATGTTGATTTTTGTAAGGAAAACTGCCTGGTAGTTTTGCATCCTGAGCTGCATGAGTTTACTATCTCATATCAGTGGGTTTGAATACTTTGGTTCTGCAGTGGTTTTTTCATTGTGTTTTTACTGCGTTGTCCTATCGTATCCCTAGCTCTTATATCATACTCCCTCCGTCCGGATTAAATATCGCAGAAATGGATAAAACTGGATGTATCTAGAACTGAAATACGCCTAGACCCATCCATTTATTTCCGGATGGAGGGAATACATGTGAATATGTCATGCCTTTCTATTCTTCAGTACCTATTCCATCTCTGTTGTAGCATGTTTTATAACTGAATCACCATTCTTCTATATAAGGCATGCAAGGGGAAGACGGTTATGTTAGAATCTGAAGGGTTACAAACCAGGTCTTTGCAAAAGATCCAAACGCCAGGAGATAATAAACCAACTCCATTTTTCATAGATACTGCTCCAGCACAGAGAAACCCAACTCCCACTGATAATAAGAAGATTCCGGTGGCCAAAGAACTAGTCCGCTCCAGTCCAGCAAAAGAATGTCAACTCCATTCTAAGAAGCGCGTGCGTATCCTCGCATCATGAAATTTTATAGCGTTCTAATCATATTTTCTACATGTTTCTTACCCATCTCTCTTTTAGAAAATAAGGTTAAACGATAGAAGACTTCCTCCATTGGGATCGTATTCGAGGAAAATATCTTGCGGGAATTCGATGTGCTCCAATGCTGATGTAAGTACCTGTTGTATATCACTATATTTTTACATCAACATGTATTTTGTTAATCGGTGTGAATCTAACCTTTATCTGATCTAAAATTAGTTGTAGAAAAATGTTAAAGGCGCCAATGTTGATTGTTGTAAGGAAAACTGCCTGGTAGTTTTGCATACTGAGCTGCATGAATGTACTATCTCATATCACGCACATTACTGAATTGTAGTGCTTCTATGGTTGCCCATTCATTCATTGTGTCAATGTTGCTTTCGTACTACCTTACCTGGCTGATGATAGCTGTGCCATATTGTGTTAATTTGGTGTAGGCTAGTTGCCCAAACGTTCCTTGTGTCAATGTTGCTTTCCTATTATCTGACTTGGCCAATGATAGCAATGCTAGTGTGTTAATTTTGTGCAGGCTGCTGAAGATAAGAAGACAAACTCTGAAAACAGCAAGGCAACCCCATTGTTTCTTTCCAGTAAATCTAGGCTAGGTAATATGGAATAACTCATGATTAATATGTTTGGTTCCCGTCCTAATTTATGTTATGATGCAGTGGTCGAGACACTCTCCACTATCAATAATACAAGCCTGCCAAAATCGCCATCTGAATCTGTTTAGTATCCTCTGTCTCAAATGCAATGGAATAAATGTATGTTTGTGAACCAATTAATGGCTGAAGCAATGATGGAAATGGTGGATGAATCAGAGGTGCAGAGTCGTGTGACACAACAACTGATTAATGTTTTCAGAGATAGTGTAGCAAAGCAGCAAGAACTTATGGGCGTCATCTGTGCTGAGGTTGCAGATTGTGACGTTGTAGATGGTTAGGTTCTGCTCATTTATTTGCACTGGCATCAATCTTTGATTGCCCAGTGGATGTAATTTCCTGTAATATATGCTGGCTATGCAACGTTATTCCCTGTATGCCGTACCTTTGCTTGATCGGTTTTGGTCCTGTGCATAATTGCTCGTCGTAATGGGCTCAAATTATCTAATTTGGCCTAAAGACATGCACGAACTTTAGTGGGCCCATTAAGTTAATGGGCCGTTAGTAGGCCGAAAGTTAATGGTCGGCCCTCTTACCTCCCGGGTTGTGAACAGGCCGACATTGAAGCAGGCAACAGGTGGCCCCAATTTATTTCACGGGCCGTTAACAGACCGTTACTAAGTTTGGGATACATATGGCCCAACTATAATGTAGGCCTTTAGCAGGCCGAAAGAGACAGCGGGCTTGTACTGGACCATGAAGACCATGGGCCGCTAAGAGGCTGAAAGTCAGGTCATATTGTAAATGGCCCAACTATATTGTGGGCCTTTAGCAGGCCGAAAGAGAAACCTTGATGGTATTGGAACATGAAGGGCATGGGCCGTTAAAAGGCCAAAACTAAGGTCCGACTACAAATGGCCCAACTCATTTATGGTCCGTTAACAGGCCGAAAGGCACACAGGGCCGGGAATTGGCCCAGCACTTAAATGGGTCGCTAAAAGGCCAAAACTCAGGTCCGACTACAAATGGCCCAACTAATTTATGGGTCGTCAACAGGCTGAAAGTGACACCGAGCCAGAAATTGGCCCAACACTTAAATGGGCCACTTAAAGGCAGAAACTCAGGTCCGACAACAAATGGCCCATCAGATTTATGGGCCGTCAACCGGCTGAAAGACACACCGGGCCGTAAATTAGCCCAACATTTAAATGGGTCGCTAACAGTCCAAAAGATGTACATCCTGGAAATTAGCCCATCCATTAAATGGGTCGTTAACATGCCAAAATCTCATCGGGCTGATATTGAGCCCAAATATATAGCGGGCTATTAACGGGCTCGAACTGACGATGGGCTGCAATGGTGTCAAATCTTTAACGGGCCATTGACGTGCCGAATTGGCACATCTCGTATGGGCCGTGGGCTTAAATGGACCTGACATAAGTAGGCCTTATATGGGTTGGCCTGCTAATTTTTACTGGGCCAGCCTTTTTCACCGGAATGGGTTACTGTTGGGCCGTGCCACTTGTCGACCTATCATAGGCTCCTCCTGTCCAATGAGTGGATGAAATCTGTCCCAACGGTGAGGCAACACGTGTTTCCTGCGGCCAATGATGATTTTACACGTGGGAAAATCCTCATTGGTCCGGGCTGTTAACGGGTTATCAGATCCAAAACTGGACCCGATAGCTTAACGACATTCTGTTAAGGTGGATGCCACGTGTCGGTCACCCTTGACGAAAGCACTTCTGTGACGCGCGATTTATTGTCATGGAAGTGGACACTTCCATGATGATAATTTTGGTAATGTCATGGAACACTTCTACGACAACACAGGTATGACTATCTTGATTCTGTCATAAAATCGTCATGGATGTACATGCATGACAAAAAGACAACCTACTGTGACAAACACGTATCATCACGGAAGTGTTTTTTTTGTAGTGTTAACAGGGTAACATCAAAATCCGTAGACAAGACACCACATGAGATGTGGACCTGGAAGTGTCCCAGTTTGTCTTTTCTAAGGATTTGGGGTTGTGAAGCATTTGTCAAGCGACTTATGTCAGACAAGCTTACACCTAAATCGGATAAATGCATATTCGTGGGATATCCGAGGGAAACCTTGGGATATAACTTCTACAACTGGAAAAAGAACAAAGTGTTTGTTGCTCGGAACGGGGTTTTCCTTGAGAAAGAGTTTCTCAGTCGGGAAGCCAGTGGGAGGACGGTCCGACTCGAAGAAATTCGAGGACCACCCGGGGACGGCTCAGCTGGTGATGAGATCATACCGGAGTCAGTCAGGGAACCTGTAGTGGAAGCGGCACTGGAACCACGGAGGTCGGAAGGATTGCGCAAAGTGCGTGATGTATTGTTGCTAGAAAGCGACGAGCCGGCCACGTATGCGGAAGCAATGGTGAGCCCAGATTCTGAGGCATTGCTGGAGGCCATGAGATCCGAGTTAAAGTCCATGGATGAGAATCAAGTCTGGGACTTGGTTAATCTGCTACCTGGCGTAACTACCATTGGTTGCAAATGGGTCTTTAAGAAGAAAACCGATGTGGATGTAAATGTTCAAATCCACAAAGCTCGGCTTGTCGCTATGGGTGATGGACAAGTTCAAGGAATTGACTATGACGAGACTTACTCGCTGGTAGCCATGCTGAAGTCGGTGAGGATCGTACTAGCTATAGCTGCATATTTCGATTATGAGATATGGCAGATGGATGTCAAAACGGCTTTCCTTCACAGAAATTTAACCGAGGACGTGTATATGATACAGCCCGAGGGTTTTGTCGATCTGACTAGCACTAGTAAGGTATGCAAGCTCAAGAGATCCATTTATGGGTTGAGGCAAGCATCTCAGAGTTGGAATATTCGTTTTGATGAGGTCGTTACTGGTCTTGGTTTCATCAAAAGCGAAGAAGACTCTTGTTTATACAAGAAGTTAAGTGGGAGCTCGATAGTGTTTTTGATCTTGTATGTGGATGACATACTACTGACCGGAAATAATGTTTCGATGTTGAACTCGGTCAAGGAATCATTGAATGGCAAGTTTTCGATGAAAGACCTTGGTGAGGCAGTGTATATTTTAGGCATTAAGATCTATAGAGATAGATCGAGGAGGCTGCTCGGCTTAAGCCAGAGCACGTACATAGATAAAGTGTTGAAGCGGTTCAACATGAGTGAGGCGAAGAAAGGGTTCTTGCCACTCTCACATGGTATAAGGCTAAGCGAGACTCAGAGTCCTTCGACATCTGATGAGCGAAGTAGGATGAGTAGGATTCTGTATGCATCGGCAATCGGATCCATCATATATGCCATGATATGTACAAGGCCTGATGTTGCTTTTGCAATAAGCCTAACAAGCAGATACCAGGCCAACCCAGGTGAGAGTCACTGGGCAGCGGCAAAGACAATTTTGAAGTACCTGAAAAGGACTAAAGAGATGTTCCTAGTTTATGGAGGTGAGGAAGAGCTCGTCATAAGGGGTTACGCCGATGCTAGTTTCCAAACCGACATAGATGATTGTCGATCACAGTCCGGATTCGTGTACATCCTGAACGGAGGGGCAGTGCACTGGATGAGTTCCATGCAGGATACGGTGGCCGATTCTACCACAGAAGCCGAATACATTGCGGCTTGTGAAGCTACAAAGGAAGGTGCCAGCATTTTCTGGATGATCTTGGTATTTTCCTAGCCTCGGTGAAACCGTTGGACCTTTGTTGTGATAATTCTGGTGCCATCACACAAGCCAAGGAGCCAAGGAATCACCACAAGGTCAGACACATAGATCAGAAATATCACCTGATACGAAAGATCGTAAAGAACGGTGATGTAGAGTTATGCAAGATTCACACAGAAGCAAATGTTGCAGATCCGTTGACTAAGCCACTTCCATAACCCCAGCATGAGGGGCACGTTAGAGCTATGGGCATTCGATGTCTATTTGATTGACTCTAGTGCAAGTGGGAGACTGTTGGAGATATGCCCTAGAGCCAATCATGTATGATGATATTTCCTATGTGTTTATGAATAAAGACAGTCCTTGGACATTATCAATGATGTGTATCAGCAAGTACGTGACTTGTTTGTGGGACTATGCATTGTATGATGACTGTCCTAAAAGGTCCCTAGTCGAAAGGGCTGTGTGGACGCGCAGCCGACTAGACTAGCATATGACACGGTCGATGGTTCGGTCTCACTAGCCATGGAGCATTGGATGCTAACCGGATAAAATGGACTCGGAAGGATCTGGTCGGATTTGACGTAGTCGAATCCGAGTCGAGATAAGGTCCGAGTCGGACATACCCAACTATGAGACGTAGCGATATGTCATCTGTGAGTCTCTAGTACAACATATGGTCTATGTCCTAAGACCTGAGCTGACGCATGTATTCGGGATGGTGACAGACTTGCTTTGGGCCAACCAAACGCTACTCCACGAATGGGTAGTTACAAAGGTAGGTTTCAGGTTTGTCCAGTCCCATGCTGCGAGACATGGTCAAGCAAGATGGGATTTGCCCCTCCGATCAGGAGATATATACTCTGGGCCCCTCGTGTGATCCGACCAGGATAAGCATGGCCATGCGACAGGGATTATGAGATAATCCGGTTTATGGTCGGTATCACTGGAACAAGAAAGAGGTCGGGCTAGCACAAGGATGACAGTCTCGCCTTGAGACCGACAACATATATCGTGTGGCAAAGGGAACAGAAGTATGATGTACATGTTCACCTAACCAGTTTCATGGTCTGCTTGGTGTTCGGCATGCCTTGCTAGAGGCTGCTACCAACCGTGCAGTTCGGAGGTGATCCGAACTGCGACCAAGCCGACTTGAACCTAAGGGGTCGCGCGCTTAAGGGCTACGAGGTCAGATCCGAGGACATTGGTTGGATGTGATCCGAGCTGTATTCGGATTGTGGCCGAGTAGAATTGTGGGCTTTAGGGTCCGTGCGAGGCCCAAGTGTTGAGCCCGCGACGGGCACCTATATAAAGTGGAGGTGCGGCACACTCATGCGGTTGATCGCTTCGGCGCCGCAACTAGGGTTTGCATGTGTTGCAAATAGCCACCTCCACTCGTCACCGGCTGTGTGATCGGACCTAGCAGTCCACCGCACGGTGTTCCTCCTGCACGCGCGGATACCATTAGAGGCGGTGCACTTGCATTGCTCCCGAGAACTTGTACGTGGGATCGGATGACCGGCTATCCGAGGGAGAACGGATGAGGAGGAGACGATCCACGCGGACGTGCTGCCCCAACTCTTCTTCCGCTGCACGGCACTGCGCGTCTAGTGGTAACGAACTGTCATCCATCCCCCATATCATGTTCCCGTTGTTCTGCGCATAGGAAAATTTTAATTTTTAGTCGACGCACCCTACCGTAGAACCCAACAAGGCTTTACTGTAGCCACGCCCTGTCTTGTCACCGTTATGTGGTGCAAACTTTGAGGGTCTATGTCTGGCCGCCTTCTAGGAGTCTTCCACTCTGGTGGCCGCCTGCTAGGAGTTGACCCACCTTGGGACGGCTAACTGAACCTTGCCGCCTTCCTATAGCCGGCCACTAGTCCAGCCGGCCATGAGAAGGCGGCCCTTCGTCTTGGATGCTTGAGGGGAGCAGTCGGCCCGTTGTTTTGAAGAACCAGGGGAGCAGATAAGGCTACCCGTGGTTATTTACTCCGACAACCACCGAGTGCAACTTGCTGTGCTTCCTGGATGCCTTCTCGTGCTACCTCCAGATCAAGATGGCGATACAGGACGTTGAGAAGACAGCCTTCCTTTCCCCGTGCGGGGTGTACTTCTACACCTTCATGCCATTTTGAGTTGCGGAATGCTGGCGCGACCTTCCAGTGATTGATGCACATCGCTCTGGGCCTGCAGCTCGGGAGGAATGCCAAGGCATACGTCAACGACATAGTGGTCTAGTCTCAGGAAGCAATGACCCTTGTCGAAGACCTGGAAGAAACGTTTGCCAACCTGCGCAAGGTGAACCTGCGGCTCAATCCGGAGAAGTGCATGTTCAATGTACCATTCGACAAGTTGCTAGGTTTCCTGGTATCGCACAGAGGGATTGAGGCTTACCCAGAGAAGGCCAAGGAAATAGAAAGGATGAGCCTGCCACAAACCCTCAAGGAGATGCAGAAGATCACAGGTTGTGTAACTTCTTTGGGGCGTTTCATCTCCAAGCTCGGTGAGTGCGCCCTCCCGTTCTTCAAGCTAATGAAAAAGGAGGGCCCGTTTGAATGGACCCAGAGGCCGAGGTGGCCTTTCAAGACCTCAAGAGGTACCTCACCAGCCTGCCGGTGATGGTGGCGCCTCATCCTTTTGAGCCCCTGGTGCTTTACCTGGCCGCCACGCCCCACTCGGCTAGCGCAGCGCTCGTGGCAATCCGGGAAGAGCACGCAGGTGCGGGTGCACGGCGTAGCGCCCCATGCACAGCCATGCCACTCCTGCCTTAGGATGGCGCTCCTAAGGCCTCGACTACCCCATCGGACGGCAAGGCTCATGTCAGCGTTCAAGATACGGGGGTACCCAGGCTTGCCTGCATGCGGCCCGCGGCGTGGCTCCACCAATAGCCTGGTACGACCCAATTTTGACATAGACAACCCAACACCCTCGCAAGGGGCCAAGCCTCGCGAGGAGGACGACACCAAGACCTCGAAGGGGATCAACCTCCTCAGGCTGGCTCCCGAGGAGCAGAGATTTCTATGCAAGGCTTACCTCATGAGGTTCGGGTGACGTGAGCCATGACAATTGAGGCCAGGCGGGCGCCAGCGGACGCAGTGTACCAGTTTCCTCTTTGGTGCAAAGGAGACAAGCAGCCGGCACAGAGTCCCGAGGAAGCAGCCAAAGGTTTCCATTCCCGTGCAATAAGACCAAGACCGCCAGGACAACATGATGAAGGTCATCACCGAGCCCACCACAGCGTCACGACCAGAGGCTTTTGCAGGCGAAGACCACTTTAGTCAGGATAAGGTGTACTTGTTGTCTCCCTTCAAATTTGGCCATTGTGGGATCCCTTCCCGCCTCCATTCGGGAAGAGGACCAAGGCCACTATAAATAGGACCTAGCTACCACCAAGGAGAGGGATTGGGATCCATTCCACCCTCACCAGCTCACCAGCTCACTTGAGCCAAAGAACACACCTCCTGAGGTTGTTCTCCACTGTACTAGTTCTTCCTCAGCCCCTTGAGGCAAATACACCACAAAGCAGGAGTAGGGTTTTACACCACAAGGTGGCCCGAACCTGGGTAAATTGCTGTCTCCCATTTCCTTCGAGCTCGATGCGTTAGGTTGTGAGATTAGCGAGTCGGCAAATTGGGGAGAGTGAGATCTTCGCACGCACCAGAGAGTTCAAACCTCTCAAGGGTTTGCGGAACCCGAAATCCGACATTTGGCACACCAGGTAGGGGTGCGTCGGAGCTTCTCTTCCGTCGATCGACTCGCCACCGCTCCACCGCTTCCATGGCTGACGCGCTCCAAGCTCGTGTTGAGCGTCGGGCCGCCCTTGCCGCCCGCGTCGCTCAGACAGCACCGGCGGGCGACGACTGCCCTCGCCGACCCCCGTCGCCGGTGGCGAACGCCGCCACGGGCCCAGCAGGCCACGAGAAACAAGCCTCTTCACTTCATCCGACTGCGCGCCGCGACGAGCGCACTGCCACTCCATCGTTAACTCCAGCTGCTTCGTCCTCTCATGCTCATTGTGGCCCGGTGAATGCGCATGCCACTCTGCTCATGGCACACGAGCTCCTGCGCTTCCGCCCGGTCGACAACCTCTACAAGGACTGGCTCGACCGCATCGCCAAGGTCGTCAGCGCCATCGGGATTCTGCTGCACCGGTTTGCTCCTTGCCTCAACCGCCACCTGCTGCGGGAGATGTAGCTCACGGGGCTCCTCCTCCGCCTCTATGGCAGGACGCCATCGTCGAGCCAAGGCGGGTGGTACCTCGACATGATCCGCAGCGTCAGGCGCCTGTGCACGATGAAGCAAGTTGTCTGGTGGTCCAGCGGCCACAAGAAGATGCGCACGCGCTCCCGGCGCCATGTCAAGACTGTGCGACGCCTGTGGTGGCGGTGCGTGAACGCTAAGAACAGGCTCCACCTCCATGACGGGCTCTCGTGACCATAGCGGGGTGCCGCGTGTTCACTCCGGAGTTGCGCAGCGTCGTCTTGCCAGGGAAGTTCAAGCCCGACCTGCCTCCACGCTATGACGGCACCGCCAACCCCGCCGAGTTCCTGCAGCTCTACGAGTTGAGTATCGAGGCGTCCAGCAGCGACGAGAAGGTCAAGGTGAACTGGTTCCCCATGGCCCTCAAGGACGGCGCAGTGATCACCCAAGGCCAGCTGCGATCACCCAGAGTCATCCAAGGGCAGCCGCCCGTTCTGCGTCTTCCTCAACGTGCACAACCACAACACCAACGACTGCCAACAACTCAGGGCCATCCGCGACGGGAGCCTCGGTTGTCGCCCCGAGTGCAACGATCGAGGCTACGGTTGCAGAGGAGGCCGAGGTGGAGGACGTTGGGACGGCAGTGACCATCTTCAGGAGTGGCGCGATCAGCCTCGGAAGGACCGCTGGCAGGGTCAGCCCCGCGAGGGCACCTGGAGGGATCAGCCTCTCGAGGATCTGCCTCAGGGAAACACTGGTCTTCCTCTGCTGCTGCTGCCGCCAAGAAGGAACGAAGACCACCATCAGGACGAGGGGTTGGAGGCTTCCAAGAGCCTCATGCCATCGCCTGCATCCTGGGCGGCTCCCAGGCCCCAGCCTCTCATGGCATCTTCAAGCAGTTCGCACGAGAGGTGAACACGGCCCTTCCAAAGCTTGAGGCGACGCGCCAGCTCAGGTGGTCCAAGTACGCCATCACCTTCGACTCCTCCGACCAACTCAAGGGCAGGGCCACAGCTGGCGCGCTCCCAATGCTCTGCTCGCCCATCATCAGCAACGTGCTCGTCACCAAGATGCTCATCGATGGCAGTGCGGGGCTCAATGTCCTCTCTGTCCAGACGTTCAATAGGCTCCAACTGCTGTACCACCAGCTTCAGCCTACCAAGCCCTTCTCAAGAGCGACCGACGGCTTTACGCATCCGATCAAGCAGGTCTGTTCCCCCGTCACCTTCGGCAAGCACGACAACTACCGCACCAAGCTCATCGACTTCGACATCACCGACATTCGCCTGCCATAAAATGCCATCCTTGGGTACCCAGCTCTCGCCAAGTTCATGGCGGCAACGCACCATGGCTACAATGTCCTCAAGATGCCGGGGAACTATGGCATCATCATCGTCGCCTGCGAAGAAAAGGATGCGGTGTGCTCCCTCGAGCGCACTTACCAGGCTATAACGGTCCAGAACCCTGACGACGAGGGTGCCGCCCTCCCTCCTTAGGCCGTTCCCAAGAAGAAGAAGCAGCTGCTCCACCAGGTACCTTAGGAGGATGGGGCGTCCGGCGGGGTCGCCTTCCCCTCTCGCACAGGAAGGCACGCCCGTCGCCCCTCTCAGGTTGGGCTCAGGGGCTCTCCTCTGGATGGCCTTTGACCTGGCAACCGTCACGAGGGAGGCGCTCGGGCACCATCGGGAGGCATGCTTCAGCGCACACTTCCATGGAGAGAGTGCTCGACACGGGGCGCCAGGCGCTCAGGAGTTCGTCGACAAGGCAGTCAAGGAGATTCAGGAGGCAAGGATCATGCGGGGCGATCGCCGCCCACCACCAGGTGTGGCTCCTCGCCCAGGCGAGGACGAGGAGCTACGCGTCTGCGTCGACATCCCAGAGCTAAACAGGGCCACGTCTCAGGAGCTCTTCTGGCCGTCCCGAGTTAGCCGATGCGAGGGCCCCCTCACAGCTATGTTCGCATGCCCTTCGGTTTGCTGAACGCAGCTGCTGCATTCCAGCGCCACAAGTGGGGCGTCCTGGCGGCTCAAGAGGCCAGGCGCCAGGCGGTCCAAGCAGAGATGGCTTGGATCCTCACGAGCCTCCCGGACCTCCAGAGCCTTCCGAGGTTCGGGGTCAGGGCGGCTCATCAGGAGCGACTTCTGCAGCGCGCGTCTTCCACTACTCCAACACCTCTTCAGCAACGGTGCCAGGTGACATCTTTTAGTTTGTTTAGTTGGGGGCGCCTCTCGGGCTGCAATATCCCCAAGCCGTGTGGGTCCGTCCCTGCGGCATGTATCCTTCTTGCATTTATCAGAGCTGGCTAACCGTCTCTCATGAGTTGCCTTATGATTATCATTTGCCTGTCCAGCGCTTCGCCACCATGAACGTCTCACGCCCTTGCAAGCCTACCCATGACCGCCTCATAATTAAGGACTGGCACGGCGTCTGTGCTCGGGTCCGTCCCACAGCTTTGCTAAACCCAAGAGGCTGAGCTCTGGCTCACGGGCCAGCTCCCGTGCACGTCACCTCCCATGGCCCTTGGTGCCTTGTTCTCGCATGAGCTAATCACGTGCGGATAAGTGAGGGCGCATGACCCGGTGCCTCATGACCACGGGAGCCATGCGCCGGCTGTCTTTCTTTAGGACCGTCGCATGAGAAGATTGGGCATGGCGTTTGTGCTTGGGTCCGACCCTGCAGCGTCGATAAACCCAACGGATGAGCTCTGTCTGGCGGGCCGGCACCATTCACGTCACGTCCTGGGGTCATTGGTGTCTGGCCTTGTCATGCAATAACCTTAGGAGATTCACTCGGCGCAGGTTGCGTAACCATCTCGCAGGACTATCACAGATGTTCCCAGTCAAGTTCAGGTGCAACTCGCCTTGAGGTAGGGCCTCGTGAGTCCCATGCTGGCTTACGAATGCCCGGACACACCTCCTCCGGCCCTACCATGCAAGCCACGTGTCAGGGCGGGGCTGTAAACGCCCCGAGGGCTCTCCTCAAAGGGAGCCCCCCACGTACCAGCAGAAGCACCATGATCTGCGCTAGCAGTCGACACTGCCGAGGAGCGGCTATGCCCATGCAAGAGCGGAAGCGCCATGCTCCGCGCTGGTGATAAACCACTGAGGGCGGCCTCACCGTGCTGCAGCAACCTCAGGGAGCCTCCATGCTCAATACCAAGCCTCACCGTGCTGCTTTCCCTCGGGATAGTAGCGTGAGGGGGCTGGGCATGGGGGCTATGCTCAGGTCATGCCTGGCATACGCCACCCTGCCAGGTCCCACAGACCTGGTCTTCGCGCACCCCTCCTGAGCGAGAGCCCGATGAGGAAAGGTATGATGGTCGATTCGTACATCAAGGGGGACTCCTGAGCATCGCGTCTCAGGAGCCTAACTGGCCACGTAGCCCATCACCCCTTGGTCTCGTCCTGGAAATTCGGACGACCCAACGGTGGCTGAGGTATGCGCGTGGCTGGGCCCTGCCGATGCAGAACACTAAGACCTACTCTCCACCTCCTCTCCCAAAGTTGTTCCTACGTCAAGGGGGACTCATGAGCATCGCATCTCAGGAGCCTAACTGACCATGTAGCCCCTGACCCCTTGGCCTCGTCCTAGCAATCCGGACGACCCAACGACGACTGTGGTATGCGCGGGGTCGATGTCGGCATTCAGGGAACGGGGGTCCCCAGACTTGCCTGCATGCGGCCTGCGGCGTGGCCCAAGTGGTGGCCCAAGTGGTGGCCCATCTTCATCAGCACAAGACTCAAGACCCTCGCGAGGGGCCAAGCCTCGCGGGGCGGATGAACCAATGCTTTCCTTAGGAACGGCCTTGCGAGGCAGGCTCGTGAGGAGGCGGAGAGATCAAGGCAGAGTACCTCGCGAGGTGCTTGTGACGCAAGCCATGACGATCAAGCCGGCGTCACCGCTAGTGCTTTTGGCAGCCGAAGACCAACTTTAGTCAGGATAACTTGTACTAGATGTTCCCCTTCAAAATGGCTGTATTTGGCGCCCTTCCCGCTCAATATTTGGGAAGAGGCCCGGGGCCTCTATAAATAGAGCTAGCCACCACAGAGTAGAGAAGGAGAAGGAGAAGGAGGAGAGAGAGAGAGAGGGAGACACACACACACACACACACACACACACACAGAGACAGAGAGAGACACACACTGAGAGAGAGAGAGAGGCGATCAAACTCACCCAAGCAGTTCATCGCACCAGCTCAAGAACACCTCTCACGAGGTTGTTCTTCCCTTGTACTGTTCATCATTAGCCCCTGAGGCAATCCACCATACCACACAGTGGAGTAGGGTATTACACCACAACGGTGGCCCGAACCAGTATAAATCTTGTGTCCCTCATGTTGTTCATCATTTTCCAGCTTAGATCTCACGAGGCGATCGAACGTAGATTGGTAGGGGAGAGATCTTCGTGCACACCCTAGAGTTCGAATCTTAAGGGTCTGCCGGAACCCAACATTTGGCGCACCAAGTAGGGGGTGCGCTGGAATCTTTCTTCCACTTTTTCGTGTTCAATCTTCCATCGTGTCCATGGCTGACGCTCGCCGAGATGGCGCCAAGCGCCGGGCTGCTCTCACCACCCGCGTCGCCCAGACGACTCCCGTCGGCGGGTGTCCCCGTCGTTCCCTGTCCCCTGCCGCCAACGCTGCCACCGGCCCGGCGGGGAACGAGCAGCAGGTCTCGTCTCTGCATCCTTCGGTGCGGCAGGAAGGCCGCACCGCCACCCCATTGCTGACTCCAGCCGGTTCATCGTCCCACGCCCGTCGCGCCCCCACGGACACGCACGCCGCGTTGCTCCTGGCGTGTGAGCTCCTGCACTACCGCCCCGTCGACGACCTCTACAAGGACTAGCTCGCTTGCATCACCAAGCTTGTCAGCGCTGCGGGCGGCTCTCCATGTCGTCCCTCTCGCTGCCTCGCCCTCTGTCCTGCGCAGGAGGCGCAGACCAGGAGGTGCCTCCACCGCCTCCTCCCCAAGAAGGCGCCCTAGGTCCAAGGCACGCGGTCCGAGGACGAGATCCACCGCGTCCGGCGCTCGCGCGACCAGAGAGGAGCTGCAAAGAAATCCCTAACCCCCAAGATGGTGCTCGCGTGCTCCCGGCCCCGGTGCACCATGACCGCATTCCTGCACCACCACGTCAAGACCCGACGCTGCTCCAGGTAGCAGTGCGCGGGTGTCGGCGTTCTAGGAACGGGGGTCCCCAGACTTTCCTGCCTGCGGCCTGCGGCATGGCTCGAGTGGTAGCCCAGTATGGGCCATCTTCATCAGCACAACACTCAAGACCCTCGCGAGGGGCCAAGCCTCGCGGGGCGGACGACGCAAGGCTTCCTCAAGGACGGCCTAGCCAGGAAGGCTCGCGAGGAGGCAGAGAGATCAAGGCAGGGTACCTCGCTAGGTGCTTGTCATGCAAGCCATGATGATCGAGGCCAGGCGGGCGCCAGGCGGGCTCCGGCCTGTGCAGTGTCGTTGTTTCCTCTTTGGTGCAAAGGGGGCAAGCACAGACGTGGAGTACCGAGGCATCAGGCAAAGGTTGCCATTTCAGTGCAACGAGACCAAGACCAGCGGAGCGGCAGGATGGAGGTCACCGTGGATCCCAAGACGGCGTCATCGCTAGTGCTTTTGGCAGCCGAAGACCAACTTTAGTCAGGATAACCTGTACTGGATGTTCCCCTTCGAAATGGCCGTTGTTGGCACCTTTCCCACTCAATTTTTGGGGAGAGGCCCAGGGCCTCTATAAATAGGACTAGCCACCACAGTAGAGGGGCATCGGATCGAGACTTTGAGAAGCCTAGAGAGAGAGGCAATTGAACTCACCCGAGCAGTTCATCGCATTAGCCCAAGAACACCTCTCGCGAGGCTGTTCCCCCTTTGTACTATTCATCATCAGCCCCTGAGGCAATCGACCACACCATACACTGGAGTAGGGTATTACACCACCATGATGGCCCGAACCAGTATAAATCTCGTGTCCCTTGTGTTGTTCATCGTTTCCAGCTTAGATCACACGAGGTGATCGGACGTAGATCGGTAGGGGAGAGATCTTCGTGGGCACCCCAGAGTTCGAACGTTGAGGGTCTACCGGAACCCAACATCCGACAGCGAGAATCCCCAGGAGCAAGCCCAGCATCAGCAGAGGGATCCGGTGGCCACCGCAGGCTGCCGCGCCTTCACCCCGAGCTATGCAGTGTCGCCTGGCCAGGCAAGTTCAAGCCTGACCTGCCTCCTCGCTACGATGGCACTGTAGACCCCGCGGAGTTCCTGCAGCTTTACGATTTGGGAATCGAAGCCGCCAACAAGGACGAAAAGGTCATGGCGAACTGGTTTCCCATGGCACTCAAGGAGGGCGCCCGCACCTGGCTCCTGAACCTGGCTCCTGGCACGATCTCCTCCTAGGACGATATGCGCACCCGCTTCATCGCCAACTTCCAGGGCACTCGCGACCGTCCGCCGGCTGTGGGTGACCTGCGCCGCATCAAGCAGCAGCCTGGAGAGACCTTGCAGAAGTACATCCAGCGCTTCAACAACACTCGCCTCAAGATTCCCAGGGTGACTAAGGAGGCCATCATTTCGGCGTTCTCTGATGGCGTCCGCGATGTCAAGATGAAGGAGGAGCTGACGAGCCATGAAGATTTGTATACGTCACTGGAGCTGTTCAACCTGGCGACAAAGTGCGCAAGGGCTGAGGAAGGACGCCTCTCCCTTCTCGAGCTCCCGGCAGCAGACCCAGAAGAGAAGAAAGCCAAGTCCAAGGATGTGAAGCGCAAGGGAGCGGCTGTGCTCGCAACAGAGCCAGACACAAAGCGCGACAGGGACCAGCCGGAGTCGTCCAAGGGCAGCCGGTACTGTGTGTACCATGACCTCCATACTCACAGCACCAAGGAATGCCAAGAGCTCAGGGCCGTGCGAGAAGGCCGCGTTGGTCGACGCCCCGAGCGCAATGACTGGGGTTACGGCCGAGGCGGAGCAAGAGGTGGAGGACGATGGGACGACCGTGGCCCTCACCAAGGGTGGCATGACCGACCTCGCGAGGACTGCTGGCAGGACCAGCCTCGTGAGGGAGCTTGGAGAGATCAACCTCATGAGGATCGCCCGCAAGGCAACACAGGCCTTCCTCCTTTGCCACCACCACCAAGAAGGAATGAAGACCATCATCAGGACGAGGGGGCTGGGGGCTTCCAGGAGCCACGAGCAATTGCTTGCATCCTGGGCGGCGCTCAGGCCCCAGCCTCACAATGCATCTTCAAGCAGTTTGCTCGCAAGGTGAATGCAGTCCTCCCCAAGCTTGAAGCCACGCGCCCTCTCAGGTGGTCTGCGTGCGCCATCATGTTTAGCTCAGCGGATCAGCTCAAGTACGCGGCAACGGCTGGTGTCCTCCCAATGCTCTGCTCCCCAGTCATTAGCAATGTGCAAGTTACCAGGACCCTCATCAATGGCGGGGCAGGGCTCAACGTCCTGTCCGTCGAGACGTTCAACAATCTCCAAGTGCCATATGATCAGCTTCCACCAACCAAACCTTTCTCAGGAGTCACTGATGGTTCCACTGTCCCAATAGGGCAGGTCCGCCTTCCCGTCACCTTTAGACAGCACAACAACTACCGCACCGAGCTCATTGACTTTGATGTCGCCCACATTCACCTGCCATACAACACCATCCTCGGCTACCTAGCCCTGGCCAAGTTCATGGCAGTGACTCACCATGGCTACAATGTCCTCAAGATGCCAGGAATCGGTGGGGTCATCACGGTCCCCTATGAAGAGAAGGATGCGGTGTGCTCCCTCGAGCGCGCCTTCTAGGCCGTGTCGATCGAGGACTCGGACAAAAAAGTGGAAACCTCCCTGGAGCAGCTCCCAGGAAGAAGAAGACATCACCTGGTTCAAGGCCTCAGGAGGCAGGCACCTCCAGAGGTGCCACATCTAGACATGGGCCCGTTCAAGGGGCGCCACCCTCTATCGCATAGGAAGGCATGCCCGGAGCCCTCCTAGGGCAGGGCTCGGGGGCTCTCTCCTGGGGAGTCACCAACTTTGCCAAGATCACAAGGGAGGCGCTTGGGCACCACTTGGAGGCGTGCTTCACGACACGCTTGCCTTAGGAAGGCGTAAGGAAAGAAGGACCCAACCCTCCGGAGTTCATCACCAAGGCCACTCAGGAGTTGGAGGAATCGAGAGTCATGCGCAGCAACCGCCTTCAGCCCAGCGTGGCTCCCCATCCAGGCGAGGATGGCGGGCTGCGCGTCTGCATCGACTACCCAGAGCTCAATCGAGTCGCTTCTCAGGAGTGCTTCTGGCCTTCGCGCGTGGGGCGTTGCACGGGCCCAGCGCACAGCTTCATTCGCATGCCCTTCGGCTTGCCAAACGCGACTGCAGCCCACCAGCGTTTGATGAGAAGCATTCTTGAAGCTCAGGTGGCCAAGCATCACGCGTTCCTGGAGGAGATGGAGATGGACCTCAGCGGGCCGCTCGGACCTCCTAAGCCTCCCGAGGCTCGGAGTCCCGAGGGCTCATGAGGATCGTCTTCTTCACCCCACACCGCCAGTTGCTCCGACAATCATTCTGCATCAGGTGACTTCTTTTCAGTTTTCATTTCAGCTGGGAGCGCCCTTAGGGCTGCATCATTCCTAGGTCGCTTGGATCTGTCCCTACGGCATGTATCCGTTTTGCTTATGTCTTCCGCTTACCTTGATTGGGGGCGCCCCTCGGGCTGCATCATCCCCAAGCTGTTCAGGCCTGACCCGGTGGTGTTTGCTTTCTCTGGATATATCTAAGTGGATTTGCTTCTTCATGATTAACCTGCTTGAGATAATCGCCTGCTCGATTGACACCTACCTTTGGAGCCGATCGCTCTAGCATGTTGCTTGCGGATGGCTCCGTCCCTACAACACCGACAAATCTGAGTGGTCGGGCTCTGGCTGCGGCAGCCCCACATAGCGCTACCTCGCCAGGCCCTCAGTGCCTCAATTACACCCTCGGAGCAACCAATGGCTGGCTGGCAACCGTACCGGCAGACCTTGTTTACCCTCATGATTGATGCGCAGGATCCGCTTCAGAAATAGCACGGGGGGCATCGTGAGCTCTCTCTCCCTCTCTCCCGTACGATCCGCTCGCACGTTAAAAGGGGGGAGCCTAAGCATCACGACTCATGGGCTCTTACTGGCTCTCCAGCCCTCACCCCCTGGCCTTGACCCACGACATCGCGACCTGTCATACCAGCGGCGGCTGAGCTCGCTCGAGGTCCGGGACCTGAGGACGTAGAGCATGAAGGAAAGTGCGGGGAAGAGGGGAGAAGCTCATGAGTGCCTGACCCAGCAACACCCCAGCTGGCGGCATGCAGGCCCGGCACCTCGCCGAAGAGCTACTCCAAACCTATGAGATAAGTCATGCAAAAGCTAAATCAACTCAACACCAAACCCTCGCCTATTGCATCTCTGTCATGGAAATGTTGCCTGCCTTTCTTGCCCAGCGGAGGCTGCTTGAGCGCTAAGGGGGACCTCCTGAGCATAGCGACTCAGGGGCTCTTACTGGACCTTGGGCCGCTCACCTCCTGGCCTTGACCACGGCATCAGGACCTAGCATACCAGCGATGGCTGAAGCCTTCCTGGGGACCGGGACCTGTCAGCGCAGAGCACCAAGCCCTCGTGAGGAAAGAAAGGGGGAGCTCAGCTGGGACAGAACACACATCTCGCATCGATTCATGATAAGGATGTACAATTCACAAAAGACATGGCAGGCGACTTACATACCCTCGCGGGGTGCTACTATGATTCTTCGCAGGGAACAAAAGGTGCTAATCCTAAGGAGCGTTAACTACGCGCGCCTCCGCGGGAGACGCCATCATCAATAGTGGGCCATCAGGCGCCGGCGCGAACCCGATCCAGATCAGTGGCGCCGACGGCCTGACGCGGCTACCCTGCTCCGAGCGCGACACGAGCTCGGGGGCTTGTAGCTGTCGTCGCTCATCTCCGGAGTCGCATGAAGCTCGGGGGAGTCGCTGGATTCCCCGGTTCCTCCGCTGCTGCCTGAGGAGCTGTTGGGGAGGCAATTGGCCAGCCTGGCCCTCGCCACATCGGTACCCCCGCCGCTTTCCTTGGGGAAGCACTCCAGCCGGTGCCCTTCCGCGTCGAAGACCTTGGAGAACATTAAGGAGGCGCCATCGTATTCCAGATGAATTATGAGGGCACCACCTGTCCAGCAGACCCGGGCGATCTCACCCCAGCCCCGGGTCATGAAGACCTTGCTCGGAGCGACGACCACAACCTCCGCTCCGGTCACAAGGGTGCTGCAGTTAGCGTGCTGCAGCCAAAGCTCCAGAGACCCACTCGGTGGCATCTCAAAGGCAAAGGAGGGAGGAAGGCAAATCCAAGAGTGCGGGGGCATGGCGGCGTGAAGGATGAACTCATGGGAAGAGCCCTCGGCATGGATGCCAGGGGTGACGATGCGAACCGACGTGACTCACCGGTGTCGCCGTCAGCATCGTCGGTGTTGCTCGGCATCTTGTCCTCTAGGGCCCTCGATTCGGGCATACAAGGGCAGAGGAAACCCAGGCGGCGGCCGCTCGTACTAGGGCCGCAACGTCTCCTGCCATGCGGTCACGCCGCAGCGGCCAGGGACGGGATGCTTCTTCGGCGGGAGAGGATCGGGATCCTCTCAGGGAGCCTTCCCCTTCTCTTCCGCAGAAAACCGGCGGATCGGCGCCATTGGCGTAAGGTGGAGCAAGGGCGGGGAAGAAGAAGAGTAGCAGGAAAGGATGGACTACGGGGGCTCTCGCCCGTCCGTACTTATAGTCCGGATTAGGCCAACTGTCGGCCACCATGATCTCAGGTAATCATGACCCATTTTTGCATACAGGGACTTGTTAAGTCGAGCGGTTGCCGAGGCAGTGTGGCGAAGCGGAGACGCCCATGTCCAATCAACCGCCACGCGGCGCACAAGGCCACAGGCTGATGGGGCCCGCGGCGCTCCACACTTGCCCCTTCGCTTCTCCGCTAAGCCAAGTCCGAGTGTGCCTTGGGCCCGGGGGATACTGTCGGTGTTCTGGGAACGGGGGTCCCCAGACTTGCCTGCCTGCGGACTGTGGCGTGGCTCAAGTGGTGGCCCGGTATGGCCCATCTTCATCAGCACAAGACTCAAGACCCTCGCGGGGCGGACGACGCAATGCTTTCCTCAGGAACGGCCTTGCCAGGCAGGCTCGCGAGGAGGCGGAGAGATCATGGCAGAGTACCTCGCAAGGTGCTCGTGATGCAAGCCATGACGATCAAGACCAGGCGGGCGCCAGGCGGGCGCCGGCCTGCGCAGTGTCCTTGTTTCCTCTTTGGTGCAAAGGGGGCAAGCACAGGCGCGGAGTACCAAGGCATCAGGCAAAGGTTGCCATTTCAGTGCAACGAGACCGAGGCCAGCGGAGCGGCAGGATGGAGGTCACCGTGGAGCCCAAGCCGGCGTCACCGCCAGTGCTTTTGGCAGCCGAAGACCAACTTTAGTCAGGATAACTTGTACTAGATGTTCCCCTTTGAAATGGCCATTGTTGGCGCCCTTCCCGCTCAATATTTGGGAAGAGGCCCAGGGCCTCTATAAATAGAGCTAGCCACCACAGGGTAGAGAAGGAGAAGGAGAAGGGGAAGAGAGAGAGAGAGAGAGAGAGAGAGAGAGAGAGAGAGAGGAATTCGAACTCATCCAAGCAGTTCGTCCCACCAGCTCAAGAACACCTCTTGCGAGGCTGTTCTTCCCCTGTACTGTTCATCATCATCTCCTGAGGCAATCCACCACACCACACACTGGAGTAGGGTATTACACCACAACGGTGGCCCGAACCAGTATAAATCTTGTGTCCCTCGTGTTGTTCATCATTTTCCAGCTTAGATCTCACGAGGCGATCGGACGTAGATCGGTAGGGGAGAGATATTCGTGCGCTCCCCAGAGTTCGAACCTTAAGGGTCTGCCGGAACCCAATATCCGACAGTCGGGCCCTGCCGATGCAGAACGCTAAAGCAAACAGAAAATAGATCGTGAAATTTTAGCAAATGATTACAAAACACATTGTTTCTTAAAAAGGACCAAGCCCATGTTCTTACGCCTCCACGAGGAACAATAGATGTTGTAGGACGGAAACAGGGAGAGGTGTTGCCATCAAGCCTCTTCTTCAGCCTTGGACGTTGCCATCGCCCGCCTTGGGAGCCCTGTCGTCAATGATGAAGCTGTCATCCTTGCTTTCAGTCCCAGCTATGGGGCCGACGGCGAGGAACTTCTTCAGCAGGGCCTCCACCTGACCCTTCACGGCTTCAGCAGCGTGGCGCAGGATTCGGGGTCCATGGGCTCGAGCAAGGCTCCTAAGTCGAAGTTGGTGTCCCGAAGATAGAGATGGCTGAAGAAGCGCATCATGGTTGAGGAAGAGAGTGTGAGGGCCTCCCCCTTCACCATGGGGCCGAACCCGACGATGACTGTCTCGAGCGTAGGAATGAGCTTGGGAGCAGTACGGCAGGACCCTGCTCCAGGGTCACTGCTGGCTCCTGGAACTCGCTACCGAAGAGATCCTACAGCACCTTGCGGGACCTCGCCTCAAGTGAGACAAAGGCGTCGCGCTCCATGGTGGCCCCCTCCTCAACCTTGGCGAGGAGCTACTCACTAGCGCCCAGCCGAGCCTTCTTGTCAGAAACAAGCTTGGTGTGGTCCGCCTAGGCCGCCTCCACCTCCGCCTTCAACCTCTCCAGGCGGACGCGCTCCCTGGCTTGTTCCTGGGCTGCCTGCGCCAGCTTGTCATCATGATCGGCAACTGCAGTCTCCTGGACCTCCAGCTCCTCCTCCTACACCTTGAGCGGGTGGGCCTGGGTGGACTGCTTATCTAGGAGGGTCTTCAGTTCGGCCTCCACCGCGTGGCAGCGCTCCTGGGCGTCCTTGGCTTCCTTCAGCGCCATGTCACGGGCGACTGCGGCTAAGATATCCACCCTCTAGCCCTCCTCAGCGGATGCCACAGCTTGGCCCCAGGCCATCCTGACAAATGCATCGGCCCGAAGCCACCCCGAGACCAGCTCTAGGCGCCCCGACGCCTTGCGCCGGTCCGGACCCTGAAGATGATCCCAGAGCTGGTCCAGCATGGAGTGTGCCTCCTCCAGACCTCCAGACGCGACAGAACAACCATGGCCCGACGGCGTGGTGGACGGGAGAGGAGGCGCTGCCGGCACCAAGACATGTGGAGCAGCAGCAGATAGGACCGGGGGCTCCGGAGACCTTGGGTCCCCGGCAAGCGGGTCAGGGACAAGCGCCTCTGAGGCCAGCTCGGCCACGGGAGTCATCTCCTCCTGAGGCTGGGCTCTGGAGCTTCATGAGGGCAGCGCTGCTGCAGGAGTGTTACGAGCTGCTACATCCCTTTGAGCCAGAGCCGCGGCAACCACAACCGCGTGCTTGGCCTCGATGGCCCGAGCGTCCCCCTTCTTCCTATTCACTGCCGGCAGCGGCCTAACATCAGATGAAGATGTTCAGCACTGCATCGAAATCCAAGAGCATGGCCAGGGAGGTGCACGTATTGATCCACAGCGACGTAGTTCCTCTTCAGGCCCACAAGCGCGAACTTCCCAGGCTCGGGCGGCGCTGCGCTCTCAGGATGAGCGCGCGGCCGGCACCGCGCTGGATGATGGCGGCGAAGCAGGAGAGCTGCTTAGGGGAATCAGCACCGACCTATCCCTCTTCAGGACCTGTCGCCTCTACTTCTTCGAAGGAGTCCCTCCAGATCTTGTGGTGACCCCGGCAGAGCGCCCCGACTCCCTGACTGGTTGTGCACCAGCTTCATCATCATTAGAAAAGTCGCGGAGGAGGTCGCTCTGCCGCAGGGAGAGGTCTCCCCCTCCCCCTCCCAGGTGGCTTCAGATGAGTAGTCGCGAGAGGACACGTCCACCAGAGAGCCTGCCGGAAGAGAAGGCTCCGAGGACACGAGCCCGCGCTGATTGAAGACAGGCATGGCGGTGGCTATCTCCTTCCCGTCATCTCGGCGGTACTGTGAGAGATGGTCTTCCGAGGGGCCGCCCTGGTCCTTCCCGAGCAAGGAGTGCATGACCTTTCTCAGCTCCTCATCGGACAGGTTGTCCGGGCGCAACCGAATCTTGTCTTCTATGTCGGTGTTCGGGATATGGGGGTACCCAGACTTGCTTGCCTGTGTCCCACTACATGGCTCCATCGATGGCCTAGTACGGACCAGCCTCAGCATCGACGACTCAAGACCCTCACGAGGGGCCAAGCCTCGCGAGGAGGACGACGCCAAGACCTCCAAGGGGATCTACCTCCTCAGGCTAGCTCCCGAGGGGCGGAGAGTTCTATGCAAGGTGCACCTCACGAGGCTAAGCTGACATGAGCCATGACGATCGAGGCCAGGCGGGCGCCAGCGGGCACAGGGTACCAGTTTCCTCTTTGGTGCAAAGGAGGCAAGCAGCAGGTGCGGAGCCCTGAGGAATCAGCCAAAGGTTTCCATTCTGGTGCAACAAGACCAAGACCGCCAGGACGGCAAGACGGAGGTCATCGTCGAGCCCACCGCAGCGTCACAACCAGAGGCTTTTCTCAGGCGAAGACCACTTTAGTCAGGATAAGATATACTTCCTGTCTCCCTTCAAATCTGGCCGTTGTGGGATACCTTCCCGCCAACATTTGGGAGGAGAACCAAAGCCACTACAAATCAGAATTAGCCACCACCATAGAGGGGAGACGGACGGATCGGATCCTTTCTCATCTGACCACCTCACCAGCTCTCTTCAGCTCAAGAACACCTAATCTCCTGAGGCCAATTCATCCACTGTACTAGTTCATCATCAACCCTTCGAGGCAATCCACCAAAACGCTGGAGTAGGGTATTACACCGCAAGGTGGCCCGGACCAGGATAAACTGATTTGTCTCTCTGTCGCTTTGAGCTCGACGTGCTAGGCCTAGAGGATCGTGAGTAGGCAGGCTGGGTAGGTTGAGATCTCCGCACGCTCCCCAGAGTTCGAACCTATCAAGGGTTTGCAGAACCCGAAATCATACATTTGGCGCGCCACGTAGGGATCCGTCGGATCCTCTCTTTCGTCGATCGATCCACCGCTACTCCGACGCTTCCATGGCTGACGCACGTCGGGCTCACGCTGAGCACCGAGCCGCGGTTGCCGCCCGCGTCGTTGAGCCGGCTCCGGCGGGCGATGGCTGTCCTCATCGTTCTCCGTCACCAGTAGCCAACGCCGCCACAGGCCCTGCCGGCCACGAGCAGCAAGCTTCATCGCTGCACACCCTCGGGGTGCCACGATGGGTGCACCACCACTCCGTCGCTGACACCGGCCGCTTCATCCTCCCACACGCGTCACGGTCCGGCGAATGCGCAAGCTGCCCTGCTCATGGCGCGGGAGCTCCTTCTCTACCGTCCCGTCGATGACTTCTACGAGGAGAGGGTCGAGCGCATCGGCAAGCTCATCAGTGCCGCCGGAGACTCCACTGCATCGGCCCACTCGCTGCCTCAGCAGCCGCCTGCCGTGGGCGACGTGGCTCATGGGGCACCTCCACCACCTCTAGCCCAGGGCGCCCTCATCGAACCAAGGTGGGTGGCACCACGGTGCGACCCGCCGCACCACGCCCCCGCGCACGAAGAGGCAAGCTGCCAAGTGGTGCAGCGGCCCCAATAAGAAGCACGTGTGCTTCCAGCACCCCCACTTCAAGACCGTGTGCCGCCTGTGATGATGGTGGCGCGCGAGCACAAAGACCAAGCTCCACCTCCTCGACAGGCTCCCGTGACCACGGCAGGGTGCCGCTCTTTCACCCCGGAGCTTCGCAACATCATCTGGCCGGGCAATTTCAAGCCTGACCTACCCCCACGCTACGATGGCACTGCCGACCGCGCCGAGTTCTTGCAGATCTACGAGCTGAGCATCGAGGCGGCCAGCGGCAACGAGAAGATCATGGCGAACCGGTTCCCCATGTCCCCGAAGGATGGCGCACGCTCCTGGCTCTTGAATCTCCCCGTGGGATCCGTCCCATCCTGGGATGAGATGCGCGACCGCTTCATCGCCAACTTCCAGGGCACTCGCAACCGCCCACTGGCCGCGGGTGACCTACGACGCATCAAGCAGCACCCGGGGGAGACCCTATAGAAGTACATCCAGCGCTTCAACAATGTTCGGCTCAAGATCCCCAAGGTGTCGGACAAGGCCATCATCTCAGCATTCACTGATGGCGTTCGGGACGTCAAGATGAAGGAGGAGCTCGCCATTCACGAGGACCTCTACACGGCCCTGGAGATGTTCAACATGGCAAACATGTCCGCGAGGGATGAGGAGGGACGCCTCTCCCTGCCCGAGCTCCCTGATGCTGACCCAAAAGACAAGAAAACCAAGGCCAAGGACGTGAAGTGCAAGGGGCTAGCTGTGCTTGCAGCAGAGCTAGAGATGAAGCATGGCTGCGACCACCCCGAGTCATCCAAGAGAAACCGACCATTCTGTGCCTTCCACAATGTCCATAGCCACAACACCAACGACTTCCAGCAGCTCAGGGCCCTCCGCGATGGGTGCCTCGGTCGACGGCCCGAGCGCAATGATCGAGGCTACGGTCGTGGAGGCGGCCGAGGTGGAGGACACTGGGACGGCCGCGACCATTGCCAGGAGTGGCACGACCAGCCTTGGGAGGAATGCTGGCAGGCTCAGCCTCGCGAGGGTGCCTGACGGGACCAGCCTCGCGAGGATCGGCCTCAGGGCAATGCCGGTCTTCCTCCACTGCCTCCACCACCAAGAAGGAATGGAGATCTTCACCAGGACGAGGGGGCTGGGGGCTTCCAAGAGCCTCGACCCATCGCCTACATCCTGGTCGGTTCTCAGGCCCAAGCCTCTCACCGCATCTTCAAGTAGTTCACGCGCGAGGTGAACATAGCGCTCCCCAAGCTCGAGGCAACTCGCCCGCTCAGGTGGTCAAAATACACCATCACCTTCAACTCCTCCGATCAGCTCAAGTGCGCGGCCACTGCTGGCGCACTCCTGATGCTCTGCTCGCCTGTCATCAGCAACGTGGTCGTCACCAAGACCATCATTGATGGTGGAGCAGGGCTCAATGTTCTCTTTGTCTAGACGTTCAACAGGCACCAAGTGCTATATCACCAGCTTCAGCCTACCAAGCCATTCTTAGGAGTGACCGACGGTTCCATGCATCCGTAAGGGTATATCCGCCTCCCTATCACCTTCGGTGAGCGCGACAACTACCACACCGGGCACATCGACTTCGAAGTCGCCCACATTCGCGTGCCATACAATGCCATCCTCGGGTACTTGGCACTGGCCAAGTTCCTGGCAGCAACGCACCACGGCTACAACGTCCTCAAGATGCCAGGGAGCAGCGACATCATCATGGTTCCCTGCAAGGAAAAGGACGCGGTGTGCTCCCTCGAGCGCGCCTACCAGGCTGTAGCAGTCGAGAACCCTAAAGACGAGGGCGGTGTCCTCCCTCCTGAGGTCGTCACAAAGACGAAGAAGATGCAACTGGGTCAGGGGTCTAACGAGAAGCCATCACCCGACAGCGCCCGGCGCCCCTCTCAGGATGGGCTTGGGGGCTCCCCTCTGGAGGGCTTCGGGCCTAGCCAACGTCACGAGGGAGGCGCTCGGGCACCACGTGGACGCATGCTTCAGTGCACGCTTCCCAGGAGAAGGCACAGGGCACAAGGCGCCAAGCGTTCAGGAGTTCATCAGCAAGGCAGTCGAGGAGATTCAGGAGGCAAGGGTTCTGCATGGCGAACGCCGCCCACCGCCAGGCGAGGCTCATTGCCCTGGAGAGGGTAAGGAGTTACGCATCTGCATCGACATCCCAGGGCTCAACAGGGCCGCATCTTGGTAGCTCTTCTGGTCGTCCCGTGTCGACCGATGCGAGGGTCCCCCTCACAGCTACGTTCGCATGCCTTTAGGCATGCCGAGCGCACCCGTGGCATTCCAGCACTGCATGAGGGACGACCTGGCAGCTCGAGACGCTAGGCACCAGGCGATCCTGGCGGAGATGGATATGCATCTTCAAGAGCCCCCCAGGCCCCGGAGCCTCCCGAGGCTCAGGGCCAAGGCGGCTCGTGAGGGACGACTTTAGCAGCGCGCATCTTCTGCTTCCCCGACAACTCTTCAACAACGGTCCCAGGTGACATCTTTTTAGTTCATTCAGTTTGGGGGCGCCCCTCGGGCTGCATTATCCCCAAGTCTTGTGGGTCCAATCCTGCGGCATGTCTCCTTTTGCATTCATCGGAATTGCCTAACCATCTTTCTTGAGCTTATCTATGATCATCGCCTGCTTGCTTAGGATATTAACCACTTCACGGTCTCCCTACATTTGCTGGCTTGTCCTTTGCCCATCCTGTAATGGGGGTTGCTCACGTTGGCATGATGCTTGTGCTCGGGTCCATCCCTGCAATGCTGACAAACCCGAGGACCATGCTCTGGCTCACGGACCGCCTCGCGCACGCCACCTCACCAGGTCCTCGGTGCCTTCGTCTTCCTATGCAGGGTCCAGGGTCGGACAGTCTGCTCCATAAGGAACTGCAATCTCTCTTGCCAGCTAACATGCAGGTTCACCTGAGGCCAGTCTACGGGTAGGCCCCAACGGTCACCACCTTACCCCACGAGCCACTTGCATGTCAAAGGGGGGCTCCTGAGCATCGCGCCTCAGGAGCTCCTACTGGCTCTCCAGCCCTAACCCCCTGGCCTTGGCCACGGCATCGCGACCTGGCATACCACCGGGGGCTGAGCCTGCTCGAGGGCCGGGACCCTAGGACGTAGAGCACCTAGGCAAGCGAGGGAAGAGGGTGATCGTCACAAGCCCCGCCTAGTGACGCTACCATAGACGCGTGAATGGGCACCACCCAGGGGAATCACAAGGAGTTTGCTAAAAGATAATTCGCACGTGCCATGATATATGCCTTGCAACCCGCTCACCCAAGTCTCGCAGTCCCACTCCGACAGTTTCACTCCCCTTTTCGTTTCTTGGGTAGCTTCTTGCACGCCAAGGGGGACCTCGTGAGCATCGCGCCTCATGAGCTCTCAATGGACCTCGGGCCGCTCACCTCCTGGCCTTGAACACGGCATCGCGAGCTGGCATACTAGCGACGGCTGAAGCCTGCCTGGGGACTGGGTCCCGCTGGCGTAGAGCGCTACGCTACCAAGGGGAAGAAAGGGGGGAATCATGCCAGATTGAGATACGTGATTTCCTCATAAAACCAAAAGATAGATGGTGGGATTAAGGCATTTCGATTCTTACATGCCCCGCAGGGCTAGTCCTAATTTCCACACAGGGAAGCAAAAGAAGAAAGGCTCCGACTAGGCCGACATGCATCACCGACGATGCGCTCCGACCACGGCAGGAGCTTGGCGGCACGTAGCTATCGTCGTTGGACTCCGGAGATTCGCTGGGCTCGGGAGAATTGCTGGATTCCCAAGAGTCGTCGCTGCTACCGGAGTAGGTGCTGACGGGGACGCAAGCGGATCTAGCACCCTCGACCGCGTCCCGGGGGCTGCTTCCTTTGGGGCAGCACTCCTGCCGCCGGCCCTCCTCGTCGAAGACCTTGAAGAACAGGGTGGAGGTGATGTCGTATTCGAAGTGGACCGCGAGGGACCCCTCACCACGGCAGGCCCGGGCGACCACGCCCCATCCATGGGTCATGAAGACATCTCCGGTGGGCACCACCTCGACCTCGGCTCAGGTGGCCAAGGTGCAGAACCCGGCGTGCTACAGCCACATCTCAAGTGGCCCCCTCGGTGGTAGCTCGCCGACGAAGAACCTCGGGAGCCGGATCCACAAGTCAGGTAGCATCACTGCCCACATCACGAACTCGCGTGAGCTACCCACGGCGTGGGTCCGCGGCTCGGCAGGTAGGACAGTGGCGGCTCATCCTTTGCCTCCTGGGATGGCTCGACGGCGCGCCTCATCGTCCTGTGCGCGGGCGTACAAAGGAAGGGGAAAGCCGGGCGGAGGCCTCGATTGCCAAGGCGTGGCCACCTCCTACCTCACGCCGGCGTCGCGGGAAGGGCGGAATTGCTTCTTCGGTGGGAGAGGATCAGGCCCCTCCTAAGGGTTCTTTCCTTTTTTAGCCGCAGAAAACCTCCTGATCGGCGCCATGGGAGCAGAAGCAAGATGGATAAGGATGGGAAACAGGAAGTGATAACCCACAAGTGTAGGGGATAATTGTAGCCTCTTTCGATAAGTGAGAGTGTCGAACCCAACGGGGAGCTAAAGGTAGAACAAATATTCTCTCAAGTCCTATCTGCCACTGATACGAATCTACGCACGCTTAGTGTTCGCTTTACCTAGAACAAGTATGAAACTAGAAGTACTTTGTAGGTGTTGTTGGATAGGTTTGCAAGATAATAAAGAGCATGTAAATAAAAAGTAGGGGCTGTTTAGATAAAGATGCAATAAAGTAAATATAGCGAGTGTGGAAAAGTGGTGGTAGAAGTTGTGAAATTGTCCCTAAGCAATTGACTACTTTACTAGACCGATAGCAAGTTTTATGTGGGAGAGGCATAAGCTACCATACTTTCTCTTCTTGGATCATATGCACTTATGATTGGAACTCTAGCAAGCATTCGCAACTACTAAAGATAATTAAGGTAAAACCCAACCATAGCATTAAAGAATCAAGTCCCCTTTATCCCATACGCCACAACCCCCTTACTCGGGTTTAAGCTTCTGTCACTCAAGCAACCCACTATAAGCGAATCATGAACATATTGCAACACCCTACAGCAGGGATCCCTCACGCTTGCGCGACACGGAGGGCACAATAGGACAGCAACATAACCACAAGCAAATTAAACCAATCATAGCAATTCATCAATCGCCAGTAGGACAATGAAAATCTACTCAGACATCATAGTATGGCAGCACATCATTGGATAATAATATGAAGCATAAAGCACTATGTTCAAGTAGAGGGTACAGCAGGTTGCGGGAGAGTGGACTGCTGAATATAGATGGGGGAAGGTGATGGAGATGTTGGTGAAGATGACGGCAGTGTTGGTGAAGATCGTGGTGATGATGATGGCCTCCAGCGGTGTTCCGGCGCCACCAAAAGCGAGGGGGAGAGAACCCCCTTCTTCTTCTTATTCCTTGACCTTCTCCCTAGATGGGAGAAGGGTTTCCCCTCTGGTCCTTGGTCTCCATGGCGTGGGAGGGGCGAGAGCCCCTCCAAGACTGGATCTGTCTCTCTCTGTTTCTGTGTTCTCTGATTCTGCCCTTTCACCTTTTTTTTATCCTGAGATCCGTAACTCCGATTGGGTTGAAACCTTCACCCAGATTTTCCCCCGAAAATTAGCTTTCTTGCGGCAAAAGAAGAGCATCAACCGCCTTATGGGGTGCCCATGAGGGTCAGGGGCGTGAGTACCCCCCTGGGGCGTGCCCCTACCTCGTGGCCCCCTCGGGCACCGTCTCGCGTTGGTTTTTCTTCCAAAAAATCATAAATATTCCAAAAATGACCTCTGTCCGTTTTTATCCCATTTGGACTCCGTTTGATATTGGTCTTCTGCGAAACATGAAACATGCAACAAACAAGAACTGGCACTGGGCACTGGATCAATATCTTAGTCCCAAAAATAGTATAAAAAGTTGCCAAATGTATATGAAAGTTGAACAATATTGGCATGGAAAAATCAAAAATTATAGACACGACGGAGACATATCAGGCAGCGAGAAGACAAAGGAAGAGATGAGCGAGGGGAGCTCTACCCCTCCCCTCATTTATAGCCGGAGGGAGGCCAACCGCCGGCCTCCATGACCTCATGTAATGATGATCTTCTGCGTGCAGCATTGACCCGTCAAGTCAAACGGTTGCTGAGGCAGCATGGGGAAGTGGAGACGCCCACGTCCCATCAATCACCATGATTCATTCAAAATCGCGGGCGGATAGGGCCCATGGCGCTCCGCACTTGCCCTTTGGCCAAAGGTTTCCATTCTAGTGCAACAAGTCCAAGACTGCCAGGACGGCAGGATGGAGGTCATCACCGACCCCACCGCAGCGTCACGACCAGAGGCTTTCCGCAGGCGAAGACCACTTTAGTCAGGATAGGATGTACTTACTGTCCCCCTTCAAATCTGGCCATTGTGGGATCCCTTCCCGCCAACATTTGGTAAAAGGAGCAAGGCCACTATAAATAAGACTTAGCCACCACCATAGAGGGGGAGATGGACGGATCGGGTCCATTCTCATCCGACCACCTCACCAGCTCTCTTGAGCTCAAGAACACCTCACCTCCTGAGGATAGTTCATCCATTGTACTTGTTCATCCTCAGCCCTTTGAGGCAATCCACCAAAACACCGGAGTAGGGTATTACACCGCAAGGTGGCCCGAACCAGGATAAACTATTGTGTTGTAAGTGCATCTAGTGCCCCTTAGTGATTTTGGTGTATTGAAGACTTATAGGTTAAGGGACTAATGCGTTTGTAAGTGTACACATGTCTATAAGTCTATGAGGAGTTTGATATTTACAGAGAAAGTCGACCCCTAAAAATGAAGTTCTTCAACTGAAGACTTTGATATTCTGAAGACTTTCTGAAGACTTTGAAAGTGAAGAAATTGGTGTGACCTTGAAGACTTGGTATTCATTTGTGGAACATGAAGTGTGAAGACTATTGTTTTCGTAGTTTCATTTTCTCTTTCTTGAGTCATAGGAAACACCATACTGTTAAAGGGGGTCGAGGAAATACTAAGGAAAAATTTCCATGTGATGCTCAACTCAAAATCCTACACCTACCAATCCCTTCGAGTGAAGCCTTTGGAAATCTCATACAGTTCAGTCACTTTCTTCAGTGACAGAGACGAAGTTCTTCTGGTCACTTATGAATTTGTTCTGACTGAGCAGTTAGGAATTCATCAGTACGAATTACCTACACAGTGAGGAACATGATAGCCTTGAGGAATTTGAGAGTCAAATTTCCGACCATTGTTGTGCTGCGCGCCAGCTGTCCCAAAATATCTTATCCACCTAACGGTCATATCATTGAGGGGCATTTATGTCTTATCATGTCGGGCTGCTCCCTAGACTATAAATAGCCGCCCCCTACAACCACTAGCTGGTTGGCTGCTCCGAGAGAACTTGACACTTGTCATTTGAGAGCAACCCATCCTCCGAGAACTTTGAGCGAAAATCATCGAGTGAGGAAAACCCAAAACCAAACCCCTACAAACCCAAAGTGACTGAGCATCACTGAAGAAATTGATCCTGCATGGATCCGACGCTTGTTACCTTTGAAGACTGTGCTTCTTCCAGACGGTTAGGCGTCAAGGTCTAGAGCATCCAAGAGGAATTGTGGATCGCCGAGTGACCAAGTCTGTGAAGGTTTGGAAGTCGCCTGAAGACTTACCACGAGTGATTGGACGAGGTCTACGTGACCTTAGTTCAAGGAGAATACGGTGAGGACTGGGTGTCCTGAGCTACGTGCTCAGCGACTGGGTGTCCGGGACTGTGTGTCCTCGAGTTTAAATACTCAGCCGCTCCAACCAGACGTACAACTGAGACAGCAGTTGGAACTGGTCTACCAAATCAGTGTCTTCACCAACCTACTGGTTCTATTTCCTCAACCCTTTCATTTCCTCATTACTGTGTTGAGTGTTTGTTCATATCTGTGTTTGAAGACTTTGACCGAAGACTTTCTCAATTTCCTCAGTTCAATTTCTTCAGTCTGTTTGTCTTCATCTTGTGTTATCCTATGATTACGCTTTCTGTACTCTGTGCTAGTCTTCATTTCATCATGATGACCATGCTTGTATTCTGTTATGCTTACTTCTGAGTACTTATTCCGCTGCTAATAGTTCTTCGCTAAGGAATTTCCTCACCGGCAAATTCCTCAGTGAAGAATTCATAAAAATCGCCTATTCACCCCCCTCTAGTCGACATAACGCACTTTCAATTGGTATCAGAGCAAGGTACTCCCTTGTTCTGTGTGATTTTGGTTTAACCGCCTGGAGTTTTAGTTATGTCGACCACAGGTATGATCAAGATCTCGGCTGGGTGTCCTACCTTTGATGGGACAGACTACCCCTACTGGAAAAACAAGATGCGAATGCATCTCGAGGCTATTGACAACGATCTCTGGTATGTTGTGGAAAATGGTGTTCCCTCTGTCTCACCCTCACTGAATGATACTGATGTGAAGAGATTCAAGCAACTCGATTCTCAAGCGGAGAATATCATATGTGGCCATCTGAGTAAAGGACAGTATGCAAGAGTGAGTGCTTTGGAAACTGCTAAGCTTATCTGGGATAGGTTGTCCAAAGTGAATGAAGGAGTCTCAACTCAGCGTGACTCTCGAGTTGATGTTCTTCAGAACCTCTTCAATCGCTTCAAAAGACTCGACAATGAAAATGTCCAACAAACCTTTGATCGCCTCATCATTTTCTTCGTGATCATGTGTTGAAGGGCGACATCTCCATCGAGCACGTGAAGACTGAAGAACAACTAGCTGATATCTTCACTAAGCCCTTGGATGAGAAGAGATTTAGCAAGTTGCGGTGTGAGCTAAATATCTTAGAATCTTCGAATGTTCTTTGAAAAGGACACACATCCTAACACTTATGCAAAATTGATGACTTAGATGTGCAACACATGAAGAAACGTTTTTCTTCAATCAATGAAGAATAACACTCTAAGTGTGAAGAAATTAATGAAGAATTTGATTCTCATAACCCTACGACAATTGTACGCGGTGTCTGAAATCATCATTATTATACGGTGGGTCATGCCACCACAAAAAGTTGAAAATCTTCAATTTGAGTTTTTTTTATTTTGAAATTCTTCAGTTTTTCAAATTCTTCAACTTTTCAAAATCTTCACTGTTACCTTCGTTTTTCTTCATTGGCTATATATATATATGAGTTTATGTCCTCTACAGCATTCACTTATAGCTATTTCTTCAAGTTGTTTTTTTTTGCTAAGTGAATGTGATCGGACCCTTCCCCCTCTATGCTGCACTCAACCCAATCTATTCACAAATTTTTCATATGCGTTCTATTTGAAATTTCAAAATCTTCACTGTGTCCTTGTCAGCTGAAGAAATTGCGAACGAAACTTTAAAACAAATCTTATCCAAATTTTCGGTTTTGCCGCTCAAACTGTTCCGCATCCCACGATGCATTATTCTATTCACCCACGATCGTACACGATCTCCACTACACAGTACGTGGGTGACACATGTCGCGTGCAGGAGAAAGGGCAGGGGCACGTTCGTCCCAAATCTTCGGGCGAACAGTTTTTCACCGTGTCTACAAATACCCCTCTCCCCTTCCTCACTTCATTTACTCCGCTCGATCGCTACACTCTCACTCGAGCTCCTCAAACCCTAGCGCCGCCGCTACTCCATCGTCGCCGGTGAGGAAGAGCTTCGCTGCCTCGACCTCGTCGCCGTCGTACTAACGCCGACCGCGGGAATCTTCACTCCGCCACCGCCGTAGCTATCTTCCTCCACCGAGTTAGGGCAAGGAAGATCTAACCTGACGAACTTCCCATCTGTTCTTCTCAGTTCGTCGTGTTCTTCACTTCGGGTAATTAAAAGTTACTTTTATTACTCGCTTTGATTCTCAAGCTTTCCTGAAAATCTTCAAAGGTGTTTATTCTTCAAATCTTCACACATATGAACACCACACACATCATATGATCTTGAACTGTTTCTCTAAGCAATCATTTTCTTCAAGATTCCCTAATTGTGTGGATCTTCGATCTGTACAACTCTGGAACCTAAGACAAGAACGCTTAGTGAAATTCCTCAAGGTTCATCTGGTCAAATTCCTCAAAACTTGTTCTTTTCGAAAAACCTTCTCAGAACGCATATGACCTCTCCGAATTCCTCGCACCTGTACTCTGTTCACAGGTACTCATGTCTGCTGCTGAATCACTAGGTTCTCATCAACTTAACTCATTTGCAGCGTTCCTCGAAGAAAAACTGCATACTTCTTCAGAGAACTCAATTGTTCAAATTCCTCAACTGAAGAATATGGCAGACGGTAAGAAGTCGCAGAAAGGAGGAAAGAAACCTGAGGTTATGACTGCGTTTGAAATCCCTGAGGAAATTTATGCTGACTATTGCACACCTGATGAAGCAAAATTTGGCAAAGAAAACAAAAATCAGCGCAAGGTGCGCATTCAGAAGATTGAACGAAGATGGGCAAGGGAATGGAGGGAATACAGATATGTGACTCCAAAGTACATGAAGAAATTCGCCCTCAATCCTCCATGCCCAAGAGCTCCATTGGCACCTGGCCAAGTAGCTGATCCCACAAGCATCAAACGTGGTGAGGACTTTCCTGAAGAATGGGCTAAGCGCCAAGCTAAATTGGCAAGACAAGCCAAGGAGGCAGTGAAGAAATTCAATGAGGATTCTGCCACTGCTACTGCTACTGAGGCCTCGGTCAAACCAAGGAAATCCATGCCAAAGAAGCCTGCTCGTAAGCCAAGTGCTTCACCAGCAGCGCCCCCACGGCAAATTCCTCACACTGCTACTGCTCCACCAAAGTCCTCAGCTCCTGTGCATCTGGCTACATGTCAAAGTACTGCTGGTTTCTCGATTGCCTCTAGTGTTTCAGCAAGTTCCTCAGCTGCACCAAAGTCATCATCTGGCCCGACTCTGCTGAAGACCAAAGCAACAGCTGGACGAGATCCTCGGCCAAGTCCAAAGAAGAAACAGGTCGCATTCCATGTGCCTTCTGATGATGAACTTGCAGAAATCATCAGAGACAGACAGGTGAAGGCCGCTAGAGCCAAAGGCACATCTGTGCCACTGCTGTTGGATCCGAGGAAAATCCTCGATTATATTGATCTCTAGCACAAGGATCCAAACACCCCAATGCCTGATTTTCATCTGACCCCTGGACAAAGTCATATGTTGACCCATTTCATCACTGAAGAGAAATGGAAGTTTGAAAAGGCAAGAGAGATTAAGAAAGCTCAATACAGAAAGGAGAAGCTCCTGAAGAAAAATGTTGTCAGAATGACACCTGAGGAACTTCTCCAGGCTCAGTCTGAAATTCAAGCCCTCAGCAATGACTTTGATGCCTACTATGCTGATTGGCAAGGAGCCAAAGTAAGATTCGTCAACCTGACGAAGAAATTCACCAATGTTGCTGCCTCAACGCAACATAAAATTCCTCAGGATGGAGTCTCAGCTCAGCCGACTGAAGAACATGCCAGCACCGCTGATGAAGTTCAGGCTGCTGATGAAAATGCTAGTTCTAGGGCTGATGATCCCATTCCAGCCGCTGAAGAAATTGCCAGGGCATCCACTAGTGGTGCGCCTGAAGAAACTGAAGTAGTCAGGGCAATTGCATCAGTTGCGCCTGTAGAAAATCAACCAGATTCCTCGGCTCCATCTGCACCTACACCAACTCCAATTCTTCGATGTGCATTCGATGTGAAGAAGACCAAGGCTGCAGAGCGAGCTGCAGTGAAGAAAAGGAAGGCATCATCTGCGTCAAACTCTTCGGCTGCGAAGAAAATGAAGCCAACGACCAGCTCGCTCGAAAATCCAATTGATGTTGTTCCGATTTCCTCCATGCCATCAAAGTACCTTGTTCCTTTTGGAGAAGACTATGAGATCCCAAGCAGATCTGATGAAGAAAATCATTCTACTGCTTCGTCAGAGCAGATTGATGAAGAAATTGAAGTGGAAGCAATCCCTTCAACCCCAATCATTTCCTCGCCTATGCCTCAGTTCACAGCTGAGAAGGCCGGCGTTGAGGAACTTGAAGAAGATGTGGATATTGGAAGGACAACACCAGTGATGAACGATGACTTTTGGGAAAGTCAACATCCAAATTCTCCACTCTTCACCCCACTCCAATAGATACCTCAGTCCCCTGCACCAACTGTTCAAATGGGCTCTGAAGAAACTCATCCCACTTCATCTGTCCATGAAGAAATGCCAGCCACTAGTACTGATGAACCTGCTGCTGCTAATCCTCAGACTGCACCTGTTGAGGAACAAGAAATTCCTCAGCCTGAAGAACCTGAGCTCGCGATTCCTGAGGTGGTCATGCAACTCACTAACACCCCTCTACCAAAGCAAAAGAATCCATTCTCAAGCAAACAGAAGTTCAAGGCTAAAGATTTCTTTGCCGAGCACGTATTCTTCACTGATTATAATCCATATGATTCTGCTCGCATAAGGAAGAGGCGGTTCTGGACTGCCAGCCAAGGCAATTTCTATTCCTCAGTGCTCTTCAACAAAGACAAAGTCTTCGATCATGCACATATTCCTCATGTGGACATGGAGTCTCTGCCCGGCTTTGAGCCAGTCCTCAGTGTTCTTCACGATGCAGGACTTCTGAATTTCTGCATTGATATCTGTGACTGGAATGAAGAACTCATTCTTCAATTCTATGCAACTCTGCACATCACCGGAGACGCTGAAGACATGAACTCATGGGTATTAGACTGGATGTCTGAAAATACTCACTACACGGCACCAGCAACTGAATTGCTTCGTGCTCTACCACTCAGTCCTCCACTTGATGGTGCTCGTTGTATCTACAACGAACCAGAACTTTCAAATCACTATATGCAAGTGCTGATGAAGCCTTTGAAGCCAAGGCAGGCCCCACGAACCAAATTCCTCGTCAAGGAATTACTGTATGTGCCTCGGACTGTCTATCGAATTCTGACAAAGACAATGAGTCCCATCAAAGGCCACGACTCAAATGATGAAGAAGTCGTTGGCATCATGAAGAATATGCTTTTCAACATCATTCATGGCGTTCCCTCAACTTCCATGATTTCTTCATGAGGACTCTGGCCAATATTGCTATGTCACCATTCGAGCTGAAGCCCTATGCTCCTTGGATTATGAGATTTATCAGGGCAAGATCTTCACTGAATTACAAAGCTGACACTCTGAACCACGGTAGCTACTTGCCTCCCATTGAAGTCCTCAAACGGACAGTTTCATCAGCTGATCATAAAGGTAAGGCCGCTGCTGTGATCGATGAAGGCATTTGTCCCTTGGATGGTCAATTTCGCAAGGCTGCCTCTTAATCTACCAATGACGATTCTGCCACACATGACTCTGCCGCAAATACCTCAACCAAGCAAAATCCTCAAGCCACAGCACCCAGGGTGATGACTGACCGTGAGTTACTCCTCAGTCTTCATCAGAAGGTTGATCGCAATCACAAATGGGTCAAGCGTCAGTTTGGTTCAATTCTTCACAACATGACCTCAACACACAATGCAGTGAAGAAAAACCAATACTACCTCCATGAAACCTTCAACCGTACCTGGGCTGTTCTCTCTCATGTCTATAGCGCTGCAGATCTGAAGAATATGGGTCTCAAGGAAGAATTTGACTGGTCTGCACCTCCACCGAAGAAATTCAAGAAGGTCAAAGTTCCTTCCTTGGTGGCCAGCTCTTATTCTTCATCGCGTGACACTGATGAGTATGAAGATTTGGACGACACTGCGGCAGGCCCTGCTTCAACAAACAACCCCGACAAAGCTGGCGCTCCTCCATCGACTTGAAATTCTTCAGGAGCGTTAGTCCTCAGTTCCAATCCCTTTGGTCATTTGATGACAAAGGGGGAGAAATCTGAGTTAGTCTTCAAGCGGGCGGGTCTATATTAAGGGCATTTTTTTAAGTTACAACTCTCGTTCTTCTGAAACTTTTATTTGGATCGAGTTGTAATCTTAAACCCGATGGTGCGCTGATACTTTTGTTGCATTATGCTTTGCATGCTTATTCCTCGTTAATGACATTGCACGCATGCTGAATCACATCAGGCACCATATTTCATCATGCATTTCAAATTCTTCATATTATATATCAAATGTGTGTATGAATTACAAGATATAGGGGGAGATCTCCATGATTCAACTATTCAAATGTGCATTGCCTCAAAAGCAAATTCCTCACTATGCACATCTTCAGGGGGAGTTCTACTATATCTTGTAATCAAATTCCTCAATATCAGTGTATACACTTCATATGTTTATCCCCGTTGAAAACTTAACCATGTTGTCATCAATCACCAAAAAGGGGGAGATTGTAAGTGCATCTAGTGCCCCTTAGTGATTTTGGTGTATTGAAGGCTTATAGGTTAAGGGACTAATGCGTTTGTAAGTGTACACAGGTCTATAAGTCTATGAGGAGTTTGATATTTACAGAGAAAGTCGACCCCTAAAAATGAAGTTCTTCAACTGAAGACTTTGATATTTTGAAGACTTTCTGAAGACTTTGAAAGTGAAGAAATTGGTGTAACCTTGAAGACTTGGTATTCATTTGTGGAACATGAAGTGTGAAGACTATTGTTTTCGTAGTTTCATTTTCTCTTTCTTGAGTCATAGGAAACACCGTACTGTTAAAGGGGGTCGAGGAAATACTAAGGAAAAATTTCCATGTGATGCTCAACTCAAAATCCTACACCTACCAATCCCTTCGAGTGAAGCCTTTGGAAATCTCATACAGTTCAGTCACTTTCTTCAGTGACAGAGACGAAGTTCTTTTGGTCACTGATGAATTTGTTCTGACTGAGGAGTTAGGAATTCATCAGTACGAATTACCTACACAGTGAGGAACATGATAGCCTTGAGGAATTTGAGAGTCAAATTTCCGATCGTTGCTGTGCTGCGCGCCAGCTGTCCCAAAATATCTTATCCACCTAACGGTCATATCATTGAGGGGCATTTATGTCTTATCATGTCGGGCTGCTCCCTAGGCTATAAATAGCCGCCCCCTACAACCACTAGCTGGTTGGCTGCTCCGAGAGAACTTGACACTTGTCATTTGACAGCAACCCATCCTCCGAGAACTTTGAGCGAAAATCATCGAGTGAGGAAAACCCAAAACCAAACCCCTACAAACCCAAAGTGACTGAGCATCACTGAAGAAATTGATCCTGCATGGATCCGACGCTTGTTACCTCTGAAGACTGTGCTTCTTCCAGACGGTTAGGCGTCAAGGTCTAGAGCATCCAAGAGGAATTGTGGATCGCCGAGTGACCAAGTCTGTGAAGGTTTGGAAGTCGCATGAAGACTTACCACGAGTGATTGGACGAGGTTTGCGTGACCTTAGTTCAAGGAGAATACAGTGAGGACTGGGTGTCCTGAGCTGCGTGCTCAGCGACTGGGTGTCCGGGACTGTGTGTCCTCGAGTTTAAATACTCAGCCTCTCCAACCAGACGTACAACTGAGACAACAGTTGGAACTGGTCTACCAAATCATTGTCTTCAACAACCTACTGGTTCTATTTCCTCAACCCTTTCATTTCCTCATTACTGTGTTGAGTGTTTGTTCATACCTGTGTTTGAAGACTTTGACTGAAGACTTTCTCAATTTCCTCAGTTCAATTTCTTCAGTCTGTTTGTCTTCATCTTGTGTTATCCTGTGATTACGCTTTCTGTACTCTGTGCTAGTCTTCATTTCATCATGATGACCATGCTTGTATTCTGTTATGCTTACTTCTGAGTACTTATTCCGCTGCTAATAGTTCTTCGCTAAGGAATTTCCTTACCGGCAAATTCCTCATTGAAGAATTCATAAAACTCGCCTATTCACCCCCCTCTAGTCAACATAACGCACTTTCAATTGGTATCAGAGCAAGGTACTCCCTTGTTCTGTGTGATTTTGGTTTAACCGCCTGGAGTTTTAGTTATGTCGACCGCAGGTATGATCAAGGTCTCGGCTGGGTGTCCTACCTTTGATGGGACAGACTACCCCTACTGGAAAAACAAGATGCGAATGCATCTCGAGGCTATTGATAATGATCTCTGGTATGTTGTGGAAAATGGTGTTCCCTCTGTCTCACCCTCACTGAACGCTACCGATGTGAAGAGATTCAAGCAACTCGATTCTCAAGCGAAGAAAATCATATGTGGCCATGTGAGTAAAGGACAGTATGGAAGAGTGAGTGCTTTGGAAACTGCTAACCTTATCTGGGATAGGCTGTCCAAAGTGAATAAAGGAGTCTCAACTCAGCGTGACTCTCGAGTTGATGTTCTTCGGAATCTCTTCAACCGCTTCAAAAGACTCGACAATGAAAATGTCCAACAAACCTTTGATCGCCTCACTGACATCTCAAATGAGCTTCAAGCCCTCGGTGCCACTGACATCACTGACCATGAGGTGGTGAAGAAACTGTTGAGATCACTTGATTCCTCATTTGATACTCTTGGTCTGATGATACAAGAACGGGCTGACTACAAGTCTCTTGATCCTGCCGATATCCTCGAAAGGCTAAATACTCACGAGTTCCAGCTTGCTGAAAAGAGAGATCTCTATGGTTCGAGCTATGGCAAACCACGTGCCCTGAAGGCCAAGGTTGTGTCTGAGTCTGAATGTGAGGACTCTGGTAGTAGCCTTGGTGATCCTGAAGAATTGAGTCAGGAGCTAGCACTGCTCGTGAAGAAATTCTAGAAGTTCTCAAGACGTGGTCGCTTTGGAAAATCCTCAAGAAGCAGTGATTCCTCATCAAGTGACTATAAGAGAAGGTTGTGCCACAAATGCAAGAAACCTGGTCACTATATTCAAGATTGTCCTCAGTGGGAAAAGGAATTGAAGAAGAAGAAATACAAGGATTACAGTTCTGATGATGCGAAGAAGAAGAAGAAATCGTCAAAATCTTCGTCATCAAAATCCTCGAAGTCTTCATCTCACAAGAAGAGCAGCTCCAAGAAGGCTCGGACATTCATTGGCAAGGAAATGGACTTTGAAGCTGAATCTGAGGAAAATGAGGAAGTGGAGGCGTCTGAAGTATCCGAATCTGGTGTGGCAAGTCTGGCCTTAGCTACTGCTTTCGTTAGCAAGTCCATCTTCAACACTGAAGAAACTGACCCCACCGACAAGCCTGATGAAGATAATGATGACTACGCTCCCACCTATTGCTTCATGGCAAAAGGTGCAAAGGTACTCAAATACACCTCCTCTGAATCTAGTGAAAATGAATCTGATGAGAATCTCAAACCCAGCTACTCTAAACTTGCAAAGATTGCTGTAAAACAACAAAGGGCTTTTGAAAAGGTTCAAAACATGCTAGACAAAAGTGATGATATGTTGGGTGAAGAAATGGATCGCACTAAAGCCCTGACTGAAAATCTTCAGAGACTTCAGTCTAGGTTTGATAACCTTCAAAGTCATCATAACACTCTCTTATCTGATCATGAGAAACTTTCTTATGAATTTCTTCAAAGGAAGCAAGATCTTGAGAAGCTAAGAGTGAGTTATGAAGATCTTCAGAAGGAGCGCGATTCATTACTAGCTCAACAAATCAGCACTTCTCAGGAAGAATTTGTTCCTCCATGCTTAAAGTGCATTGAACGTGAATCTGCTAATTCTTCACCTGAATGTTCAAATGCTTCAACTGTTACAAATTCTTCACCTGCCTCAGCTATCACTAATTCCTCATCTGAGGACATTGCTAGTATCACTAACGATGCAGGGCTAAAGGAACTGTACACGACATGCATGTACAAAAGCCTCAAAGGCCATCAGATTCTTTGTGATGTGCTCAAAAAGCAGATCCTCAACAGAAACCCTAGGAAAGATGGTATTGCCTTTGAGAGGAAACTTAATGCTGATGGAACATATTGGAAGCCTGAGCAGTACCCCAAAACCTCATGGGTTGCTGCAAAGGGACCTCCAGTTGATCCATCCAAGTTATCTGGCTTTACATGTGAATCTCCTCATTCTTCTGATGAGTCATTTGACTCCAACTATAAACTGTTCAAAAATCAGAATGGTGAAGTATTTGCTAGATATGTTGGGACTAACTGCAGGAACGGTTCCCCTATGAAGAAAATCTGGGTTCCCAAAAGTTATGTTGAAGGTCTTCAGGTGAATGTCCTCATGACACCACATGTGAAGAATAGGAACCCCAGAACAAACTCTTCATATGGACCTAATTCTTCTTATGGATCCAAGTCCTCATATGGACCAAATTCCTGACGTGGATCAAATTCCTCAAATGGATCAAAGTCCTCATATGATTATCATTGTGCTAACAACTCTGTTTCGCAGGGTAGAGCTAAGGGCTACGAATATGCACATTATTCTTCAAATCATTATGTTCATAAGTCCTCGAAGCATTTCTCTGCTTATTCATATGCTTACCCTAACCCCTCTTATGTGAAACGAAATGGTTTGGCTTCTATGCCACCATTCTCGTATGGTGCTTGCAGAGTGATGAACTCTTTGCCACCCCTTCAGATGTGGGTTGTGAAGAAAAAGAACTAATCTCTTATGCAGGGTCAGGTCTCCAGACGTGCCTTAACGTCTGAAGAATTTGCTGGGGACCTAACAAAATTGCCTGAAAGGACGCACTCTAACCATGATGAAATGAACTTTCATTTCACACGTCCTCATACTGCTATATCTGTTTACCGCTTGATGAAATTCATCCGATGAACTTGATATCATATTCTTCACTGATGAAGCATATGAGATTGTAAGTTACACTAATTCATCTGCAGGATGATCAACCCAAAACCACTGAATGGGTCCTCGATAGTGGATGTACAAATCACATGACTGGTGACAAGAATCTTTTGATGGATGCCCCCTTATCACCGTCACATCTGAAGCATATCATCTTTGCTGACAAAGGCAAAAGTCAGGTATTAGGTCTTGGTAAGGTTGCGATCTCTAAGGATAAATACATGGACAAAGTCATGCTTGTTGAGTCCTTAGGATACAACCTCATGTCAGTCTCAATGCTTTGTGATCTTGATATGGTTGTTGTCTTTGGCAAGTATCGCTGTGTTGTGATTATGGAAGCTGACAATTCCAAAGTCTTCGAAGGCTTTAGGAGAGGAGATTTGTATATTGTTGATTTCTCTACAGGATCACAACCAGCCGTGTGTCTACTTGCAAAAGCTTCAGAAGGCTGGCTATGGCATCGACGACTTGGTCACGCAGGCATGAGGAATTTGCACACGCTTGCGAAGAAGAAGCATGCCATTGGCATTGAGAATGTCAAATTCCTCAAGGATCACTTATGCGGAGCTTGTGAAGCTGGAAAAATGACCAAGGCCAAGCATCCAGCAAAGACTATCATGACCACTACTCGTCCATTCGAATTGCTTCACATGGACCTCTTCGGACCTAATCATTACTCAGCAGTCTCTAATGCTGCATCTCTATATAGTTTTGTCATTGTTGATGATTACTCTCGATATACATGGGTACACATTGTTACTTACAAACATGAAGTGCAGGAAGTCTTCAAACGATTTTCCTCGAGGGCTTCAACCAACTTTGGTGTGAAGATCAAGCACATCAGAAGTGACAATGGAACTGAGTTCAAGAATTCCGGTCTTGATGACTATCTTGATGAACTTGGTATTACTCATGAGTTATCTGCTCCTTATACTCCTCAGCAAAATGGCGTCGTGGAGCGCAAGAATAGAACTCTTGTTGACATGGCTCGCACTATGCTTGATGAATACAAAACGCCTCATCATTTTTGGATTGATGCAATTGATACTGCGTGCCACATCATCAACAGAGTATATCTTCACAAATTCTTCAAGAAGATGGCCTATGAACTCCTCACTGACAAGAAACCCAATGTGAGTTATTTCAAAGTCTTCGGTGCTAATTGTTGGATTAGAGATCCTCACCACAATTCTAAATTTGCACCGAAAGCACATGAAGGTTTTATGCTTGGTTACGGAAAGGACTCGCACACCTACAGAGTCTTCAACATCGCTCTTCACAAGATTGTTGAAACTGTAGATGTGCGATTCGATGAAACTAATGGCTCGCAAAGAGAGCACCTACCTTCTGTGTTAGATGAACCAGCACCTGAGGATTCTATCAAGTTCAAGGCAACTGAGGATGTCATTCCTACTAAAGAATTTGCTGAAGAATTCATTCCAGTATGCGAAGAATGTCGAGCTGACGCACCTGAAAATAATGCTGAAGACAATGGTGCTGAGGAAAATGATCAAATACCTCGACGACAACCAGCTCATCCTCGCGTTGCAAAAGAAGTACAAGTTGACAAGATCATCGATGACATTGAAGCGCCAGGTCCTCTCACACGCTCAAAAGCTTCACATTTATCTAACTTTTGTGGGCACTATGCTTTTGTCTCTATCACAGAGCCCACTAAGGTAGATGAAGCATTTTTGGAGCCAGAGTGGATTCAGGCTATGCAAGAAGAATTACATCAGTTCGAGCTCAACAATGTCTGGGAACTGATCAAACGTCCAGATCCTCGCAAGCATAATATCATTGGCACAAAGTGGATCTACCGCAACAAGCAAGATGAAAATGGCCTTGTGGTAAGGAATAAGGCACGACTGGTAGCTCAAGGCTACACACAGGTTGAAGGAATTGATTTCGATGAAACTTTTGCACCTGTTGCTAGACTTGAGGCTATTCGCATATTACTTGCTTATGCTAATCATCATGATATCATCTTATATCAAATGGATGTGAAAAGTGCATTCCTCAATGGTAAGCTTGAGGAAGAAGTATATGTTGCTCAACCCCCAGGTTTTGAAGATCCAAAGAATCCTGACAAAGTCTTCAGACTTAATAAGGCCCTCTATGGCCTCAAGCAAGCCCCTCGGGCGTGGTATGATACATTGAAGGAATTCTTCGTGAAGAATGGCTTCACACCCGGTTCACTCGACCCTACTCTCTTTACTAAATCTTATGATGGTGAACTGTTTGTGTGCCAAATATATGTTGATGATATTATCTTTGGCTGTACTGACCAACGTTATAGTGATGAATTTGCCTATATGATGAGTGAAGAATATCAAATGTCTATGATGGGAGAGTTGAAATTCTTCTTAGGTCTTCAAATTCGTCAACAGCGCAATGGCATATTCATATCTCAGGAGAAATACCTCAAAAATGTACTGAGGAAATTCGGCATGCAAGATTGCAAAGGCGTCAAAATTCCTATGCCCACAAAAGGCCATCTATGCACTGATGAAAATGGTATTGACTTCGATCACAAGGTATACCGCTCCATGATTGGTTCTTTATTATACTTATGTGCATCTAGGCCAGATATAATGCTTAGTGTTTGCTTGTGTGCCCGATTTCAAGCTGCACCGAAGGAATCACACCATAAGGCTGTGAAGCATATTCTTCGATATCTAGCTCACACACCAACACTAGGATTATGGTACCCCAAGGGCTCTGGTTTTGATCTCATTGGATATTCTGACTCTGACTATGCTGGTGATCGTGTGGACTGCAAGTCAACTTCTGGCACTTGTCATTTCCTCGGACGATCTTTGGTCTGTTGGTCCTCAAAGAAACAGAATTGCGTATCACTGTCTACTGCGGAAGCTGAATACATTGCTGCTGGCTCTTGCTGTGCTCAACTGCTTTGGATGAAGCAAACACTCAAGGACTATGGCGTCAACGTGAAGAATGTGCCTCTCCTCTGCGATAATGAGAGTGCCATCAAGATTCCTCACAACCTAGTTCAGCACTCGAAGACAAAGCACATTCAGATTCGTCATCATTTTCTTCGTGATCATGTGTTGAAGGGCGACATCTCCATCGAGCACGTGAAGACTGAAGAACAGCTAGCTGATATCTTCACTAAGCCCTTGGATGAGAAGAGATTTAGCAAGTTGCGGTGTGAGCTAAATATCTTAGAATCTTCGAATGTTCTTTGAAAAGGACACACATCCTAACACTTATGCAAAATTGATAACTTAGATGTGCAACACATGAAGAAACGTTTTTCTTCAATCAATGAAGAATAACACTCTAAGTGTGAAGAAATTGATGAAGAATTTGATTCTCAGAACCCTACGACAATTGTACGCGGTGTTTGAAATCATCATTCTTATACGGTGGGTCACGCCACCACAAAAAGTTGAAAATCTTCAATTTGAGTTTTCTTTGTTTTGAAATTCTTCAGTTTTTCAAATTCTTCAACTTTGCAAAATCTTCACTGTTACCTTCGTTTTTCTTCATTGGCTATATATATATATATATATATATGAGTTTACGTCCTCTACAGCATTCACTTATTGCTATTTCTTCAAGTTGTTTTTTTTGCTAAGTGAATGTGATCGGACCCTTCCCCCTCTATGCTGCACTCAACCCAATCTATTCACAAATTTTTCATATGTGTTCTATTTGAAACTCGTTCAAAATCTTCACTGTGTCCTTGTCAGCTGAAGAAATTGTGAACGAAACTTTAAAACAAATCTTATCCAAATTTTCGGTTTTGCCGCTCAAACTGTTCCGCATCCCACGATGCATTATTCTATTCACCCACGATCGTACACGATCTCCACTACACAGTACGTGGGTGACACATGTCGCGTGCAGGAGAAAGGGCAGGGGCACGTTCGTCCCAAATCTTCGGGCGAACAGTTTTTCACCGTGTCTATAAATACCTCTCTCCCCTTCCTCACTTCATTTACTCCGCTCGATCGCTACTCTCTCACTCGAGCTCCTCAAACCCTAGCGCCGCCGCTACTCCATCGTCGCCGGTGAGGAAGAGCTTCGCTGCCTCGACCTCGTCGCCGTCGTACTAACGCCGACCGTGGGAATCTTCACTCCGCCGCCGCCGTAGCTGTCTTCATCCGCCGAGTTAGGGCAAGGAAGATCTAACCTGACAAACTTCCCATCTGTTCTTCTCAGTTCGTCGTGTTCTTCACTTCGGGTAATTAAAAGTTACTTTTATTACTCGCTTTGATTCTCAAGCTTTCCTGAAAATCTTCAAAGGTGTTTATTCTTCAAATCTTCACACATATGAACACCACACACATCATATGATCTTGAACTGTTTCTCTAAGCAATCATTTTCTTCAAGATTCCCTAATTGTGTGGATCTTCGATCTGTACAACTCTGGAACCTAAGACAAGAACGCTTAGTGAAATTCCTCAAGGTTCATCTGGTCAAATTCCTCAAAACTTGTTCTTTTCGAAAAACCTTCTCAGAACGCATATGACCTCTCCGAATTCCTCGCACCTGTACTCTGTTCACAGGTACTCATGTCTGCTGCTGAATCACTAGGTTCTCATCAACTTAACTCATTTGCAGCGTTCCTCGAAGAAAAACTGCATACTTCTTCAAAGAACTCAATTGTTCAAATTCCTCAACTAAAGAATATGGCAGACGGTAAGAAGCCGCAGAAAGGAGGAAAGAAACCTGAGGTTATGACTGCGTTTGAAATCCCTGAGGAAATTTATGCTGACTATTGCACACCTGATGAAGCAAAATTTGGCAAAGAAAACAAAAATCAGCGCAAGGTGCGCATTCAGAAGATTGAACGAAGATGGGCAAGGGAATGGAGGGAATACAGATATGTGACTCCAAAGTACATGAAGAAATTCGCCCTCAATCCTCCATGCCCAAGAGCTCCATTGGCACCTGGCCAAGTAGCTGATCCCACAAGCATCAAACGTGGTGAGGACTTTTCTGAAGAATGGGCTAAGCGCCAAGCTAAATTGGCAAGACAAGCCAAGGAGGCAGTGAAGAAATTCAATGAGGATTCTGCCACTGCTACTGCTATTGAGGCCTCGGTCAAACCAAGGAAATCCATGCCAAAGAAGCCTGCTCGTAAGCCAAGTGCTTCACCAGCAGCGCCCCCACGGCAAATTCCTCACACTGCTACTGCTCCACCAAAGTCCTCAGCTCCTGTGCATCTGGCTACATGTCAAAGGACTGCTGGTTTCTCGATTGCCTCTGGTGTTTCAGCAAGTTCCTCAGCTGCACCAAAGTCATCATCTGGCCCGACTCTGCTGAAGACCAAAACAACAGCTGGACGAGATCCTCGGCCATGTCCAAAGAAGAAACAGGTCGCATTCCATGTGCCTTCTGATGATGAAGCTTCTGATGATGAACTTGCAGAAATCATCAGAGACAGACAGGTGAAGGCCGCTAGAGCCAAAGGCACATCTGTGCCACTGCTGTTGGATCCGAGGAAAATCCTTGATTATATTGATCTCTGGCACAAGGATCCAAATACCCCAATGCCTGATTTTCATCTGACCCCTAGACAAAGTCATATGTTGACCCATTTCATCACTGAAGAGAAATGGAAGTTTGAAAAGGCAAGAGAGATTAAGAAAGCTCAATATAGAAAGGAGAAGCTCCTGAAGAAAAACGTTGTCAGAATGACACCTGAGGAACTTCTCCAGGCTCAGTCTGAAATTCAAGCCCTCAGCAATGACTTTGATGCCTACTATGCTGATTGGCAAGGAGCCAAAGTCAGATTCGTCAAGAAATTCACCAGTGTTGCTGCCTCAACGCAACATAAAATTCCTCAAGATGGAGTCTCAGCTCAGCCGACTGAAGAACATGCCAGCACTGCTGATGAAGTTCAGGCTGCTGATGAAAATGCTAGTTCCAGGGCTGATGATCCTATTCCAGCCACTGAAGAAATTGCCAGGTCATCCACTAGTGGTGCGCCTGAAGAAACTGAAGAAGTCAGGGCAACTGCATCAGTTGCGCCTGTAGAAAATCAACCAGATTCCTCAGCTCCATCTGCACCTACACCAACTCCAATTCTTCCATGTGCATTCGATGTGAAGAAGACCAAGGCTGCAGAGCGAGCTGCAGTGAAGAAAAGGAAGGCATCAGCTGCGTCAAACTCTTCGGCTGCGAAGAAAATGAAGCCAACGACCAGCTCGCTCGGAAATCCAATTGATGTTGTTCCGATTTCCTCCATGCCATCAAAGGACCTTGTTCCTTTTGGAGAAGACTATGAGATCCCAAGCAGATCTGATGAAGAAAATCATTCTGCTGCTTCGTCAGAGCAGCCAACTTGATGGTGACTGGAATGATATCTGTGACTGGAATGAAGAACTCATTCTTCAATTCTATGCAACTCTGCACATCACCGGAGACGCTGAAGACGTGAACTCATGGGTATTAGACTTGATGTCTGAAAATACTCACTACAAGGCACCAGCAACTGAATTGCTTCGTGCTTTACCACTCAGTCCTCCACTTGATGGTGCTCGTTGTATCTACAATGAACCAGAACTTTCAAATCACTATATGCAAGTGCTGATGATGCCTTTGAAGCCAAGGCAGGCCCCACGAACCAAATTCCTCGTCAAGGAATTACTGTATGTGCCTCGGACTGTCTATCGAATTCTGACGAAGACAATGAGTCCCATCAAAGGCCACGACTCAAATGATGAAGAAGTCGTTGGCATCATGAAGAATATGCTTTTCAACATCATTCATGGCGTTCCCGTCAACTTCCATGATTTCTTCATGAGGACTCTGGCCAATATTGCTATGTCACCATTCGAGCTGAAGCCCTATGCTCCTTGGATTATGAGATTCATCAGGGCAAGATCTTCACTGAATTACAAAGCTGACACTCTGAACCACGGTAGCTACTTGCCTCCCATTGAAGTCCTCAAACGGACAGTTTCATCAGCTGGTGATAAAGGTAAGGCCGCTGTTGTGATCGATGAAGGCATTCGTCCCTTGGATGGTCAATTTCGCAAGGCTGCCTCTTACTCTACCAATGACGATTCTGCCACACATGACTCTGCCGCAAATACCTCAACCAAGCAAAATCCTCAAGCCACAGCACCCAGGGTGATGACTGACCGTGAGTTACTCCTCAGTCTTCATCAAAAGGTTGATCGCAATCACAAATGGGTCAAGCGTCAGTTTGGTTCAATTCTTCACAACATGACCTCAACACACAATGCAGTGAAGAAAAACCAATACTACCTCCATGAAACCTTCAACCGTACCTGGGCTGTTCTCTCTCATGTCTACAACGCTGCAGATCTGAAGAATATGGGTCTCAAGGAAGAATTTGACTGGTCTGCACCTCCACCGAAGAAATTCAAGAAGGTCAAAGTTCCTTCCTTGGTGGCCAGCTCTTATTCTTCATCGCGTGACATTGATGAGTATGAAGATTTGGACGACACTGCGGCAGGCCCTGCTTCAACAAACAACCCCGACAACGCTGGCGCTCCTCCATCGACTTGAAATTCTTCAGGGGTGTTAGTCCTCAGTTTCAATCCTTTTGGTCATTTGATGACAAAGGGGGAGAAATCTGAGTTAGTCTTCAAGCGGGCGGGTCTATATTAAGGGCATTTTTTTAAGTTACAACTCTCGTTCTTCTGAAACTATTATTTGGATCGAGTTGTAATCTTAAACCAGATGGTGCGCTGATACTTTTGTTGCATTATGCTTTGCATGCTTATTCCTCGTTAATGACATTGCACGCATGCTGAATCACATCAGGCACCATATTTCATCATGCATTTCAAATTCTTCATATTATATATCAAATGCGTGTATGAATTACAAGATATAGGGGGAGATCTCCATGATTCAACTCTTCAAATGTGCATTACCTCAAAAGCAAATTCCTCACTATGCACATCTTCAGGGGGAGTTCTACTATATCTTGTAATCAAATTCCTCAATATCAGTGTATACACTTCATATGTTTATCCCCGTTGAAAACTTAACCTATGTTGTCATCAATCACCAAAAAGGGGGTGATTGTAAGTGCATCTAGTGCCCCTTCGTGATTTTGGTGTATTGAAGACTTATAGGTTAAGGGACTAATGCGTTTGTAAGTGTACACAGGTCTATAAGTCTATGAGGAGTTTGATATTTACAGAGAAAGTCGACCCCTAAAAATGAAGTTCTTCAAGTGAAGACTTTGATATTCTGAAGACTTTCTGAAGACTTTGAAAGTGAAGAAATTGGTGTGACCTTGAAGACTTGGTATTCATTTGTGGAACATGAAGTGTGAAGACTATTGTTTTCGTAGTTTCATTTTCTCTTTCTTGAGTCATAGGAAACACCGTACTGTTAAAGGGGGTCGAGGAAATACTAAGGAAAAATTTCCATATGATGCTGAACTCAAAATCCTACACCTACCAATCCCTTCGAGTGAAGCCTTTGGAAATCTCATATAGTTCAGTCACTTTCTTCAGTGATAGAGACGAAGTTCTTCTGGTCACTGATGAATTTGTTCTGACTGAGGAGTTAGGAATTTGTCAGTTCGAATTACCTACACAGTGAGGAACATGATAGCCTTGAGGAATTTGAGAGTCAAATTTCCGACCGTTGATGTGCTGCGCGCCAGATGTCCCAAAATATCTTATCCACCTAACGGTCATATCATTGAGGGGCATTTATGTCTTATCATGTCGGGCTGCTCCCTAGGCTATAAATAGCCGCCCCCTACAACCACTAGCTGGTTGGCTGCTCCAAGAGAACTTGACACTTGTCATTTGAGAGCAACCCATCCTCCGAGAACTTTGAGCAAAAATCATCGAGTGAGGAAAACCCAAAACCAAACCCCTACAAACCCAAAGTGACTGAGCATCACTGAAGAAATTGATCCTGCGTGAATCCGACGCTTGTTACCTTTGAAGACTGTGCTTCTTCCAGACGGTTAGGCGTCAAGGTCTAGAGCATCCAAGAGGAATTGTGGATCGCCGAGTGACCAAGTCTGTGAAGGTTTGGAAGTCGCCTGAAGACTTACCATGAGTGATTGGACGAGGTCTGCATGACCTTAGTTCAAGGAGAATACGGTGAGGACTGGGTGTCTTGAGTTGCGTGCTCAGCGACTTGGTATCCGGGACTGTGTGTCCTCGAGTTTAAATACTCCGCCGCTCCAACCAGACGTACAACTGAGACAGCAGTTGGAACTATTCTACCAAATCATTTTCTTCACCAACCTACTGGTTCTATATCCTCAACCCTTTCATTTCCTCATTACTGTGTTGAGTGTTTGTTCATATCTGTGTTTGAAGACTTTGACTGAAGACTTTCTCAATTTCCTTAGTTCAATTTCTTCAGTCTGTTTGTCTTCATCTTGTGTTATCCTGTGATTACGCTTTCTGTACTCTGTGCTAGTCTTCATTTCGTCATGATGACCATGCTTGTATTCTGTTATGCTTACTTCTGAGTACTTATTCCGCTGCTAATAGTTCTTCGCTAAGGAATTTCCTCATCGGCAAATTCCTCAGTGAAGAATTCATAAAAATCGCCTATTCACCCCCCCTCTATTCGACATAACGCACTTTCATGTGTATCTCTGTCCCTTTGAGCTCGACGTGCTAGGCCTAGAGGAACGCGAGTAGGCAGGCTGGGTAGGTTGAGACTCCGCACGCACCCCAGAGTACGAACCTATCAAGGGTTTGCGGAACCCTAAATCCGACATTCTACGCACCCAAGCTTCCACAAGGGAAGGGAGTGCGCCTGGAGCGGTGCCAAGCACTGCATCAGGAACCCCCTGACGATCATGGCCCCCGTCAGCTTCGCCGTCTTCAAGTCAGCCGCCATCTTCTTCTGCAGTGGCCTCGCCAAGGGGTCGGTGAGCTTCTCGTGAGACCACCCTCCCCGGATGTTGGGAGCCCAGTTGGCAGCTCCAGCAGGGCATGCAAGCGCTTGGCATCCATGAAGATCCACTTGTTCCAAATGTCCTCCACCTTCTTCCCAGCACGGGAGAACGCATTGCTGCCGTTGGCTACAACGAAGCAACCGCATCCTATGCACTGTCTGCCGTTCACCCGGAGGTAGAAGAAGTGGCGAAGCAGCGCGACGGAGGGCATCACCCCCATGAACGCCTCGTAGTAGAAGGCAAAGATGGATAGGAGGAGGACGGAGTTGGGGTGAAGATGGAGGGTGTGGAGCCCGTAATGGTGAAGGATGGCATAGACGAAGCGAGAGAAAGGTGGGACCAGCCCGGCAAAAACATTATGCAGGAAGAAGGGATAGAAGGTACCGCCAAAGATTCTGGCTTGACAGAGCTGACCCGGAGCGCCGTCTCTCCCCCCTCGCTGTCGCCGCTCAGCTTCAACTAGAGCGCGGCGGCGAGCTGCTTCTCTTCAGTAATGGTGGGTGCACCCAAGGCTGGTTCGAACCAGGGTGCCGAGCGGGTAGTTGGGGTCGGAGACTTCGCCTTGCCGGATGCCATCGGGTGCAAGCTTGGTGGTAGAGATCAGCAGATCTGGAGGATTTTTCGGCGCAGAGAGAGAAGGGGATCTGGAGCAAGACGGAAGGAAGGTGATGAAGGCTTCGCGGCAGGCGCCAGCCTTTTTGTCAACTAGGAACAGTTGCCGAAGCAGCGTGGGGAAGTGGAGATGCCCATGTCCCATCAATCGCCACGCGTTGACCAAGGCCGCTGGTGGTTAGGACCCGCGGTACTCCGCACTTAGCCTTTAGCTTCGCCTATAAGCCATGTCCGAGCGCTCCTTGGGCCCGGGGGCTACTGTCGGCGTTCTGGATACGAGGGTACCCACACTTGCCTGCCTGCGGCCCGCGGCGTGGCTCCACCAACGGCCTGGTATGGCCCAGTTTTGACATCGACAACCCAAAACCCTTGCGAGGGGCCAAGCCTCGCGAGGCGGACGACTCCAAGACCTCCAAGGGGATCAGCCTCCTCATGCTGGCTCCCGAGGAGCGCAGATTTCTATGCAAGGATTATCTCGTGAGGTTCGGCTGACGTGAGCCATGACAATCGAGGCCAGGCGGGCACCAGCGGACACAATGTACCAGTTACCTCTTTGGTGCAAAGGAGGCAAGCAGTAGGCGCGGAGTCCCGAGGAAGCAGCCAAATGTTTTCGTTCCTGTGCAACAAGACCAAGACCGACAGGACGGCAAGACGGAGGTCATCGCCGAGCCCACCGCAACGTCACAACCAGAGGCTTTTGTAGGCGAAGATCACTTTAGTCAGGATAAGGTGTACTTGTTGTAACGCCCCGGATTTGATGCGCCAGGTGTCTTCCAGTTATTCGCCGTCATTGCCATGTCATTTGCTTGTGTTTTGCATTTTACCATGTCAACATGTGCATCTCATTTTGCATACGTGTTCGTCTCATGCATCCGAGCATTTTCCCCGTTGTCCGTTTTGCAATCCGACACTCCTATGTCCTCCGACGTCCCCCTTTTGTCTCTTGTTGTGAGCGAGTGTTAAACATTCTAGGAATGGACCGAGGTTTGCCAAAAGGTCTTGGTTTAGCACCGGTAGACCGCCTGTCAAGTTTCGTGCCATTTGGCGGTCGTTTGATACTCCAACAGTTAACCGGGGAACCGTAAAGGCCTCTTTTGTGTGCAGCCCGACACCCCTCCAAAGTGGACCTTTAACCCATCCAAACCCCCTCCATGCTCTCGGTCGTTCGATCACGATCGCGTGGCCGAAAACCGCTCCTCATTTGGACTCTCCTAGCTCCCTACCTATATAAACACACCCTCCCCGAAATTTCGGATCAAATCAACCCTAACCCTAGCCTTCTTCTTCCTCCGTGCGCCGGACGCGTTCGTGCCGCGTCGGACATGTCCGCCGCCGCCTCCCTCAGCCACCCACAACACGCCACATCGCCTCCCGGGTTTCCCCGCCACCGGGGCCCGCTGAGCCCGTAGCAGGCCCGCGCAGGCCCGTCCG
>NC_041387.1:425896025-425972607 GCF_002162155.2 Triticum dicoccoides | reverse complement strand
CCGCACCGCCTGCTCCTCCGCCCGCACCGCCTCGGATCCGCCCTCCCCCGAGTCTCCGACGACGTCTCCAACTCCGGCAAGTTCCACTCCGGCGAGCCTCGGATCCGCGCCAAAAGGAACCCTAGATCTGGATCCAGAGGTCGACCCCAATTTCTTCCAAGTCTTTTTCTAAGATATTTTTAGCTCGTGTTCATCGCATCATAACTCTGCATCCGTAGCTCCATTTCATGCGCATGATATATCAAATTGTTCATCATGAGATGTTATGCATTTCATTCCATTGTGTGATGCTTTTTTGAGTTCATGTTGATGCCCTTATCATCGTTGCAAGAGTGCTCTATGATGTTAACTGCTGTCTGTTATCAGTACTCGCTGTTTTGTCTTTTTTATTGCATTTTGTGTGTGCATCTTATGACCTTGATGTCTACATGAGTTTTGAGCTACATCATGCCATATTTACAGAGGTGCAATCCATGTATTTTTGTGAGTCTTGTAGTGAGTGCATCGAGCTCGTGAATTAGGGTACTTGCTGTTACTGTTTTGCTAGGCCGAATCTGCTATATCCTGATGCTATGTTAACCTGCTGCTACAAGTCATTCTATGCATAATCTGAAGACATTCACTAAGGATGTTTTGTTATAAATGTCATGCTCTATCCATCCATGCCCCTGGTTGCTTTTATAGCCCGCCGTAGCTTTTTGTAATCTTGCTCTCAGGTTGCTAAATATTTTTGATGTCAGCCTGTTAACATGAAGTTCAGTTTTGCCATGAGCCTTTCTAGTGATCCACGCACCCTATGACCTTGCTCTTGCCATGCTTAGCTTCACAAACATGTCTTCATACTGTTGGTTACATTTTCATGCCATGTATTGCTCTGTGGCGAGTTTCACAAGCTCACCAACATGCCTACTTATTATTGTTCCTGCCATGTCTGAATCTGTCATATCACTTGCCATGTTTGCATGGATGCTACCATATTTTATGTTGATCTTTGGAATTATTTCAGTAAGGGAGTTTTGTTCTTTGTATTTACTATTATCATGCCATGCCTTTGTGTTCCATGATAGATTGATGTAACATGTTATTTGATAGCTCTAAACATTGCAACCTGATGTTATTTCTGCTAAAACTGAAACTGTTATTATTTGCAATCTTGCCATGTCCTTTTGAGCATGTACCAGTGGTTTCTGGAGATAGCTCAATGTTCATGTTTTGTCATGCTTTACCTTTACTTCATGCACATGCCTTTTGTTCTTATGTTGAGGTGCTGTAGCATATTGTTTTGATGCTTGCAAGTTGACTAGTTGCTGTTTTGGACAGCTTGTCCTTTAAACTTGTATAGTGTATGTGTTGAACCGTTGCTCCGTTTTGAGTGTGCTTGGCTATGTTTTGGACAGCTTGTCCTCTAGCATAGTGTTAAACTTGCTTGATTTTGCATGAAGTTTCATATTATCATGTTGCATCCATGTTTTGAGAGTGTTTGCTTGATGTTTATATGCATTTTGCATCAATGCCATGTTTAACTTGTTTTGCTCATATCTTCTAGGCCGTAGCTCCGAATAAAATGAACTTTATATGTAACATGACTAGAATCTTGTGTAGATCATCTTGGTGCTCTTTAACTTGTTTTTTAACAACTTCAACTTAATGTTTGTTCAGATCTGGACCAACTTCGAAATTTGCATATGAGGACTTACCAGAATTGCTATATCTTTTCCCGGCCTCATTTAAACTTGCCTTGATGTATTGTTCTTGTTTGCATCATCTCTTGCCATGAGTAGCCTCATCTAGCTTTGTCATGCATCATACTTGGTTGAGCATCATGCCATGTCTATGTGTTGTGTCTTTACCTTGTTGTTTGCTTCTTTCTGGTTGTGCTTCTTCTCGTTAGTTCCTGTTTCGTTGCGATCGTGAGGATTCGTTCGTCTACGCTTGGTTCGTATTCGTGGTTTCATCTTCTTCATGGACTCGTTCTTCTTCCTAGAGGGATTTCAGGCAAGATGACCGTCACCTTGGATCTCTTTACTATCATTGCTATGCTAGTGGCTTCGTTCTATCGCTATGCCGCACTTCCTATCACTTGTTCTTCAAGCCTCCCCAAATTGCCATGTCAGCCTCTAACCTTTTCACCCTTCCTAGCAAACCGTTGCTTGGCTATGTTACCTCTTTGCTCAGACCCTCTTATAGCGTTATTAGTTGCAGGTGAAGTTGAAGATTGCTCCATGGTGGACAGGATTATGTTGGGATATCACAATATCTCTTATATTATTATGCATCTATATACTTGGTAAAGGGTCGAAGGCTCGGCCTTATGCTGGTGTTCTATTCCACTCTTGCCGCCCTAGTTTCCATCATACCGGTGTTATGTTCCTTGATTTTGCGTTGCTTACGCGGTTGGGTGATTTATGGGACCCCCTTGACAGTTCGCCTTGAATAAAACTCCTCCAGCAAGGCCCAACATTGGTTTTACCATTTGCCTACCACCTATACCTTTCCCTTGGGAGTAATTAACCCAAGGGTCATATTTATTTTAGCCCCCCCCCCCCGGGCCAATGCTTGTCTAAGTGTTGGTCCAAACCGAGCGATGTCCAGCGCCCCCTAGGCAACCAGGGTCTATGCCAACCTGACGTCTTGCTCATCCAGTGTGCCCTGAGAACGAGATACGTGCGACTCCTATCGGGATTGTCGGCACATCGGGCGGCTTTGCTGGTCTTGTTTTACAATTGTCGAAATGTCTTGTAAACCGGGATTCCGAGACTGATCGGGTCTTCCTGGGAGAAGGAATATCCTTTGTTGACCGTGAGAGCTTGTGATGGGCTAAGTTGGGACACCCCTGCAGGGTATAAGCTTTCGAGAGCCGTGCCCGCGGTTATGTGGCAGATGGGAATTTGTTAATATCCGGTTGTAGATAACTTGACACCAGATTCGAATTAAAACACATCAACCGCGTGTGTAGCCGTGATGGTCTCTTTTCGGCGGAGTCCGGGAAGTGAACACGGTTTTGGGTTATGTTTGACGTAAGTAGGAGTTCAGGATCACTTCTTGATCATTGCTAGCTTCACGACCGTTCCGTTTGCTCTCTTCTCGCTCTTATTTGCGTACGTTAGCCTCCATATCGTGCTTAGTCGCTGCTGCAACCTCACCACTTATCTTTCCTTACCCATTAAGCTTTGCTAGTCTTGATACCCATGGTAATGGGATTGCTGAGTCCTTGTGGCTCATAGATTACTACAACAACAGTTGTAGGTACATGTTATGCGATGATCATGAAGCGAGAGCGATGTTTGTTTGTGTTTGAGTTCTTCTTCTGCTTCTTCTTTGATTGAGGGTTAGGTTCCTGGTCGGCAGCCTGGGCTAGCAGGGTGGATGTCGTTTGAGTTTCTGTTTGTGTTTCATCTGTAGTTCGGATGTTGATCTTATGTATGATGTATTGATGTATTCTTGCGGCATTTGTATGCCTTGTATGTATTCCCATTTATTATGTAATGTTGATGTAATGATATCCACCTTGCAAAAGCGTTTCAATATGCGGGTCTATCCTTGGTGGGACCTTCGAGTTCCTCTTGGATAGGGTCGCATATTGGGCGTGACACTTGTTGTCTCCCTTCAAATTTGGCCGTTGTGGGATCCCTTCCTGCCGCCATTCGGGAAGAGGACCAAGGCCACTATAAATAGGACCTAGCCACCACCAAGGAGAGGAATGGGGATCCATTCCACCCTCACCAGCTGACCAGCTCACTTGAGCCCAAGAACACACCTCCTGAGGTAGTTCTCCACTATACTAATTCTTCTGCAGCCCCTCGAGGCAAATCCACCACAAAGCAGGAGTAGGGTTTTACACCGCAAGGTGGCCCGAACCTGGGTAAATTGCCGTGTCCCATTTCTTTGAGCTTGACGCGTTAGGCTGTGAGATTAGCGAGTCGGCAGACGAGGGAGAGTGAGATCTTCGCACGCACCCTAGAGTTTGAACCTCTCAAGGGTTTGCAGAACCAGAAGGCTCCTGAGGGCCACTCATCTCAAGCGGGGCTGGACATCATCGACACCTCCTCCCTCGTCGTGCACCTAGTGTACTTTGTTAGCACCATGCTGCGTGACGCACGCGCGCACTACCCCATGCCACAGAGGCTCCTGCTCACGGTTCTCGTCGCCTCCAGGAAGTTGCGCCACTACTTCCAAGGCCATCCCATCAAGGTCGTCTCAACGTACCCCCTGGAGAAGGTGCTCCGTAGCCCCAATGCCGCAGGGAGGGTTGCTGAGTGGAACATCGAGCTGCAAGCGTTCTAGCTATAGTTCAGCACCACTAGGGTCATCAAGGGCGCGACCCTCACTGACTTTGTGGTGGAATGAACTGACGCCCCTGACCGCGGGATGGGTGAGGATCTCTCCCTCATGCCCGGAGACGAGGCACCCGGTGGTTGGGTCATGTACTTCGATGGCGCAATCGTGCACCAGGTCGCAGTGGCTGGGGTCGTGGTCATCTCACTGACCTAGGACAAGCTATACTACGTCGTGAAGCTCTGATTTCAGCATGGAGACAAGGTCTCCAACAACATTGCAGAATACAAAGGCCTGATCACTGGCCTCACGGCCGCGGCTGCCCTGGGGGTCAAGCATCTCACCATCAAGGGCGATTCCCAGCAGCTCGTCAACTTCTCCAACAAGTAATACAAGCCTAAAGACGAGCACATGGAGGCCTACCTAGAAGAGGTACACAAAATTGAAAAACGGTTCTTGGGTTTGGAATTGCAGCATGCCCCGCGGGGAACAAACAAGGAGGCGGACGACATCGCCAAGAGGGCATCCCGACACGAGCCCCAGAAGCCTGGCATCTTCTAGGAACGTCTCTTCAAGCAATCGGCAGCCCCTCCCCCCCTGCTGCAGGCCCTGCACTGCTTTTGGAGGAGCTGCCCCTGCCCCCGTCCACAGGCGCCCCAGCCTGCGGTCCGACCTCAGGAGCACGCCTACTCCTGGCACTCGAGCCTCAGGAGCGGTGTTGGACCGAAGAGTTCCAGGTGTACCTGCTCCGAGGCACCTTACCGGAGAAGGAGGAAGATGCAGAACAAGTGGCCCATCGGGCCACTGCTTACTGCTTGCAGGAGGGCGAGCTCTACCGAAGGCGCCCAAATGACGTCTCACTGCGGTGCATCTCAATGGAGCAAGGGCACAAGTTGCTGGCTGACATCCATGGCCGCGACTGCGGGCACCATTCTTCATCGTGCACCCTCGTAGGCACGGCGTTCCGCAGCGGGTTCTACTAGCCCACGGTGCTCAATGATGCCACCGAGCTGGTGTGATCCTATGGGGCCTGTCAGTTCCAAGCCAAATAGATCCACAATCCCGCTCAGGGCCTATAGACCATCCCGCTCTCATGGCCGTTCGCGGTCTGGGGGCTGGATATCCTGGGCCCGTTCCCCCGAGCAGCCAGGGGCTACCGCTACCTCTACATCGCCATCGACAAGTTCACCAAATGGGCGGAGGTGGAGCCCGTGCGCACCATCCCAGCAGGGTCGGCCGTCAAGTTCATCAAGGGCCTCGTGAGCCGCTTCGGGGTCCCCAACCATATCATCACTGACAATGGCTCTCAGTTCACGAGCAACCTCTCCAAAACATATTGTGCTAACATTGGAATGCAGATATTCTAGGCTTCAGTGGCGCACCCACAGAGTAATGGCCAAGCCGAACACACCAACGCAGAGGTCCTAAGCAGCCTCAATACGAGGATCTTCCAGAAGAAACTTGAGGCCTAGGGCAGGGGTTGGCTCGATGAGCATCAGTCTGTGTTGTGGTCCATCCGCACCACCGCAACTAAGCCCACCGGTGAGACCCCGTTCTTCCTCATCTACAACGCTGAGGCGGTCCTCTCAAGGTCAAACATCGCTCCCCGTGGGTCTTGGTGTTTGACGAGGCAAACCAGGACGCCTCGCTGGGGATGGACCTCGTGCTCGGGGAGGAGGGCCGCCGCCAAGCCTTGCTCCATCCCGTGAGGTACCAGCAGGCGCTGCGGCGGTATCACTGCCGCAGCATCCGCTCCAGGACCCTCGAGGTGAGTGACCTCTTCCTGAGATGGGTGCTCTCCAGGGAGGGGCTTCACAAGCTTTTGCCTATGTGGGAGGGCCCGTTCAGGATCGCCCGTGTCTCCAGGCCTGGCGCCGCGCGCCTGGAAATGCAGGACGGGGTCCCCATCTAGAATGCCTAGAACATCCAGCACCTCTGGAAGTTCTATCCGTGACCAGCGAGCACCATCCGCCTCTCAAGTCTCCGCTCGTGACACTCTCATGTAATAATGAGTGGGGCTATACACGCCCGGGAGTCTCCTGAGTGCTGCCCCTGAGCCTCATGAGGGCTCCGACCCATGTCTTAGTGGAAGCCCCATGCTCCGCGCTAGAGGGAAGACCAGAAGACTAGTGTAGGTGCCCAACGCGGCTGTTCTGTTGCTTGCTTTCTGTAGCTGGTTTGCAACTTTTTGGAATGAAATTTGAAGTTCTTGCGTCTTTATTTGAAAGGGTTGGGAAAATTTTCTCCTCGCAGTGATTACTTTTCCAAACCTTGCTTTCGAAGAGCGGCAGCTGTTGTTCATCCTTCCTCGCGCATCTCATGAGAGGGGGCTGGGCACGATGTGTATGTCTAGGTCCGCCCACGTACACACGTCGCCAAATCCTTGGTGCCATAGCCTTTGGCGTCTTCATCCTCGCGCGACGCTCGTCAATGAGGCAACGAGCGTGTGCGTTCCCCATGAGCCCTCATCCCCTGGCCTCGCTGGGCACTGCGACCTGGCGTACTAGTGGCGATTGGTCCTCGCGGGGCGCGGTGCCCCGTGGAAAATCTCCGGAGGCCCTATGGCTCGCTGGAAACCTCGCAGCCACAGGACCTCCCGAGGCTCGAGAACCTTCGAATCCCCAGGAAGGAAACCCCTGGTAGGATCCCCCTAGAACGAGGGGCACGTAGGAGGTCCAAGGTCCAGAGAAGCATGCCCTCGCGACAAGAGAGTCTACCGGAAGCACACTAAGCTAAGTTATCCTAATCACGATCAACAAGAACCCATCAATCAGTAGCAACACGAATGTTAGGATGCAATATAAAAACGTTGAGATAATGGTGCAAGCACCATGGTTCATTACATGCCCCGGTAGGGCTTTCTACTTCTAGATGCAGGGAAAATAAAAAAAGAAGAAGCAAAAGCGGCCTCACAACAACTACGGCTCCAGAGGTCTGGCTCCAGCGACGCCCGCGCTCAGTCAGAGTCCTCCTCCTGCTTCAGTGCTTCACTGGGGCGCGATGGCAAGGCGGCTCGTCGCCCTTGCCGGTCCAAGATCAGCGGCGCGGTGGCTCATCGTAGTCGTCGTTGCTCGTGCTCACCCCAAAAGAGGAGCCGCCGCTGCTAGAAGCGTCACGGCCGTTGCCAAGGGCAAGTTTACCACTGGGGATGCTACCGCCCTCCGGTCGTCGTTGTCGGAGGGGTAGACATCATCGTCGTCACTATCGCTCTCCGGACAGCATCCCAGACGCCTGCCATCCTCCTCGAAGATCCTGACGTAGAGGGTCGCAGCGCTGTCGTGCCTGAAGTGGAGACTACACCTCGCATGCAGGCCGCGCACGCGGGCGAACAGCTTCCACCCGCGGTTCAAGAACACATTGCCGGTGGGGGTGACCTCGACCTCCACCCATGAGGCCTTGCTGTAGTAACCATCGGCCTGCAGCCAGAGGCCTCTAGGTCCCCCGGCCGGCAGCGCGCCCGCGAAGAAGCGAGGGAACTGGAACCGGACGCCTGCAGGCCTCTCCGCCCATACCACAAACTCCGAGGACGCATTGGCCGAATGGGATCGCGGGCGTGGTTGCCGAATGGCTGCCACATGCCTCCCTCCTTGGCTGCAGCCACCTCGGTCGCAGCAGCCTCCGGAGCAGGAGGAAGCACCCCCATGATTGTTGGAGGCAGTACCAGCCTTTGAGGGGGTGCGCCCACGCCCTCGGGGAGCCACCACTGGCGTCGCGACGTACTTGTGGGGACGGCCCCGGCCCCTCTTGGGAGGTGGCAAGCCTGGTCCCTCCTTGGGGGCCTTTCCCTTCTCAGCGCCCGAGAACCTCCTTACTGGCGCCACGGGTGCTTAGGCAAGATGGCAGCACGATGAAGAAGACGAAGGTGCGAGCAACAAGGAGATGAAGATGGGATGGGGGCTTCTCCCCCTTCCCCCATTTATAGGAGGGGAAGGCTAACCGGTGACCTCTCACATTCCAAGCAATGATGGCCCCTCTGCATGCATCAGGCAGTTGTCAAGTCGGGTAGTTGCCGAGGCGGCGTGGGGAAGTGGAGAGACCCAGGTCCCATCAAGTGCCATGCGTCAGCCTGGCCTGCAGGCGATTGGGGCCCACAACACTTGGGCCTTGCCCCTTGGCTTCGCCTCGAAGCCAAGTCCGAGCGCGCCTTGGGCCCCGGGGCTACCGTTGGTGTTCTGGGAACCGGGGTACCCAGACTTGCCTGCCTGCGGCCCACAGCATGGCTCCTTCGACGGCCTGGTATGGCCCACCTCCAAAACTATCAAGGCAAGACCCTCACGAGGGGCCAAGCCTCGCGAGGCAGATGATGCCAAGACTTCCCGAGGGAGTGGCCTCCCCAGGCAGCCTCCCGAGGAGCGGAGATTTCTATGCAGGTACCCAACCTCCTGAGGTTCCAATGACGCAAGACATGACGACCAAGGCAGGCGGGCGTCAATGAGCGCAGAGGAGGTAGTTTCCTCTTTGGTGCTAAGGAGGAAAGCACAGGCGTGGGTTCCCGAGGAATCTGGCAAAGGTTTCCATTCCAGTGCAACGAGACCAAGACCACCAGCACAGTAGGACGGATGTCATCACCGAGCCCACCATTGCGTCATCACCAGAGGCTTTGCAGGCAAAGACTACCTTTCATCAGGATAAGATGTACTACTTTTCCCCTTTCAAATTGGCCACAGTGGTATCCCTTCCCGCCTACGTTTTGTGGGAACAGGACCGAGGCCACTATAAGTATAGGTTAGCCACCGCCGTAGAAGGGGATCCGATCCGTTCATCCCAAAACCTCATCGACTCATCACCCCCAAACCTCATGAGGTTGTTCATCCCCTGTACTAGTTCATCCTCAGCCCCTCGTGAGGCCAATCCACCACAAAGCAGGAGTAGGGTCTTACACCGCAAGGTGGCACGAACCTGGGTAAACTGTCGTGTTCATCTTCTTCATTGTTCGTGTGAATCGATCTAGGCCATGCGACTACCATCTGGTTGGCCAGAGAGGTTGGGTTCTTTGCACACGCCCCAACATTTGAACCTTTCTTGGGTCTGTGGAGCCCTGAACCTAACACAGGCAGACACACATCTCAAAACTGAAGTAGGAACATTAGAATCATATTAAATTCGTATGTGTACAAATAAACTGAGGAATTATGAGTAGCATAATGTTTAGCTTCAAGGGTAGAGTGCTGGTAGTGTGACACAAAGCAAGTAGGCAGATTGTATTCCATGTAAAAGATTGTAGTCTATGTAAAAGGTGGATATGAAACTTTCTTTCTATACAATGCAGTGTTCATTGCCCAGACATGATGGAAGAGATCACACAGAGAAATACTATTCACTCATGTCTGTTGTCCCAGTATTTTGAAACAGGGTGGTCCACCCTAAAAGAATATTGACAAAAAATATGACAAGGTGAGCATAGAGGTAGTGAATCAATCATTACTTGTGAGCTTACTAGGACAAGTATGCCGAATTTTAACTACAATAAGAGACTATCCTAAAATTTCAATCAAGAAATTGGTCTGGCACTTATTTTTGCAACCAATCGACGTGAATAATTGGATATCATATCTAATGAGTAAGAAAGACAAGTAAAATTGTCAACAAACCTGGCCTGTAGTAGTAATCTGGGTCAATGTCACCATGACCAACAATTCAACATGACTAGTGTCTGTTCCTAGGGCCAGAATTTTGAAAACCCTCTGAACTTTACCGGTACTAAAGATTACTAAAATATCTGAACCATTAAGTGTAGGTAGCACTCAGTACACAACAAACCCTAACAACAGTCCTGCCTAATGAGTAATGAATCAAATAGAAAATTGGTGATGAGGAGTGGCTGCTGAGTGTTGAGGATGTATCTCAGGATAAATCAGGTTGGCTCAGTGGCTGCTGCACGCTTGAGTCCTGAACGGACTAGGAAGGTGAAAGTGCAACTATCCTTAGGTGGTTTTGGTAATTCCTAACAATATATAGCCCATTGAGCTAACATTATTCCAAGATAAATATTTCAGGAAAAGCTCAATGGATGGCATGGCATGGATGAGAAAAGTGGATCCCTCAAAATGCTAAGGATAAAAGGATTGGCTCAAGCTCGAAGCTCAAGACTCTACATTTTATATTTTAGTGATCCAAGATCACATTGAGTCTATAGGAAAAGCCAATACTATCAAGGAGGGATGAGGTGTTGCTTAATGAGGTTCTTGCTTCATAGTGCTTAGTGATATGCTCCAAAACCCTCAACTACTTTCCCACATCCACATATGACCTAAACCAAAAATCAAACTCGGCCCCACCGATTCCTTCTATCCGGCGCCACCGAGTTCAGATGTCATAGCCACTGCCACAAACCCTAGGCAAATCGGTCTCACCGATAGGGATCTCGTTCTCATCGAGATGGGATTGTAATCTCTCTGTTTCCCTTCGTAATATTCCGGTACCACCGAGATGAGCGATCGGTCCCACCGAGATTGCAATGTAAACTCCCTGTTTCTTTTTCGTAACATTTCGGTCCCACCGAAATGAGCGAACCGGTCCCACCGAGTTTACCTGACCAACTCTTTGGTTAGCTTATTACCAAAATCGGTCCCACCGAGTTTGTGTAATCGGTCTCACCGAGATTATCTTATGCCCTAACCCTAATCATAGCGGTCCTACCGAGTTGCACGTCGGTCCAACCGAAAATCCTAACGGTCACTAGATTTGCTAAATTGGTCCGACCGAGTTTCTCAATTCGGTCCCACCGAGTTTGGCAAGTTGTGTGTAACGGTTAGATTTTGTGTGGAGGCTATATATACCCCTCCACCTCCTCTTCATTCGTGGAGAGAGCCATCTGAACGAACCTACACTTCCAACTTGCATTTTCTGAGAGAGAACCACCTACACTTTTGTTGAGGCCAAGATATTCCATTCCTACCATATGAATCTTGATCTCTATCCTTCCCCAAGTTGCTTTCCACTCAAATCTTCTTTCCACCAAATCCAAATCTAGTGAGAGAGAGAGTTGAGTGTTGGGGAGACTATCATTTGAAGCACAAGAGCAAGGAGTTCATCATAAACACACCATTTGTTACTTCTTGGAGAGTGGTGTCTCCTAGATTGGCTAGGTGTCACTTGGGAGTCTCCGACAAGATTGTGGAGTTGAACCAACGAGTTTGTAAGGGCAAGGAGATCACCTACTTCGTGAAGATCTACCGCTAGTGAGGCAAGTCCTTCGTGGGCAACAGCCATGGTGGGATAGACAAGGTTGCTTCTTAGTGGAACCTTCGTGGGTGGAGCCCTTTGTGGACTCGCACAACCGTTACCCTTCATGGGTTGAAGTCTCCATCAACGTGGATGTACGATAGCACCACCTATCGGAACCATGACAAAAACATCCGTGTCTCCAATTGCGTTTGAATTCTCCAAACCCTTTCCCTTTACATTCTTGCAAGTTGCATGCTTTACTTTTCGCTGCTCATATACTCTTTGCATGCTTGCTTGAATTGTGTTAAGATTGCTTGACTTGTGCTAAGTTAGCTAAAATTTGCCAAAGACTAAAATTGGGAAAAGGGATAAGTTTTATTTGGTCAAGTAGTCTAATCACCCCCCCCCTCTAGACATACTTTCGATCCTACAAGTGGTGTCAAAGCTTTGGTCTCCATTTGCTTTGATTTCCATAGCTTTTGGTGGTCATAGCCTTGGTTTCACAAACTAGGAGAGTATGGCCTCTAGCGAGGGAAATTATCACCGTAGAGATCCTTACTTTGATGGTACTAATTTTGCTAGTTGGAAGCATAAGATGAAAATACATATTCTTGGACATAACCCCGCCATTTGGGCTATTGAGTGTATTGGCTTGCAAGGTGAATTCTTTGATGGGAGAGAACTGAACCGTGAAGCTAGCACGGAAGAGTTGAAGATGCTGCAATACAACGCTCAAGGTTGTGATATCCTCTTCAACGGATTGTGCCCCGAAGAATTCAAAAAAATTAGCCGTCTTGAGAATGCAAAGGAAATTTGGGATACTTTGATTGATATGCATGAAGGTACCGACTCCGTCAAGGAATCCAAGTTGGACGTGCTTCAAAGTCAACTTGACAGTTCAAAATGAAGGATGGTGAAGGTGTCGCTGAAATGTACTCTAGGCTTGCTCTTATCAAAAATGAGATTGCCGGCTTAGGAAGTGAAGAGATGACCGACAAATTCATCATCAAGAAGATCCTAAGAGCTTTGGACGGAAAATATGATACCGTGTGCACATTGATCCAAATAATGCCCAATTACAAAGATCTCAAGCCAACGGAAGTCATTGGAAGAATTATTGCTCATGAGATGTCACTCAAGGATAAGGAGGAACTTCACACAAGTCAAGTGGTGCTTACAAAGCCTCATGTGAAGCCCCCACATCATCAAGTGAGAAACAAACCTTCAATGAAGAATTGAGCTTAATGGTGAAGAACTTCAACAAGTTCTACAAGAGTAGAAGCAAAGAGAAAAGCTCCAAGTCAAGGTCCTACAATGACAAAAGATCTTCTAGTCGAGAGCGTAATTGCTACAATTGTGGAAGACCCGGAAACTATTCCAATGAGTGTACGGCACCCTATAAAAGAAGAGAAGAATCACCTAAAAGGAGAAGTAGAAGAGAAGAATCACCACCAAGAGAGAGGAGGAGTAGAGATGATCGTTATGAACGAAGAACATCCCGGAGAAGCAAGGATTCGGAAAGGAAGGACAAACCATCTCGGACCCACCGAGTTGTAGAACTCGGTTCCACCAATTCGGCTAAGGCCATTGCACATGTGGTTCTCGGTCTGACCGAGAATTGCAAATCGGTGTGACCGAGTTCAGGACTTTGTGAAACCCTAGCAGTCTTGGTGCCACCGAACTGTGACTCGGTCTGACCGAGTTCACTAGTTTAGGTTCCAAATGCTGCTTCGGTATCACCGAGTTTCCAAATCGGTAGATCTAAAATGCTTTCTGTGGAAAACTAAAACTAAGTTTTTGACTCATTCTTTTGCAAAAACCTCTATATTTTGTGATGCTCATCCACTCTATCTCATCTATATCTATTCACAGGGTTTGCTGTCAGTATTTGCAATATGTTTGATCAGAGTGACAGTCAGAACAAGTCAGAGGAGCAGGTTCAAGTGAGTGAGGGAACTAGTCCCTCTAGCAGCTATGATGAGGGAAGCAAGAGCACACCCAGCAACTTACCCAAAGCTTCCAACAGGGCCAGAAAGAAGAAAACCTCAGATTCTGAGGATGAAGACTATGTGGCTGTTGAGGATGAGGCCACCTCCAAGAAGAAGGTGCTCAAGAAAGAATATGGATCAGCTGCAGCCACTAAGCCTGGACTGAATAGGAAAATTCCAGCCAAAAGAACTCCTATGTTGAAGGTTAGAGGATCTACTAAAGCAACTGAGAAGTCTAATCCCAAAGAGCCAGAAGTGACTGAGAAGAAGAGGAAGGAAAGGGTCAAGAAGACTATGGCCAGGGTTGTTGGAAAGCCTTCCATGATGGAAGAGGAAGAAGAAGAAGAAGAGGTTGCTGCACCAGCACCCAAAGCTCAGAAGCTTAGGGGTGATGCTATCAGGTCAGGGGCTGCTCCATCAAAGCCCAAAGAAGCACTCAAGGCGGCTTCCAAGACTTCACCTAAGAGGAATACCAGGAACATATCAGCTACTGAGAAGAACAAGGCCCCGGTGCCTGAAACTGTTGCTGAAGAGGAAGATGATGAAGAGCATGTCTTGAGAAAATTGAAGCCTGAAATTCTAGATCATAATGATGCTCATCCTATACCTGAGAACATGAAGCTAAGAAAGGATGCAGGACTCAGACAGTGGAGGTTGACTGATCCTTATGCTGTCAGGAGGAGAACTGCTGTAGACTACAGGTTCCATACAAAGGAACATCAGGATTTCTATGAGACAGTGTTGCTGGACAAGAAGCAAATAGTATGTGACATGAGATGGGTGGACTAGAATTACATGAAGGCAAATGAAGAACACTATCCTGGTGTGTGTGACACTTTTAGTGTTTGTGGAGTGGCAGACTTTATTGGGCAGAAGCTCACAAAGTGGAATGATGAGCTAATAATGCAATTCTACTCCACATCACACTTCTATCCAGATGGCAGGATAGTATGGATGTCTGAAGGTACTAGGTACCAATCATCAATTGAGGAATGGGCAAATCTGACCAATGCACCTAAGGAGAAAGAGGATGACTTGGATGTCTATGCCAAGAAGAAGATGGATCACAACACTATGGCACATATGTACAAGGAGATCCCGGATGCTACTGTTGAAACACACAAGTTTGGATTAGTACATTACCTTCTGTTAGGACTGCCAACCATCAACTGGATCCTCAGGCACACTCTCTTGCCCAAGTCAGGTGATCACAACATGATTAGAGGCCATGCAATAAATCTGCTACACTTATTTGATGTGCCACAAAAGTTCAAGGTCATGAGCCTTATAGTTGAAACTATCAAAAGGACAGCTGCTGACCAAAAGAGAAGTTGTGGGTATGCCCCAAAGATCCAGGAGCTGATTAACTCCAAGATGGGCACTGGCAGATACTTGTTGGACAAGGATCACATGCCTATCTATCCAGATTTTGAGGACAACCAAGTGGTTATGGATGAAGATGAACCATCTTCTGTACAAGCACAAGCAAAGAAGGAGAAGGCAAGGACTGAGAAGGCTGCCAAGATGCCAACAATGGAAGAGGCATCTCAGTACTTTTTGAATAGCAAACGGGATCAGCTTGGCTACTTGATTGCATCCACTCAGAGGATTGAGAAGGGTCTGGCCACATTGACTCAAAATCAGGAGAGCCTGGAGAGGATCATGGAGCAAAAGTTCTATGACTTGGATGTGAAGGTAACAGAGATCCAGTCTGTAGTTGAGCAACTCCAGGATGATATGCAGGAGAGGAAGGGCAAGACAACCACTGAGGCATTTGCCAGAGTGCCTAGAGCTCAGAGATCAGCCGCAGTGCCAGTGACAGACACCAGAGCCACTTCATCTGCACCAGCTACAGCCCCAGTGCAACCAGCTCCAGCACCTACTCCACTAGATCCATCCACATCTACTGAAGTCTTCGTCCAAGGAGCCATCTTTACACCACCACCTGAAGATCAAGCCTGAGAGACGATTTAGTGCTATGCATTTTCTATGAACTTTTTGGTAACTTGTTGCAAAAGGGGGAGAAAAATGTATAGATCATAGGCTTCGAGAGATAGTGTTGCTTTTTATTCTCTCTTGCTTTGGTGGTTGAACTTTGTTTGCTTTTGTTTGTTTGAGATACTTTATGCATTTGTGTGATACTTGGATGATCATGTGTTTGATCATATGCTACATTAATGCTTGTTGGATGACATTATCCTTTTATCTCTATATGATCATTCACTTTGCTTGGTGATGAGTGCATGTATTCAGTTGTTATCATTTTGAGTGCTCCACCAAGATGTATGTGACATGGAAGAGTAACCCATGAGCCTAACTCTTTGTGCATTTGCAGTCCAAAGCAAATCTTAAACTATGCACAAATTTAGGGGGAGCTCTTGCTTATCACATACTTCTCAAAGCGACAATGCTTTTCACTCTTATTATCATTTGTCGAAGCTTTGATCTATATGTTGTCATCAATTACCAAAAAGGGGAGATTGAAAGTGCAACTATCCCTAGGTGGTTTTGGTAATTCCTAACAACATATAGCTCATTGAGCTAACATTATTCCAAGATAAATATTTCAGGAAAAGCTCAATGAATGGCATGGCATGGATGAGAAAAGTGGACCCCTCAAAATGCTAAGGATAAAAGGATTGGCTCAAGCTCAAAGCTCAAGACTCTACATTTTATATTTTAGTGATCCAAGATCACATTGAGTCTATAGGAAAAGCCAATACTATCAAGGAGGGATGAGGTGTTGCTTAATGACGTTCTTGCTTCATAGTGCTTAGTGATATGCTCCAAAACCCTCAACTACTTTCCCACATCCACATATGACCAAAACCAAAAATCAAACTCGGCCCCACCGATTCTTTCTATCCGGCGCCACCGAGTTCAGATGTCATAGCCACTGCCACAAACCCTAGGCAAATCAGACTCACCGATAGGGATCTCGGTCTCACCGAGATGGGATTGTAATCTCTTTGTTTCCCTTCATAACGTTTCGATACCACCGAGATGAGCGATCAGTCCCACCGAGATTGCAATGTAAACTCCCTGTTTCCTTTTCGTAACATTTTGGTCCCACCGAAATGAGCGAACCGGTCCCACTGAGTTTACCTGACCAACTCTATGGTTAGCTTATTACCAAAATTGGTCCCACCAAGTTTGTGTAATCGGTCTCACCGAGATTATGATATGCCCTAACCCTAATCATATCGGTCCTACCGAGTTGCACGTCGGTCCCGCCAAAAATCCTAACGGTCACTAGATTTGCTAAATCGGTCCGACCGAGTTTCTCAATTCGGTCCCACCGAGTTTGGCAAGTTGTGTGTAATGGTTAGATTTTGTGTGGAGGCTATATATACCCCTCCACCTCCTCTTCATTCGTGGAGAGAGCCATCAGAGCGAACCTACACTTCCAACTTGCATTTTCTGAGAGAGAACCACCTACACTTGTGTCGAGGCCAAGATATTCCATTCCTACCATATGAATCTTGATCTCTAGCCTTCCCCAAGTTGCTTTCCACTCAAATCTTCTTTCCACCAAATCCAAATCCTGTGAGAGAGAGTTGAGTGTTGGGGACACTATCATTTGAAGCACAAGAGCAAGGAGTTCATCATCAACACACCATTTGTTACTTCTTGGAGAGTGGTGTCTCCTAGATTGGCTAGGTGTCACTTGGGAGCCTCCGACAAGATTGTGGAGTTGAACCAAGGAGTTTGCAAGGGCAAGGAGATCGCCTACTTAATGAAGATCTACCGCTAGTGAGGCAAGTCCTTCGTGGGCGACGGCCATGGTGGGATAGACAAGGTTGCTTCTTCGTGGACCCTTCGTGGGTGGAGCCCTCCGTGGACTCACGCAACCGTTACACTTCATGGGTTGAAGTCTCCATCAACGTGGATGTACGATAGCACCACCTATCGGAACCACGACAAAAACATCCGTGTCTCCAATTTTGTTTGAATTCTCCAAAACCCTTCCTTTTACATTCTTGCAAGTTGCATGCTTTACTTTCCGCTGCTCATATACTCTTTGCATGCTTGCTTGAATTGTGTTAAGATTGCTTGACTTATGCTAAGTTAGCTAAAATCTGCCAAAGACTAAAATTGGAAAAAGGATAAGTTTTATTTGGTCAAGTAGTCTAATCACCCCCCTCTAGACATACTTTCCCTCCTACGGAATGTAGGCACAGCGGCGCGCCCGGGCAGCGGTGACGCTGTTGGGAGAGCGGCTCCTGACCTCCTGTTAGTCCGGTGTCTCCTCCTAGAGTCATGTCATTCGGGGACGGCAAGCCGTCGGTGAGTCAGGCGGCTGGGGGCGTGTAGAGATCGGAAGCGCAGCAGAACAGAGGGGAATCGGGGTATGGGCCGACCCAAAATCCCAGGGTGGGCTGCGGCCCATAGTGGGCACCCTGTAGATCGACACCCGAGCGGCGTACATGCATTTTCAAAACTAAATTTGGAACATTTAGCTGACCAATTAAACGACTTTTCTTTAATAATACCAGATTCGTATTTGAACAACTAAGCTTGTTTAGCTTGATGGGTGGATGATACGTCTCCAATGTATCTATAATTTATGAAGTATTCATTCTGTTATATTATCATTCTTGGATGTTTTACAATCACTAGCAAAAGAACCTGTGCGTTGCAACGGGAGAGAAAACATAACACACACTCTTAACTCAACAACCATCACTCAAGACCACAATAGGTCCATCTCTTTTATTTTTGCGAGGCATCATATTTTTGTTGCCGCTTATCCTCCTTCTCACCCTCGCCGGCGATGGCCTCGGTGTTCACACAAAACAACAAAAAACGTGTGTTGAATATGGTTAATCCTAAGGCATCTCTCTCCTCCCTCTCTCCCTCTCTCCCTCTCTCTCTCTCTCTATCTCTCTCTCTCTCTTGCTCACTCACTTTCTCTCACTCTCGCGATGAGAAATCTGTTGTTTTCCCTTGCTACATTTTTCAGAGGTATGTATGTGTAGTTATCGATGTTTTCTTTTCCGTATATGGTTATAGTGGGGTATTTATTTGCAATCCGAATCGCCGCCGGTATGAAAAAATGGATCTTGTGCTATAAATTATAAGTTTGCTTCCATAACAATATTTTAAAAATATTTAACACGTAAAAAACATCATATTTAGATTCCACACATTTTTCTAAGAAAATTTCATATATAATATATTAAAATCGAAGTTTCGGTTTAAAAGATACATATAATTTAGAAAATCATTTGGTTTGACTCAAATATATTCGAAAATAATATTTACAAATACTTAACAGGTAAAAATAATCTCATATTCATATTCTACATATTTTTCTAATCAAATTTCATATATAACATGTTCAAATCGAAGTTACGGTTTAAAAGATATTGATGATTTTAAAAAGCATTTGTTTGACTTAAATATGATCCGCGGATGAATTACCTAAAACATTAGGGGGGGGGTTTCAAAAAATGTAAAATAACTGTTCGGGTGTGACTTAAATCCGGACGACGGGTTGATTTCAAGAAAAGACAGGGACTTTTGTGTAAAATACGAAAATAATGCTTCGTTTTAACTTAAAACGGGACTGCGGGTTGAATTCTCTGAAATAGAGGGACTTTTTTGAAAAAATGCCATGACGGACGAAAGAAACCCAATTTGCTTTATTATTAGGTAAAGATTTTATACCAACTTTATATCATTTTTTGGGACTAACCTATTAACCCAGTGCCCAGTGCCAGTTGCTTTTGCTTGTTTTTTACATCGCAGGAAATCAATATCAAAATGAGTCCAAACACCACGAAACTTTTTGTGGATTGTTTATGGACCAGAAGACCACCAATGGGCCAGAGCAGCACCTGGGGGTGGCCCGAGGGGGCACAACCCACCAGGGCACGCCTGGGGGGCCAGGTGCACCCAGGTGGGTTGTGCCCACCTAGGTGGCCTCCCGCACCCCCTCTTTGCCCTATAAATTCCCAAATATTACAAAATCCCTCAGGGTTAACCTAGATCAGAAGTTTCGCCGCCGCCAGGCTCTGTAGCAACTGAAAACCAATCTAGACCCCGTTCCGGCACTCCGCCAGAGGGGGAGATCATCACCGGTGGCCACCACGATGACGAGGGAGTAGTCCATCCTCGGGGCTGAGGGTTTGTATCAGTAGCTATGTGTTTAATCTCTCTCCCTCTCTCATGTTCTTGAGATGGCACAATCTTGATGTATCGTGGGCTTTGTTAATGTAGTTGGATCATATGGTGTTTTCCCCTCTCTATCTTGTTGTGACGAATTGAGTTTTTCCCTTTGAGATTTTGTTGTTATCGGATTGAATACTTTTATGGATTAGAGAGCACTTGATATATGTCTTGCATATGAATACTCGTGGTGACAATGGGGTATCATATTGATTCACATGATATGTGTTTTGGCATTCAACTCGCGGATTCCCACGGTGACATTGGAGTAATCTATGCATAGGGGTTGATGCATGTTCTCGTCTTTTGTTTCTCTGGTAGAAATCTTGGGGCACACTTCGAGGTTCTTTGTGTTGTATTGAGTATTATGAATCTGAAATTATTTGGTGTTATTTTAGTACGAACTCTTGTATAGGTCGATCGGAAAGAATAGCTTCAAGGTGGTTTCATACCCTACAAACTATTTGTTCTTATGTTCTCCGCTAGATAGGAACTTTGGAGTGATTCTTCATTGCACGTTGAGGGATGGTTATATGATCCAATTATATTAGCATTGTTGAGAGATTGCATTAGTGAAAGTATGGACCCTAGGCCTCATTTTCAAGTATTGCAATACCGTTTTTTGTGCCTGTTTACTATTTGCTACCTTGCTGTTTTTATTTATTCAGATTATAAAAATATATTTATACCATCATTATTACACTTTTGTCACCATCTATTCGCCGAACTAGTGCACCTATACAATTTGCCATTGTATTGGGTGTGTTGGGGACATAAGAGATCTCCTGTATTTGGTTGTAGGGTTGTTTTAGAGAGACCATCTTCATCCTACACCTCCCATGGATTGATAAACCTTAGGTCATCCACTTGAGGGAAAATTGCTACTGTCCTACAAAACTCTGCGCTTGGAGGCCCAACACGAGTCTACAAGAATAAAGTTGTGTAGTAGACATCAAGCTCTTTTTTGCCGCCATTGCCGGGGAGGTGAGTGCTTGAAGGTATATCTTTAGATCTTGCAATCTAATCTTTTAGTTTCTTGTTTTATCACTAGTTTGGTTTATAAAAGAAAACTACATAAAATGGAATTGAGGTTGCATCATATTATTGATCATCTTTATAATTTCTTTCTTGAAAATGATGGTTCAGAAAATTGTGCTCAATTGTTAGAAGAAGAAGTCAATAAAATGTTTGGCACAAAATATTTGAATGATGAGCATGATTGCAATGTTGTTAGTATGAATTCTTTGAATATCCAAAATGTTAATGATGATTGCACAAGTCATGACAAAAATGTTTCTTATAAGCATGTCAATTTTTGTGGAGTGAATAAAGTTTGTGAAGACGTGCCTTATAGGGAAGATAGATTTTGCAAGAAGCATAAACATGATAGAACCAATTCTTTGCTCAAAGTGATAGATGAATTTGCTACAAAATTATGCTATCTTTGTCCTATTATTTGTGAACTTTACAATAAAGTTGGTCACCTTAATTTCCAATGCATGCTTTTTCATGATCGAGTCGTGTCCAAATACTGCAATAACTTGATCACCCTTGACTTTATAATGAGCTTTGTCTATTTTTGGGGTCTGAAGAATTGACACATAAAAATAGTTGGTATGAAGTATTCATTATCACGGACGACATTGAAACTAAGCTAAAGAATATCTATATGTTTTGCATGGTAAATTGCAATGAGAATGTTTATATTGCCAACCATAGAAAGATGGGAAAACCAATAGAATATAAAAGGAATACTAATGAAAGGGTAAGATTTCCACTTTCCCTCCTAATGTCTCTCATGATGAAATACGTGACGAGGAGGAGCTCCCTATTCAACCAATCTCATCAATAAGAAGCTTGAAAAAGTTCATTAAACCCACACATGATGTGGTGAAGAAGAAGAAAAGAAGAAGAAAGAATAGAGTTAAAAAGGTATCTCTCCCAAATAGTGTTTCTCCTATTATCGTTGTGCCTCATGAAAATGAACCAAAAATAATTGTGGAGGATGATGCACTTGATGATGATATTGCTTCTATGTCCTATGGCACAATGTCCGAGAGCACTATTGCTGATGATTTTGTTATGCATATTGCTTGTTGTGATAATTATGATTGGGAAGATAATGATACTAGTTATGATCTTGGAAATCTTTTTGGCACCAACTTGGGAAATTATGATGATAGCAATTGTTATACCGTTGGTGCTATTCATACTATTAATGATGAGAGTGATTATGCCCATGATATGCCAAACCACAAGCTTGGGGATGTTATGTTTGATGAGAATGACATGTTTGAGAATTTATTTGCTGCAATTAATGATTGTCCCAAGCTTGGGATGCTAGGCTTAATGGAGATGATCTTTTTAGTCCCCTTACTTTGAATGGTCAAATTTGCAAGGATGATTGGATGCCTCCTACTTATGAGGATTATTGTGATGACACTTATGTTATAAAAAGTAATGATAATTATTGTCATAATTCTGAATATCCTTTTACTGAACATTACTCTTTTAATGTGGGAACAATTTTTAGTATTCAAGTTTCATATGCTACTGTGAATGAGAATAAAATTGCTTATTTGGAGAATAATAAAATTTCTATGCTTGTGGATCATGAAAAGAATTCTTTATCTGATGGTTATATTGATGAATCTATTCATGATGCTACTAAAAATTACTATGAGAGAGGAACTTATGATTCATGATGCTGTCTTTATGTTTCAATTCTTACCTTTTATGCGAGCATCATTGAACTCCTCATGCCTAGCTAAAAGGCATTAAAGAAAAGCGCTTGTTAGGAGACAACCCAAAACTTTTACCTAATATTTTTGTGTGTTCACATGATTATGCTACTGTATTAATCATGTTTTATTGCTTTTGTTTCAATAAAGTGCCAAGTAAAGCCTTTGGGATAGTTTGGATGATAGTTGACTTGAATCTGTGCAAAAATAGAAACTTTTGCGCCCAGTCCAGGAATTTTGAAAATTAACTGGAATGTGCTTCTAATCTGAATTTCTTACAGGTGATAGATATACAAATTCCTTAGGTTGTACTAATTTTTCAGAATTTTTGGAGTAGCATAAGTATCATTGGAGTACAGATTACTACAGACTGTTCTGTTTTCGACATATTTTGTTTTCAATGCATAGTTTGCTTGTTTTCTAGTTTCTATGGCTTATATTGCTCAATATAAATTGTGGAAATGATATTATATGATGAGCATTATTTGGAAAAAATTATGAATCTTGTCTTTGATAGTACCAAAGTGAAATGGTTTTCTCTTTAGCATACTAACCTATCTCACGAAGTTCCATTAAGTTTTGTTCGATTGAAGTTTTCAAGTTTTGGGTGAGATATCGATATGAGGAGAATAAGGAGTGACAATACCCTAATCTTGGGGGTTCCCAAGGCACCCCAAGGTAATATTAAAGAAAGATCCAAGCAACTAAGATTGGGGATGCCTCGGAAGGCATCCCCTCTTTCGTCTCCAACATTATCGGTAACCTCACATGGAGCTATGTTTTTCTTCCTCACATGATATGTGTTTTACTTGGAGCATCATTCTATTTTGCTAGTATTTGATTTATAATAATGTTTTGCATCTTTATTTTCAATAAAAATGTCAAGGATAGCCTTTACCATGCTTATTTTGCAAGTATACATGTTGTTGTTTCAAAACATAAAGTTTATCGTTGTTGCAAAAATTTCCTGGGAAATTTAGAATGCGATAAAATGTTCAAACCGTTTGCACAATAAGCTCTGACAAACTTTCTACCGTGTGGTAAATTTTCAGAATTTTTGGAGTTAGGGAAGTATGATGAATCTTGCATTCTTTACAGACTGTACTGTTTTGGCAGATTGTTCTTATGGTTGCATTGTTTGCATATGTTTGCTTGTTTAATGATTCTATTCGAGGATAGAAGTATTAAATATGCAGAAGCATTTAGTATTAAATGTTGAATAATATTTTTGGTGATTTCCTAAAGTAGAGAATGATAAAGTTTTGCATTGGTTTATACTAACTTATCTCACGAGTTCTTGTTGAGTTTTGTGTGGATGAAGTTTTTATGATTTAGGGAAACCGTGATATAAAAGGAATTAAGGAGACACAAAAACTCAAGCTTGGGGATGCCCAAGGCATCCCAAGATAATATTTCAAGAAGTCTCAAGCATCTAAGCTTGGGGATGCCCTGGTAGGCATCCCACCTTTCTTCATCAACAATTATCGGTTAGTATCGGTTGATCCTAAGTTTTTGCTTCTTCACATGATGTGTGCTATTCTTGGAAGGTCATTTTGTTTTGTTTTGCTTGCTATTTTAATAACATACTTAGGTCTGAAATTTTTAAATAAGAAAGAGTCCTCAAATAGCTACCCATTTACTTAACTACTCGCTTGATCTTCACTTATATCTTTTTGGAGTAGCTTGTCATTTACTCTTGTGCTTCACTTATATCCTATGAGTAATTTGTTGAATGAATTGAATATCATGAAGTTGAAATTATATCATGCCTAGTGGTAGCTTCACATTGGGTATAGAAAGTGAAATCTTTTGAAGCTTGACAATCACAATATTGGTCATACAAGCAACTCATGAATGATTAGTAGAAGGAAGAGAACTTTCACATGCAAATACACTATCTTGGAAATCTTTTGTGATTGTGAGCCCCCATCAGAATATTATATGCCAAATTTTTTGACGTTGTACAAGGAAGACAACGTAATGATTTATGTTTGTTCATATTCACATAGAAGTTATATTGTCATAGATCCTTCAACATGTGGTGCTTGCCCCCATCTTTGCTAGCCAAAAATTCCGCACCAGGTAGACATACTACTTGTGCACTCAAAAACCCTTAAACAGAAATCTTATTTTCAAGAGTCCACCATACCTACCTAAGGATTGAGTTAGATCCTTCAAGTAAGTTGTCATCGGTGCAATAAGGCAATAAAAATTGCTTCTAAAAGTGTTAGATAATTTAGTGTAGGACAAAATTGAGCATTGTATGAACTTGTGATGGCAAAGAATAAAAGCGATAGACTGCATAATAAAGGTTGCTATCATAAGGGGCAATATAACATGACGTTCTTTTGCACTAAGAGGTTGAGCATACAAACAAATAAGCGCATGGCAACATCTGCTTCCCTCTGCGAAGGGCCTATCTTTTACTTTATGTATTTACTTTTATGCAAGAGTCAAAGTTTTTCTCTCTATTCTTTTTTATTTTTCTCCTTTGGCAAGCATCATGTGGTGAGGAAAGATCTAGGAACATATGTCCAGTTGAATATGGGTAGCATGAGTTATTATTGTTGACATCACCCTTGACGTGAATACGTTGGTGAAGGAAATATGCCCTAGAGGCAATAATAAAGTTATTATTTATTTCCTCATATCATGATAAATGTTTATTATTCATGCTAGAATTGTATTACCCGGAAACATAATACATGTGTGAATACATAGACAAACATAGTGTCACTAGTATGCCTCTACTTGACTAGCTCGTAAATAACAGATGGTTAAGTTTCCTAACCATAGACATGAGTTGTCATTTGATTAATGGGATCACATCATTAGGAGAATGATGTGATTGACTTGACCCATTCCATTAGCTTAGCACTTGATCGTTTAGTATGTTGCTATTGCTTTCTTCATGACTTATACATGTTCCTATGACTATGAGATTATGTAACTCCCGCTTACTGGAGGAACACTTTGTGTGCTACCAAACGTCACAACATAACTGGGTGATTATAAAGGTGCTCTACAGGTGTCTCCGAAGGTACTTGTTGAGTTGACGTATTTCGAGATTAGGATTTGTCACTCCAATTGTCAGAGAGGTATCTCTGGGCCCTCTCGGTAATGCACATCACTATAAGCCTTGCAAGCAATGTAACTAATGAGTTAGTTACGAGATGATGGATTACGTAACGAGTAAAGAGACTTGCCGGTAACGAGATTGAACGAGGTATTGAGATACCGACGATCAAATCTCGCGCAAGTAAAATACCGATGACCAAGGGAACAATGTATGTTGTTATGCGGTTTGACCGATAAAGATCTTCGTAGAATATGTAGGAGCCAATATGAGCATCCAGGTTCAGCTATTGGTTATTGACCGGAGACATGTCTCGGTCATGTCTACATAGTTCTCGAACCCGTAGGGTCCGAACACTTAAAGTAAGATGACAGTTATATTATGAGTTTATGTGTTTTGATGTATCGAAGGTTGTTCGGAGTCCCGGATGTGATCATGGACATGACAAGGAGTCTCGAAATGGTCGAGACATGAAGATCGATATATTGGACGACAATATTTGGACACCGGAAAGGTTCCGGGTGAGATTGGGACAATACCGGAGCTCCGGGAGGTTATCGGAACCCCCTGGGAGGTATATGGGCCTTAATGGGCCTTAGTGGAAAGGAGGGGAAAGGAGAAAGGGAGGGGGCGCCCCCCCTAAGACCAATCCGAATTGGGAGGGGGGTCGGGCCCCCCTTTCCTTCCTCCCTCCTTCCTCTTCCTTCCCTCTCCCTCTCCTAATAGGGAAGGGGTGAGTCCTACTCCCGGTGGGAGTTGGACTCCCCCCTAGGGCGTGCCACCCCCCTTGGCCGGCCCCCTCATCCACTCCTTTATATACGGGGGAGGGGGGCACCCCATAGACACAACAATTGATCATTGATCTCTTAGCCGTGTGCGGTGCCCCCCTCCACCATAGTCCTCCTCGATAATATCATAGCGGTGCTTAGGCGAAGCCCTGCGACGGTAGAACATCATCATCGTCACCACGCCGTCGTGCTGACGGAACTCTCCCTCGACACTCGGCTGGATCGGAGTACGAGGGACGTCATCGAGCTGAACATGTGCAAGAACTCGGAGGTGCCGTAGTTTCGGTGCTTGATCGGTCGGGCCGTGAAGACGTACGACTACATCAAGCACGTTGTGATAACGCTTCCGCTTTCGGTCTACGAGGGTACATGTACACACTCTCCCCTCTCGTTGCTATGCATCACCATCATCTTGCGTGTGCGTAGGAAAATTTTGAAATTACTACGTTCCCCAACAGTGGCATCCGAGCCTAGGTTTTATGCGTTGATGTTATATGCACGAGTAGAACACAAGTGAGTTGTGGGCGATACAAGTCATACTGCTTACCAGCATGTCATACTTTTGTTCGGCGGTATTGTTGGATGAAGCGGCCCGGACCGACATTACACGTACGCTTACGCGAGACTGGTTCTACCGATGTGCTTTGCACACAGGTGGCTGGCGGGTGTTAGTTTCACCAACTTTAGTTGAACCGAGTGTGGCTACGCCCGGTCCTTGAGAAGGTTGAAACAGCACTAACTTGACGAACTATCGTTGTGGTTTTGATGCGTAGGTAAGAACAGTTCTTGCTCAGCCCGTAGCAGCCACGTAAAACCTGCAACAAGAAAGTAGAGGACGTCTAACTTGTTTTTGCAAGGCATGTTGTGATGTTATATAGTCAAGACGTGATGCTATATTTTATTGTATGAGATGATCATGTTTTGTAATCGAGTTATCGGCAACTGACAGGAGCCATATGGTTGTCGCTTTATTGTATGCAATGCAATCGCCCTGTAATTGCTTTACTTTATCACTAAGCGGTAGCGATAGTCGTAGAAGCAATAGTTGGCGAGACGACAACGATGCTACGGTGGATATCAAGGTGTCGCGCTGGTGATGATGGTGATCATAACGGTGCTTCGGAGATGGAGATCACAAGCACAAGATGATGATGGCCATATCATATCACTTATATTGATTGCATGTGATGTTTATCTTTTATGCATCTTATCTTGCCTTGATTGACGGTAGCATTATAAGATGATCTCTCACTAAATTTCAAGATAAAAGTGTTCTCCCTGAGTATGCACCGTTGCCAAAGTTCGTCGTGCCCAGACACCACGTGATGATCGGGTGTGATAAGCTCTACATCCATCTACAACGGTTGCAAGCCAGTTTTGCACACGCAGAATACTCAGGTTAAACTTGACGAGCCTAGCATATGCAGATATGGCCTCGGAACACTGAGACCGAAAGGTCGAGCGTGAATCATATAGTAGATATGACCAACATAGTGATGTTCACCATTGAAAACTACTCCATTTCACGTGATGATCGGTTATGGTTTAGTTGATTTGGATCACGTGATCACTTAGATGATTAGAGGGTGTCTATCTAAGTGGGAGTTCTTAAGTAATATGATTAATTGAACTTAAATTTATCATGAACTTAGTACCTGATAGTATTTTGCTTGTCTATGTTTGTTGTAGATAGATGGCTCGTGTTGTTGTTCCGTTGAATTTTAATGCGTTCCTTGAGAAAGCAAAGTTGAAAGATGATGGTAGCAATTACATGGACTGGGTCCATAACTTGAGGATTATACTCATTGTTGCACAAAAGAATTACGTCCTGGAAGCACCACTGGGTGCCAAACCTGCTGCAGGAGCAACACCAGATGTTGTGAACGTCTGGCAGAGCAAAGCTGATGACTACTCGATAGTTCAGTGTGCCATGCTTTACGGATTAGAACCGGGACTTCAACAACGTTTTGAACGTCATGGAGCATATGAGATGTTCCAGGAGTTGAAATTAATATTTCAAGCAAATGCCCGGATTGAGAGATATGAAGTCTCCAATAAGTTCTACAACTGCAAGATGGAAGAGAATAGTTCTGTCAGTGAGCATATACTCAGAATCTCTGGGTATAATAATCACTTGATTCAACTGGGATTTAATCTTCCGGATGATAGCGTCATTGACAGAATTCTTTAATAACTGCCACCAAGCTACAAGAGCTTCGTGATGAACTATAATATGCAAGGGATGTATAAGACAATTCCCGAGCTCTTCGCAATGCTAAAGGCTACAGAGGTAGAAATCAAGAAGGAGCATCAAGTGTTGAAATAAGACCACCAGTTTCAAGAAGAAGGGCAAACGGAAAAAGAAGGGGAACTTCAAGAAGAACAGCAAACAAGTTGTTGCTCAAGAGAAGAAACCCAAGTCTGGACCTAAGCCTGAGACTGAGTGCTTCTACTGCAAGCAGACTGGTCACTGGAAGCGGAACTGCCCCAAGTATTTGGCGGATAAGAAGGATGGCAAGGTGAACAAAGGTATATGTGATATACATGTTATTGATGTGTACCTTACCAGAGCTCGCAGTAGCACCTGGGTATTTGATACTGGTTCTGTTGCTAATATTTGCAACTCGAAACAGGGACTATAGACTAAGCGGACACTGGCTAACGACGAGGTGATGATGCGCGTGGGAAATGGTTCCAAAGTCGATGTGATCACCGTCGGCACGCTACCTCTACATCTACCTTCGGGATTAGTTTTAGACCTAAATAATTGTTATTTGGTGCCAGCGTTGAGCATGAACATTATATCTGGATCTTGTTTGTTGCGAGACGCTTATTCATTTAAATCGTAGAATAATGCTTGTTCTATTTATATGAGTAATATCTTTTATGGTCATGCACCCTTGAAGAGTGGTCTATTTTTGATGAATCTCGATAGTAGTGATACACATATTCATAATGTTGAAGCCAAAAGATGCAGAGTTGATAATGATAGTGCAACTTATTTGTGGCACTGCCATTTAGGTCATATTGGTGTAAAGCGCATGAAGAAACTCCATACTGATGGATTTTTGGAATCACTTGATTATGAATCTCTTGGTACTTACGAACCATGCCTTATGGGCAAGATGACTAAAACGTCGTTCTCCAGAACTATGGAGCGAGCAACTGATTTGTTGGAAATTATACATACTGATGTATGTGGTCCAATGAATATTGAGGCTCGCTACAGATATCGTTATTTTCTCACCTTCACAAATGATTTGAGAAGATATGGGTATATCTACTTGATGAAACATAAGTCTGAAACATTTGAAAAGTTCAAAGAATTTCAGAGTGAAGTTGAAAATCATCGTAACAAGAAAATAAAGTTTCTATGATCTGATCGTGGAGGAGAATATTCGAGTTACGAGTTTGGTTTACATTTGAAGCAATGCATAATAGTTTCGCAACTCACGCCACCCGGAACACCACAACGTAATGGGGTGTCCGAACGTCGTAATTGTACTTTACTAGATATGGTGCGATCTATGATGTCTCTTACTGAGTTACCGCTATTGTTTTGGGGTTATGCTTTAGAGACGGCCGCATTCACATTAAATAGGGCACCATCAAAATCCGTTGAGACGACGCCTTATGAACTATGGTTTGGCAAGAAACCAAAGTTGTCGTTTCTTAAAGTTTGGGGCTGCGATGCTTATGTGAAAAAGCTTCAACCTGATAAGCTCGAACCCAAATCGGAGAAATGTGTCTTCATAGGATACCCAAAGGAAACTATTGGGTACACCTTCTATCACAGATCCGAAGGCAAGACATTTGTTGCCAAGAATGGATCCTTTCTAGAGAAGGTGTTTCTCTCGAAAGAAGTGAGTGGGAGGAAAGTAGAACTTGATGAGGTAACTGTACCTGCTCCTTTATTGGAAAATAGTTCATCACAGAAACCGGTTCCTGTGACGACCACACCAATAAGTGAGGAAGCTAATGATGTTGATCATGAAACTTCAGATCAAGTTACTACAGAACCTCGTAGGTCAACCAGAGTAAGATCCGCACCAGAGTGGTATGGTAATCCTATTCTGGAGGTCATGTTACTTGACCATGGCGAACCTACGAACTATGAGGAAGCGATGATGAGCCCAGATTCCGCAAAATGGCTTGAGGCCATGAAATCTGAGATGGGATCCATGTATGAGAACACAGTGTGGACTTTGGTTGACTTGCCCAATGGTCGACAAGCCATCGAGAATAAATAGATTTTCAAGAATAAGACTGACGCGGATGGTAATGTTACTGTCTACAAAGCTCGACTTGTTGTGAAAGGTTTTTGACAAGTTCAAGGGGTTGACTACGATGAGACTTTCTCACCCGTAGCGATGCTTAAGTCTGTCCGAATCACGTTAGAAATTGCCACATTTTATGATTATAAAATTTGGCAAATGGATGTCAAAACTGCATTCCTGAATGGATTTCTAGAAGAAGAGTTGTATATGATGCAACCAGAAGGTTTTGTTGATCCAAAGGATGCTAACAAAGTGTGCAAGCTCCAGCGATCCATTTATGGACTGATGCAAGCCTCTCGGAGTTGGAATTTGGAGAAGCCTGTATTTGCAAGAAAGTGAGTGGGAGCTCCGTAGCATTTCTAATATTATATGTGGACGACAAATTATTGATTGGAAATGATATAGAATTTCTGGATAGCATAAAAGGATACTTGAATAAAAGTTTTTCAATGCAAGACCTCGGTGAAGCTACTTACATATTGGGCATCAAGATCTATAGAGATAGATCAAGACACTTAATTGGACTTTCACAAAGTACATACCTTGATAAAGTTTTGAAAAAGTTCAAAATGGATCAAGCAAAGAAAGGGTTTTTGCCTGTAATACAAGGTGTGAAATTGAGTCAGACTCAATGTCCGACCACTGCAGAAGATAGAGAGAAAATGAAAGAAGTTCCCTATGCTTCAGCCATAGGCTCTATCATGTATGCAATGCTGTGTACCAGACCTGATGTGTGCCTTGCTATTAGTTTAGCAGGGAGGTACCAAAGTAATCCAGGAGTGGATCACTAGACAGCGGTCAAGAACATCCTGAAATACCTGAAAAGGACTAAGGATATGTTTCTCATTTATGGAGGTGACAAAGAGCTAGTCGTAAATGGTTACATTGATGCAAGCTTTGACACTGATCCGGACGATTCTAAATCGCAAACTAGATACGTGTTTATATTGAATGATGGAGCTGTCAGTTGGTGCAGTTCTAAACAAAGCGTCGTACTGGGATCTACATGTGAAGCAGAGTACATAACTGCTTCGGAAGCAGCAAATGAAGGAGTCTAGATGAAGGGTTTCATACCTAGAGCATCGGGTCCAATGAAAATCTTTTGTGACAATACTGGTGCAATTGCCTTGGCAAAGGAATCCAGATTTGACAAGAGAACCAAGCACATCAAGAGACGCTTCAACTCCATCCGGGACCAAGTCCAGGTGGGAGACATAGAGATTTGCAAGATACATATGGATCTGAATGTTGCAGACCCGTTGACTCCACGAGCAAAACATGATCAGCACCAAGGCTCCATGGGTTTTAGAATCATTACTATGTAATCTAGATTATTGACTCTAGTGCAAGTGGGAGACTAAAGGAAATATGCCCTAGAGGCAATAATAAAGTTATTATTGATTTCCTCATATCATGAGAAATGTTTATTATTCATGCTAGAATTGTATTGCCCAGAAACATAATACATGTGTGAATACATAGACAAACATAGTGTCACTAGTATGCCTCTACTTGACTAGCTCGTAAATCAAAGATGGTTAAGTTTCCTAACCATAGACATGAGTTGTCTTTTGATTAATGGGATCACATCATTAGAAGAATGATGTGATTGACTTGACCCATTCCATTAGCTTAGCACTTGATCATTTAGTATGTTGCTATTGCTTTCTTCATTACTTATACATGTTCCTATGACTATGAGATTATGTAACTCCCGCTTACCGGAGGAATACTTTGTGTGCTACCAAACATCACAACATAACTGGGTGATTATAAAGGTGCTCTACAGGTGTCTCCGAAGGTACTTGTTGAGTTGACGTATTTCGAGATTAGGATTTGTCACTCCGATTGTCAGAGAGGTATCTCTGGGCCCTCTCGGTAATGCACATCACAATAAGCCTTGCAAGAAATGTAACTAATGAGTTAGTTACAAGATGATGCATTACATAACGAGTAAAGAGACTTGCCGGTAACGAGATTGAACTAGGTATTGAGATACCGATGATCGAATCTCGCGCAAGTAAAATACCGATGACAAAGGGAACAACGTATGTTGTTATGCGGTTTGACCGATAAAGATCTTCGTAGAATATGTAGGAGCCAATATGAGCATCGAGGTTCCACTATTGGTTGTTGATCGGAGACGTGTCTCGGTCATGTCTACATAGTTCTCGAACCCGTAGGGTCCGCACGCTTAAAGTAAGATGACAGTTATATTATGAGTTTATGTGTTTTGACATACCAAAGGTTGTTTGGAATCCCGAATGTGATCATGGACATGACGAGGAGTCTCGAAATGGTCGAGACATGAAGATCGATATATTAGACGACAATATTTGGACACCGGAAAGGTTCCGGGTGAGATTGGGAAAATATCGGAGCTCCGGGAGGTTATCGGAACCCCTCGGGAGGTATTTGGGCCTTAATGGGCCTTAGTGGAAAGGAGGGGAAAGGAGCAAGGGAGGGGGCGCCCCCCCCCCCCAAGCCCAATCTGAATTGGGAGGGGGGCCGGGCCCCCCTTTCCTTCCTCCCTCCTTCCTCTTCCTTCCCTCTCCCTCTCCTAATAGGAAAGGGGGGACTCCCCCCAGGGCGCGCCACCCCCCTTGGCCGGCCCCCTCATCCACTTGTTTATATACGGGGGAGGGGGCACCCCATAGACACAACAATTGCTCATGGATCTCTTAGCCATGTGCGGTGCCCCCCTCCACCATAGTCCTCCTCGATAATATCGTAGCGGTGCTTAGGCGAAGCCCTGCGACGGTAGAACATCATCATCGTCACCACGCCGTCATGCTGACGGAACTCTCCCTCGACACTCGGCTGGATCGGAGTACGAGGGACATCATCGAGCTGAACGTGTGCAAGAACTCGGAGGTGCCGTAGTTTCGGTGCTTGATCGGTCGGGCCATGAAGACGTACGACTACATCAACCGCGTTGTGCTAACGCTTACGCTTTCGGTCTATGAGGGTACGTGGACACACTATCCCCTCTCGTTGCTATGCATCACCATGATCTTGCATGTGCGTAGGAAAATTTTGAAATTACTACGTTCCCCAACAGTTGGGAGGCAGAACAATAAGCCCCTATCTTTCTATGTGTCCGGTTGAAACATTTTGCTCATGTGTATGTGGTGAGTGTTAGCAATCATAGAAGACTATATGATGGTTGAGTATGTGGAGCTCTTACTTAGACTCTGTTGGATAAGTTTAATTACAATTGCTTGCGACTGAGAGCTTAGGTTGTTGAGTTTCAAGACAATTCATTGTTTGAACCTTAACATGTGAATTGGTTACTACTTTAACATGAGACGTTTTATAAGAAAGAATTGTTGTTATGATGCTAGGGAAAGTGATTGAAATTATAATTGATCAAACTTATGCACTTTGCTAGCATTTCACACTTCATAAATTTTTTCTTTTATCATTTACCTACTCGAGGACGAGTAGGAAGGAAGCTTGGGGATGTTGATACGTCTCCAACGTATCTATAATTTATGAAGTATTCATGCTATTATATTATCATTCTTGGATGTTTCACAATCATTTTATAGAAACTTTATATCAATTTTTGGGACTGACCTATTGACCCGGTGCCCAGTGCCAGTTGCTGTTTTTTGCTTGTTTTTACATCGCAGGAAATCAATATCAAATGGAGTCCAAACACCACGAAACTTTTTGTGGATTTTTTATGGACCAGAAGACCACCAATGGTCCAAAGCAGCACCTGGGGGTGCCTCGAGGGGGTCACAACCCACCAGGGCGCGCCTGGGGGACCAGGCACGCACGGGTGGGTTGTGCCCACCTCAGTGGCCTCCCGCACCCCCTCTTTGCCCTATAAAATCTCAAATATTCCAAAAACCCTCAGGGTTAACCTAGACCAGAATTTCCACCACTGCAAGGCTCTGTAGCCACTCAAAACCAATCTAGACCTCATTCCGTCACTCTGCTGGAGGGGGAGATCATCACCGGTGGCCATCTTCATCATCCCGGCGGCCACCACGATGAGGAGGGAGTAGTCCACCCTCGGGGATGACGGTTTGTATAGTAGCTATGTGTTTAATCTCTCTCTCACATGTTCTTGAGATGGAACGATCTTGATGTATCGTGGTCTTTGTTAATGTAGTTCGATCATATGGTATTTTCCCCTCTCTATCTTGTTGTGATGAATTGAGTTTTTCCCTTTGAGATTTTATTGTTATCGGATTGAATATTTCTATGGATTAGAGAGCACTTGATATATGTCTTGCATATGAATACTCGTGGTGACAATGGGGTATCATATTGATTCACTTGATATGTGTTTTGGCATTCAACTCACGGATTCCCGCGGTGACATTGGGATAATATATGCATAGGGGTTGATGCATGTTCTTGTCTTTTGTTTCTCCAGTAGAAATCTTGGGGCACTCTTTGAGGTTCTTTGTGTTGGATTGAGTATTATGAATCTGAAATTATTTGTGTTATTTTAGTATGAACTCTTGGATAGATCGATCGGAAAGAATAGCTTCGAGGTGGTTTCGTACCCTACAAACGATTTCTTCTTATGTTATCCGCTAGATAGGAACTTTGGAGTGATTCTTCATTGCACGTTGAGGAATGGTTATATGATCCAATTATATTAGCATTGTTGAGAGATTGCACTAGTGAAGTACGAACCCTAGGCCTCATTTTCAAGCATTGCAATACCGTTTTTTGTGCCCATTTACTATTTGCTACCTTGCTATTTTTATTTATTCAGATTATAAAAATCTTTTCTACCATCATATTACACTTTTATCACCATCTCTTCGCCAAACTAGTGCACCTATACAATTTTCCATTGCATTGGGTGTGTTGGGGACACAAGAGATCTCTTGCATTTGGTTGCAGGGTTGTTTGAGACAGACCATCTTCATCCTACACCTCCCATGGATTGATAAACCTTAGGTCATCCACTTGAGGGAAAATTGCTAATGTCCTACAAAACTCTGCGCTTGGAGGCCCAACACGAGTCTACAAGAATAAAGTTGCGTAGTACACATCAGTTGTCGGATTTAGGGTTCCGCAAACCCTTGAGAGGTTCGAACTCTGGGGTGCGTGTGAAGATCTCAACTTGCCCAGCCTGCCTGCTCACGATCCTCACAGCCTAGCGCGTCGAGCTCAAGGGATAGAGAGACACAAAAGTTTATCCTGGTTCAGGCCACCTTGCGGTGTAATACCCTACTCCAGCTTTGTGGTGGATTGCCTCAAGGGGCTGAGGATGAACTAGTATAGTGGATGAACAGCCTTAGGAGGTGAGGTGTTCCTGAGCTCGGGTGAGCGGGTGAAGGAGGAATGGCTTCACTCCACTTGGATCGGATCTGTCCCCTTCTATGGTGGTGGCTAAGTCCTATTTATAGTTGCCTTGGTACTCTTCCCAAATGTTGGCCGGAAGGGATCACACAACGGCCAGTTCTGAAGGGGGACAAGAAGTACACCTTATCCTAACTAAAGTGGTCTTCGCCTGCGAAAAGCCTCTGGTCGTGACGCTGCGGTGGGCTCGGAGAGGACCTCTGCCCTGCCGTCCTAGCGGTCTTGGTCTTGTTGCACCAGAATGGAAACCTTTGGCTGATTCCTCGGGACTCTGCGCCTGCTGCTTGCCTCCTTTGCTCCAAAGAGGAAAATGGTACTCTGCACTTGCTGGAGCCCGCCTGGAGCCCGCCTGACCTTGGTTGTCAAGGCTCACGTCAGCTGAGCCTCGTGAGGTGCACCTTGCATAGAAGTCTCCGCTCCTCGGGAGCCAGCCTGAGGAGGCCGATCCCCTTGGAGGTCTTGGTGTCGTTTGCCTCGCGAGGCTTGGCCCCTCGCGAGAGTCTTGAGTTGTTGCTGCTGAAGTTGGGTCGTACTAGGCCGTCGATGGAGCCACGCAGTGGGCCGCAGGCAGGCAAGTCTGGGTACCCTCATATCCAGAATGCCGACAGTAGCCCCCGGGCCCTAGGCGCGCTCGGACTTGACTTCTAGGCGAAGCCAAAGGGCAAGTGTGGAACACCGCGGGACCTAACCGCTTGTGGCCTTGAACGACGTGTGGTGATTGATGGGACGTGGGCGTCTCCACTTCCCCATGCTGCCTCGGCAACCGTTTGACTTGACAAGTCGATGCTGCATGAAGAAGATCATCATTACGCGAGGTCATGGAGGCCGGCGGTTGGCCTTCCTCCAGCTATAAATGAGGGGAGGGGCAGAGCCCCTCGCTCATCTGTTCTTCTGACTTCTCGCTGCTCGTCCCGCTTTCCTTCTCCATCTTGCCACTTCTTCCATGGCACCGACGAGGACGTTCTCGCCTGCTGAGAAGGGGAAGGCTCCCAAGGAGGGCCAGCTTCTCCGCCTCCCAATATGGGTCGTGACCGTCCCCGCAAGCACCCCGCAACCCCGGTGGTGGCCCCCAGGGGGTACGGCCATGCATCTCCAAGGGCAGGCGTCTCCCTTGGCCCTCGTGGTGGTACTTCTTCTTGCGGTGGGGGCCACCATCTCCAGGGCAGCCCCCACGACGAGGGGAGGCGCGTCGTGGTTGCGCGCCCTCCTCCCCCATGCTTCTCCTCGCTGGACGTGCTCCCGGAGTTTGTGGTGTGGTCGGAGATGCCTGCCGGTACCTCGCTTCCGCTTCCACGCTTCTTCTTCGGCGAGCTGCCATCCTCGGGGCTCGCCGGCCTCTAGTTGCAAGCTGACGGCTACTGCAGCAGGGCTTCATGGGTGGGGACTGAGGTCGCCACCATGGGCAGCATGGTCCTAACCCGTGGCTGGTAGATGTTCGCTCGCGCACAAGGCCTGAGTAGGAGGTGCAGCCTCCACTTCAAGTACGACGGCCTGGTGACCCTCTTCATGATGGTGTTCAGGGAGGACGGTCGCCGCGTGGGGTGTTGCCCAGAAGACGGCAGCGATGATGAGCTCGGCCTTGATGTCGGCCACGCCGACAATGAGGGTGAACTTGGCCTTGGTGACGTCCACTCATCCTCCTGCAGCAGTAGCTCTTCCTCAGATGAGAGCTCGAACAGTGGTGGCTACGACCAGCCTCCACGCCGTCGAACTCAGATCAAGGGCAGTGGTGGGTCATGTCACCGCCACACCCCAATGCAGCTGGAGGGAAACCCGGCTTGAGCTCGGGGCCGTCGAACTTGGACTCGAGACCTGCCACGGCCTCGGGCCACTTGCAGGTGAACTGGTGGAGCGCCGGGGGCACCTTGAGGTGCTGCTTGAGGATCCGGCGCTGGTGCTAGATCCGCCCGCCCTTGGGCCACTTCTGCTTAACCTTTCCTTTCTTCTTGCAAGGGCTAGGCCCTTAGCGTCTGGTGAAGCCCCCGTTCCTGGTGACTCGGGAGGCGCTTAAGTCCTCAGGGGTTGTTGTAGATCCGCTGCAGTGTTGTTTTTGAGAAAAAGAAAGCCTGTCTAGCACCTCGTTCCTCTTTGCGGGAGCCCCTGTCATAGGATAGTTGTGGCTTAATGCACCACGTCACGCTGCCCGAGGGGCACGGACATGAGGTGGTGCTGGTGCCCGTGAGCTTGATCGAGGTCTCCTCATGAGGATAAAGCTAAAGCACTGGGGCAATGGGTTTCGGCACGGTGTGCTCGTGTGAGGGAAGGCCCATGCGCACAAACCTGCCTAGCCCCTACGCGCGAGGCGCGCGAGAAAGAGCGATGGGCAACTGCCACACCTTCCTGGCCCAGGATAAGAACGAATGAATCGAGAGGAGAAAAATCCAACTTGGCGAACCAAAGCACGAAAGCACCAACTCCATTAAAGGTCACTAAAAGATTGCAAGCAACTTCGGAAAGCAAATGAACAGTCGCGTCTGGCACCTAGTCTAGTCTTCTCACCAGCGCGGAGCTAAGTGCTACCACTAAGACATGGGAGGGAGCCCCCGTGAGGCCCCAGGGCGGCTCTCAGGGGACTTCGGGGTGTGTACATCCCCACTCATTATTACGTGAGAGTGTCACGAGCGAAGACCTTCACAGGCCGGAGCCTTGCTTCACGGGTAGAACTTCCGGAGGTGCTGGATGTTCCAGGTATTCTGGATGGGGACCCTATCCTATGTCTCCAGGCATGCGGCGCCATGCCTGGAGACACGGGCAATCCTAAACGGGCCCTCCCACATAGGAGAGAGCTTCTACAGCCCCTCCTAGGAGTGCAACCGCCTCAGGACAAGGTCGCCCACCTCCAACGTCCTGGAGCGGACGCTGCGATAGTGGTACCACCGCAGCGCTTGCTGGTACCTTGCTGCTTGGAGCGAGGCTTGACAGCGACATTCCTCCCCCAGCACGAGATCCATCCCCCTCGTGGCATCTTGACATGCCTCATTGATAGCCAGGACCCGCATGGAGCGATGCTTGACCTCGTGTGGGAGAACCGTTTCAGCTCAGTGGATGAGGAAGAATGGCGTCTCTCCCATTGGCTTGGTTGTGGTGGTGCGGATGGACCACAGCATGGACTGGAGCTCGTCGAGCCAGCCCCTGCCGCTGGCCTCGAGCTTCTTCTTGAAGTTCCTTGCCTTGAGGCCCCTCAAGACTTCAGCATTGACGCGCTCGGCCTAGCCGTTGCTCCTGGGGTATGTCACTGAGGCGTAGCATATCTGCGTTCCAAGGGTAGCACAGTATGTTTTGAAAAGGTTGCTAGTGAACCGCGAGCTGTTGTCGGTGATGATGCGGTTAGGGACCCCAAACCGACTCACGAGGCCTCTAATGAACTTGACGGCTGATCCAGCTGGGATGGTGCGGACGACTTCTACCTCCGCCCACTTGGTTAACTTGTCGATGGCGACGTAAAGGAAGTGGTAGCACCCTGGCGTTGGAGGAAACGTCCCCAAGATATCCAACCCCTAGACCGCGAATGGCCGTGTGAGCGGGATAGTCCAGAGGGCTTGCGCAGGCTGTTGGATTTGCTTGGCATGGAACTGGCATGCTTCGCAGGAGCGCACTAGCTCAGTGGCATCATTGAGTGTAGTGGGACAATAGAACCCACCGCGGAACGCCTTGCCCACAAGGGTGTGTGATGAAGAGTGGTGTGCGCAGTCCCCACCATGTATGTCTGCTAGCAGCTCGAGCCCCTGTTCCCTGGAGATGCATCGTAAGGAAATGTCATTGGGCCTTTTGTGGTACAACACCGTCACGGATGCAGTACGCGGTGGCCTGACGAGCCATGCGTTCGGCATCCTCCTCCTTCTCCGGCAGGGTCCCCTGAAGTAGGTACGTCTTGAACTCCTCGGTCCAGGACCCCTCCTGAGGCTCGAGCGCGAGGAGCAGGCGGGCTCCTGAGGGAGGGACGCATGCTGGGGCGCCGGTTGCTGGTGCTTGGGGTACGTACTCCTGAGGTGGTGTTGTTGCTGCGGTGGGGGGGACTGCCGATGGCTTGAAGGGCCGTTCCTCCAACACCCCTGGCTCCTGAGGTAGCCTCTAGGATGCCCTCTTGGCTATGTCGTCCACCTCCTTGTTTGTTAATCACGACACGTGCTGCAGTTCCAAACCCAGGAACCATTTTTCCATCTTACGTACTTCTTCTAGGTATGCCTCCATGTGCTCATCCTTGGGTGTGTACTCTTTGTTGGAGAAGTTGATGAGGAGCTGGAAATCGCCCTTGATGGTGAGACGCTTCACCCCCAGTGCCACCGCAGCCCTGAGGCCGGCGAGCAAGCCTTCATACTATGCGAAGTTGTTGGAGACCTTTTCACCCTACTGAAAACAGAGTTGTACTGCGTAGTAGAGCTTGTCCTTGGCGGGTGAGATGAGGACGGCCCCAGTCCCCACGCCTTGTCATGAGAACGCGTCGTCGAAGTACATGATCCATCCGTCTGGTGCCTCATCTCCAGGCAAGAGGGAGCGGTCCTTGCATATCCCACGGTAAGGGACGTCAGCCCATTCTGCCACGAAATCTGCGAGAGCCACGCCATTGATGACCCCTGTGGTGCTGAACTCGAGATGGAATGCATGGAGCTCGATGTTCCACTCTGCAACCTGCCCGACAGTGTTAGGGCTCCGGAGCACCCTCTCCAGCGGGTAGGCCGAGAAGACCTTGATGGGGTGGCCTTGGAAGTGACGTGACTTTCATGAGGCGACGAGGAGTGCGAGCAAGAGCTTTTGGGGCATGGGGCAGCGCGCCCGTGCCTCCCGTAGCACCATGCCGATGAAGTAGACCGGGTGCTCGACGAGGGAGGAGGTGTTGGAGAGGTCTTGTGTCTCTTGAGGATGCTGGCCTTTGGGGGTCCCATCGACTGCCACGTCGAACAGGGCCTCACGAGCCTCAGCCTCAGGAGCCCCTCCAGCTGGAGCATCGGTTTGAGCCTCGGGAGGTATGTTGACCGTCGGATCAGCTGAGGCCTCAGGAGCACCATCCTGAGGCTGTTGTGCTTCGCCTAGTGACCAGGCGTCCTGATAAGGGTCCTTGATCGTGTACTCTTCTCTTAGTGCCACCAGAGCAGCGCTGGCAGAGTGAGGGGTGGCGGCCAAATAGAGCACCAGGGGCTCGAGAGGGCGCGACGCCACCATCACCGGCGGGCTAGTTAGGTATCTGTTGAGGTGTTGAAAGGCCGCATCAGCCTGAGGGGTCCACTCGAACGGACCCTTCTTTTCCATCAGCTTGAAGAACGGAGGGCGCGCTCTCCCAGCTTGGAGATGAAACACCCTAGTGAGGTCATGCAGCCCGCCAGCTTCTCCATCTCCTTGAGCGTCTGCGGAGGGCTCATGTCTTCTATTGCGTTGACCTTCTCCGGATTGGCCACTATTCCTTTGTGTGACACTAGGAAACCCAGCAGCTTGCCAGAGGGAACCCCATTGTGCCGCATGTCCACCTTGCGCAAGCTGGCAAAGGTTTCCTCCAGATCCCTAACCAGGGTCTTCGCCTCCCGAGACTTCACCACTATGTCATCAACATAGGCCTCAGCATTTCTCCCAAGCTGACGGCCCAGGGCGATGTGCTTCAGCCGCTGGAAGGTAGCACAAGCATTGCGCAGCCCGAAAGGCATGCAGGTGTAGCAGTATACCCCACAGGGGGTCAGGAACACCGTCTTCTCCACATGTTGCATGGCCATCTTGATCTGGTGGTAGCCCAAGAAAGCATCCAAATAGCACAACAGGTCGCACTCGGCGGTGGAGTCGATGATTTGGTCGATGCGTGGAAGCGGGAAGGGATCCTGAGGGCAAGCCTTGTTGAGGTTGGTGAACGACGACTGGGTTTGCCAGCCACTCCGGGTACCGAACCTCCCGGATGACTCCAGCATCCTGCAGCTTGCGGGTTTCTTGCACAATGAATGCCTCCTTCTCAGTGGACTGTCGACGGGCCTTCTGCTTCACCGGGCGCACGTTTGGGCATACCGTCAGGTGGAGCCAGTTGGGGGGCACGTGCAGCAGGCCGAAAGCCTCCACGGAGAGCATGTTGAGGCCGGCTCCACCGTCGATGAGGGTCTTGGTGACCGCCACGTTGCAGATGGTGGGGGTGCAGAGCATCGGGAGCGCGCCCGCTCACGCCATGGTCGCTGGTTGATCTTTTGGGCCAAAGGTGTGGTCATCCTTAGGCGCCACCCAGCCCGGAGGATCCCCTGAGCTCACTTGGGCAGCGCATACCTGGTGGTAAAACTGCTTGATGTGGCGGTCAGAGGGTGGTGCTTGCGAGCCACCTAGGAGAGTTGTGACGATGGGGGCACCGACGCCGCGAAATGTGCGATGAAGAGGCTGCACAGCTCCTCCTAGGAGACCATAGAGGACTCTAGCAAGTTGAGCAACCAGGCACGCGGTGCGCCTACGAGGGCCATGGGGAGCCGGTTGGCCTTTACCTTATCATCTCCACCGGCTACCCAAACTGCCTTCTCGTACGTCTGGAGGAAGCCGGCCGGGTCCACCGCGTTGTCATAGCGTGGCGGCATCTCTAGCCTGAACTTGGGTGGCCACTCCACCCATTGTAGGGGTGAAAGCGCGGAGGCCCTCGGCTCCCTCAAAGGCGCGCGATGGCCGAATCGACGAAGGAACGCCTGCCATCGAAGTCGGCGGCAAGATGTTGCGGACGGAGCAGCGGATCTTCGACGCACCCCTACCTGGCGCGCCAAATGTTGGATTTCGGGTTCTGCAAACCCGTGAGAGGTTCAAACTCTAGGGTGCGTGTGGAGAAATTGCCCAGCCTGCCTACTCACGATCCTCACAGCCTAGCGCGTCGGGCACAAAGGGACAAAGAGACACAACAGTTTATCCTGGTTCGGGCCACCTTGCGGTGCAATACCCTACTCCAGCTTTGTGCTGGATTGCCTCGAGGGGCTGAGGATGAACTAGTACAATGGATGAACAGCCTCAGGAGGTAAGGTGTTCTTGAGCTCGGGTGAGCTGGTGAAGGAGGAATGGCTTCGCTCCGTTCGGATCAGATCTGTCCCCTTCTATGGTGGTGGCTAAGTCCTATTTATAGTTGCCTTGGTCCTCTTCCCAAATGTTGGCGGGAAGGAATCCCACAACAGCCAGATTTGAAGGGGGACAAGAAGTACATCCTATCCTGACTAAAGTGGTCTTCGCCTGCGAAAAGCCTCTGGTCATGACGCTGCAGTGGGCTCGTCGATGACCTCTACCTTGCCGTCCTGGTGGTCTTGGACTTGTTGCACCAGAATGGAAACCTTTGGTTGATTCCTCTGGACTCTGCGCCTAGTGTTTGCCTCCTTTGCACCAAAGAGGAAACTGGTACTCTGCGCCCGCTGGCGCCCGCTTGGCGCATGCCTGGCCTTGGTCGTCATGCCTCACGTCAGCTGAGCCTCGTAAGGTGCACCCCTCATAGAAGTCTTTGCTCCTCGGGAGCCAGTCTGAGGAGGCCAATCCCCTTGGAGGTCTTGGTGTCGTCCGCCTCGCGAGGCTTGGCACCTCATGAGGGTCTTGAGTTGTTGTTGCTGAAGCTGGGCCGTACCAGGCCGTTGATGGAGCCACGCAGTGGGCCACAGGGAGGCAAGTCTGGGTAAACCCGTATCCAGAATGCCGACATCAGTGAAGCAGTGCTATTATGACACGAGGCACTTATGATGATCGTATAGTGATCATAAAGGGGAGGAACCCTAAGCATGATCAATTAAACCGTATTATGCCTATGCCATGGCATATTTTAAGCTTCAAACCACAGAAATGCTATTTAGGAACAATTGTTTGCTTCGAACTAAGAACTAAATTCTAGGAGCTAAAAAGAAAGTACAGTAACCAAGTTACGATCTATTTTCTGGTTGAGATCAAAAAGTTGAGTAAATATGAAGTAGTACCGCCTCTCTTGCAGCGTCGTGTAGGCATCGGGGGTGCGATGGTTGTCGGTGGCATTGAAGTAGATCTACGATGGTAGACGGGTGCATCGGGGGATAAGTCCCATGGCGGCATACGAGAAGGTCGTGGGAGCGGCCCCGACAAGGAGGACGACGACGCCGATGAAGCGAGAGGACGCGATGCAAGTCTCCTGGTTCATTGTCGTGGATGAGAAACGTCCATCTCTAGTAGTGGACGATGCGGTGTTCGTAGGTGCTTCGGCATGGCGGAGGACGGCGGCGATGGATGGGGTGGAGGACAGCGGCGATGGATGGGGTGGCACACGGAGGAGGCTAGTGTCGGGATGGTGTTCTAGCACGGATGCTGTATGAATGGGAAAATGGAGGGAAGGTACGGGGAACCATGTTTTTGGGACGCGCCTATCTGAAATGTGGGAAAGTTACGAAGTTAGCTCCCGTTTAAAATTTGGACGTCTCGTCGGTTGGGGATAGGACGGTAATCTCAAATCTCCCCAATATTTGTCCAGAGAAATTTCGGGCGAGGAGAGGGTGTTTTCGCGCCCACGGTTGGCGTCCATAGTGTATGCACAGGGCTAAGAGGTAGGCCAGTTGTGTCACGTCTGTGTGAAGTTACAAACCCGCCCCTACTGGAAATATTTTCCTACATCAATTTCGGCCGAGTCGAGTTTCTTTTGCCACCCACTGTGTATGAATGGGGAAATGGAGGGAGAGACAGAGGTCTTTCCCCGGCTCCACGTCATTCACGTTCTAGGCCTCGCCGTCATCCACTGCCTTGGTCCTCTCGGCACAGCATGGTCAATGTGGTCAATGAATGATATCCATCAGAAGACGGCTGTACGCGGTGACGATGAGAGCTGGACCCACCAGCTAAATCTTCGGACGCAAGGAAGTGCCTCCATATTATGCGCAAAAAAATGATCCTCCCACTGACAGTCGGGACCCACCAGCTATATCTTCACACGCAAAGAAGTGCCTTCTTATCCTCCCTGGTAGCTGGGACCCACCCGGTCAAAGCATATGTAGCATTGTTTGGCTGGTCGCCAGCGTGTACGTAAATACTGGCCGTTCGGTGTCTCTCCAACGATGACACGTGGTCGAGCAAGCAGCAACACGTGTAGTAGTAGAGACCCCGACGTAGCAGTTAAGGCAGTCCAGTCTAAACCGTGTACACGTACAACCAAATGCCAAAAAGTATGACCATGTACGTACATACGGGCGTGGTCTCGAACTTCTACTCACGCAGACGTCCGGCTAGGGCTCGTCCACATGGAGAGGCAGCAGACTGCAGCAACAGTGTCCTATTCATCAGAAGCCAACCAGCTGGGTCAGAACGAACAAACTGTGTCATGTTCGTGGGGATACAACGGAATGCGTCATGTTCATCGGGAGCCAACTGGCTTGGACGAAACAGCCGAAACAAGGCCCGGCAAACCGCAGAACAGAGGATGGGATTTCTGTTCGACCTCCTACTGTCGAAATGGGGTGTTGTTGATAAGGAGGGGTGTGGCGTACCTCAAAATGGAGGAAATAGACTTGTGTTGGAGCGCCTACGGTCGAAACAGTGTTTGATATGTCTCCGTCGTATATACTTTTCTAATGCTTTTCCTCTTGTTTTGGACTCTAATTTCCATAATTTGAATGAAACTAACCCGGACTGACGTTGTTTTCAGCAGAACTACCATGGTGTTGTTTTTGTGCAGAAATAAAAGTTCTCGGATTGGAATGAAACTTTTTGGAGAATTATTTCAGAATAACAGAAAAATATTGGAGCTAAGAACCACCAGTGGGGGGGGGGGGCTGGGTGAGCACAACCCACCAGGGCGCGACCCCCTCCTGGCGCGCCCAGGTGGGTTGTGCCCACCTGGTGGCCCCGCGGACCCTGAACTCTATAAATCCTATTTTGGGAGAAAAATCTGGAAGAAATAATTATTGCGTTTCACGAGGGAGCCGCCGCCGCCTCCTATTCTTCATCGGGAGGTCAGATCTAGAGTCCGTTTGGGGCTCTAGAAAGGGGGATCTTCGCTCTTCATCATCACCAACCCTTCTCCATCGCAAATTCCATGATGCTCCCCACCGGGAGTCAGTAATTCCTTTGTAGGCTCGCTGGTCGGTGAGGGAGTTGGATGAGATTCATCATGTAATCGAGTTAGTTTTGTTAGGGCTGGATCCCTAGTACCCATTATGTCCTGAGATTGATGTTGCTATGACTTTTCCATGCTTAATGCTTGTCACCTTGGGCCCGCGTGCCATGATTTCAGATCTGAACCATTTATGTTTTCACCATTATATCTATGTTCTAGATCCGATCTTGCAAGTTATATGCACAGGCTACGTGTTATGATCCGCAAACCCCGGAGTGACAGTATTCGGGATACTTTTCGGTGATGACCATACTTTGAGGAGTTCATGTACTCACTATGTGTTAATGCTTTGTTCGGGTTCTCTAATAAAAGGAGGCCTTAATATCCCTTAGTTTTCTTAAGGACCCTGCTGCCATGGGAGGGTAGGACAAAAGATGTCATGCAAGTTCTTTCCATAAGCACGTATGACTATTTACAGAATACATGCCTACATTATATTTATGAACTGGAGCTATTTTTGTATCGCCCTAGGTCATAATTGTTATATGGTGAATATCATCCAACAAATCCACCGATCCAATGGCTATGAGTTTCCCACATATTGTTCTTGCTAAGTTACTATTTCTATCGCTACTATCACAACTGCTACAAAATCATTGCTATCACTATTATCGTTACTGTTACAGTTACCATTGCTATTAGAACTATCATATTACTGTGCTACTAATCATATTGCTATAGATAACTGATCTCTAGGTGTGGTTGAATTGTCAACTCAGCTGCTAATACTTGCAAATATAGTTTGGCTCCCCTTGTGTCGAATCTATAAATTTGGGTTGAATACTCTACCCTCGAAAACTGTTGCGATCCCCTATGCTTGTGGGTTATCAAGACCTTTTTCTGACGCTGTTGCCGGGGAGCATAGCTATATTTGTTGAGTCACTTGGGATTATTTTCAATTTCTCACTGTGAAGAATCTGAAGGAAACCAAGACTAAGATTTTTTTTCTCTAAGACGAGGGGAGGTAAGGAACTGCCATTTAGCTCTGCACTTGATTCACCTTCTATTTTGAGTAGACTTGCAACATCACCACATGTTCTTAATCCCGATATGTCACAAGTTATTGATGATGCTACTTCTATCAATGCTACTCGTGATGATGCTAGTACTTTGCTTGATGATGGTGTGCCACTAGGTGATTTTCTAGATGAACAAATTGCTAGAGCTAAAGATATGGAAATTGCTGAAACCGATGAAATCATTGAAACTAATGAAGTACTTGAAACTAAAAATCTTGAAACGCCTGTTAGACCTAGCTCCCCCAGATATAAATTTCCTAAGATACCTGAAGGTTATGTTATGGATGAGGAGACAACTAGAGATTTTCTTGCTTGCAATGATAGAGATGATCTAAATAAATTATTATGCAAAGTGAAAGAAATATATTTAAATGCTAGAATGAAATGTGATCCTAAGTTTGCTACTTCACCTATATTTGTTGATGATAAGGATTATGAATTCTCTGTTCACCCAGAGTTAATTACTTTGGTTGAATCTGATCCTTTCCATGGCTATGAAACTGAAACCGTTGTGGCACACCTTACCAAATTAAATGATATAGCCACCCTTTTTGCTCATGAGGATAAAATTCGTATTCTCAAATTATTTCTGTTCTCATTAAAGGGTGATGCTAAGATATGGTACAACACTCTTGCTCCTGGTTGTGTGCATAGTCCCCAGGATATGATTTATTATTTCTCTAAAAAATATTTTCCTGCTCATAAGAAACAAGCTGCTTTATAAGAAATATTTAATTTTGTGCAAGTTAAAGAAGGAGTCTCCCACAAGCTTGGGGTAGGCTTCTCCAATTGCTTAATGCTTTGCCTGATCCTTCTCTTAGGAAAAATGAAATACTTTATGTAGAGGATATAGCTACTAAGTATAAACCGGCCAGGAGGGTCCGGTTCACCCTTGACTACGTTAAAGCCCATGAAGATCCGGAAGATGGCGCTTTACTAAAAGAAGCATAGAAGCCCGAAGCCCGAAGGCGGATTAGGGCCCATAGTGGTAAATTGCCATGACTATGTAAACTTGTAGTATAAGATAGGAAAGGAGAGACCAAGCTAGAGACTTTGTATGAGTCGGCCTCGGGGCTCTGTAAACCGGCCGGGCGTCAACCTGTGTATATAAAGGGGCAACCCGACGGCAGTTTAGGGACAACAGACAACAACTCGAGACTCAGGCAAGCGTATTCCGCTCCCTGATCATCGAAACCCAATCAATCCCATCACAAACTAGACGTAGGCTTTTACCTTCATCGAAGGGGCCGAACTAGTATAACTCCCGTGTCCCTTGTCCGGTTTAACCCCTTCAAACTAACCCATTGCAATGGCTCCATGACTAAGTCCTTTCACAAGGACATCTGACGTGATAATTCCACGACAGTTGGCGCCCACCGTGGGGCTATCGCACGATGGTGTCGAGTTCTTGAAGGGCTTCTCTGAAGGGCTTAAGGGGTACGTGATCGGCCGGATGACCAAAAGTCGTCGCGGCAAGCTTTACATTGACAACAAAGGATGGGGCCCCGAGGCCGGCTCAATCAAGTACGGGTATCGGGTCCCCTTCGGCGGAATTCATGTCCTCATTGGCAAGATCGGCGAACCAGGCCCTGAGCCGGACATCTACACCGACCTCGTCGAGACGGCTCAGCGTGCGAGTCTAGCCCGGCTTACGCCCGCCGTGAAGCGTGCGTTCGTAGGATGTGTCCATGGGAGCGGATCTGAACCGGTGTCTGAGGTCGGCACGGCGGTATATTCCGATGGCGAGTCATCCACTGGCGAAACCGAGTCCTTGTACCAGATTCATGATGGTATGCCCGAGGGATATTCCGATGGCAACAGTATTCTGGACCTCCCTAAAGCGCCGAGCCGGGTTGCTATTTACATGGCCGGCACGCAACCTGTGTTACAGTCTTCATCGACCGCAGCAATGACTACCGGATCAGCGGCCGCGGCAGGTACCTTGGCGCGCCGGCCGCCGCAGGTTCTCTCCGGTTTAATGGACACTTGGGCGACCTTGTTAAACACGACAGTCACCCCGGATAGGCAGGATCGGCACAATGCGGAAATTGGGAGGCTGAAGGAGCAGATTGCACAGGCTAAGGCGGACCTGGTGGCTGAGGATAATAGGATGGCTGAGGAACAGGCCGCTTTGAATGCTCAAGCACAGCAGATACAAGCACAGAATTACCGGCTCATGCTGGACCGGACCGCGTCAGAGGAGGTGTTACGAAGGAAGTATCGGTCGCGCCTACCGCCGGTTTACGAAGGGTTAAATCTCTTTCAGACCCCAGGCGCTGGGCCGAGCAATCCGGAAGCCGCAGACCGAGCCGAAGCGCCGAGGATCGCCCCGGATCAGCCACGGGCAACGGAGCTACCCCGACGGACAGTTAACCCGCCACAGTATGTGCCTACACCACCGGGTCACTTTTCGAGCCCCCTGGATAACATGATTGCTGCGGCTTCATGCTTGGCAGCCATTCCAATGGAAGGAGATTCAATAGAGGCAGTTGAGACACGGCGGGCGAGAGATCTTCTTCAAACCGCCGTAGTGCAGTAACAGGCTTATTCATATAGCCGGGACAGGATCCATTCAACCCCCTGTCCGAGCCCAAGTTATAGCAGGCGGATGGACGAACCAGAGGTGTCTAGCAGCGCGCGGTGTCGCAATGCTCAAGTGGTAGTGGACCATGGCAGGGCTCGAAGGGATGGCGCTTTGGATCATTATCAACCCGCCCCGGTTCAGCCAACAGTGTCGGTTGACAGAGGCACCGGGCTTGCTTTCAGTTCCTGGGGAGTACCGTGCCTTATTCCGGCTCTCCGTAACGTGCGTTTGCCCAAGGATTTCAAGGGACCGCGCAAGGTGCCTAACTTTACGATGGATCAGCCGCCTGAGGCGTGGGTCGAGACTTATGAGATGGCAATGGAGATACTGGATGTGGATGAAGCAGCTTGTGCAAAGTACTTCACGATGATGTTGGAAGGACCAGCCCGCACTTGGTTGAAAAATCTGCCAGCTAATTCCATCGAGTCATGGGATCAGTTGAAGGCCTGGTTTATAGCCAATTTTAAGGATACGTGCAAACAGCCCATGTCCATTGTAGATCTGGATGCTTGTGTTCAGGGTGAGAACGAGTCCACAACTCATTGGGTGCGCCGGGTCTCAGAAGTTTTGCACTCGTCCGACCGGATTAACGCTGGCCAAGCGATTATCACGCTGGAACGTAATTGCCGGTTTATGTCACTGAAGGAGAAGTTGGGACGGCTCAAGCGCCACTGGAACGATCTGGGAACCCTCATGGCAGCCTTGGTAAAATATGCCGATTCTGATAATACCAAGGATCCCGATTCTGATAATGAGAAACCGGAGAAGGGAAAGAGGAACGGCAGTGCAAAGAGACAGCAGCACAACCAGGGAGGCCATGGGAATAATGGTAAGCATAAAGCGGATTCAGATTTTGTGGCTAATGCTAATATGCAGCGTCGTAGGGGTAAACTGCCCTAGCGTGGTGGGACGATGAATCTGGAGCATTTGTTGAATCAGCCCTGTCCAAAGCATGGAACCAAAGAGGTCCCTGCAACACATCTCTGGAAGGATTGTAACATCATGAAGGAGTTCAAAAATTATGATCTCTTCCGGTATGATCAGGGCCCGTCGGGCGGTTTAGGTCCAGGTTTTCATGGTGGCGGCGGTTCAGGCTCTGGGTTTCAGAATAATCATAGTAACCAGAACAACCAAGGTGGTAATAACCAACAGAGTGGTCAAGGGAATCAGCAGCAGTCGGGTTACCAGAGTCACCCGAAGCAGCTGAATGGTGGACAATATCATGTATTCACCACTAGCCTGTGCAAGCGTGATCTGAAGCTGCATAAGAGGGCAGTCAATGCGGTTGAATCGGCAGTTCCACGCTATCTGTGCTGGTTGGAACAACCTATCGTGTGGAGTAGGGAGGATCATCCGCCCCGGGTTGACAATCCGGGTCAGCTAGCTCTGGTGGTGGCACCTTAGGTGGGAGGTTACAAGTTCACCAAAGTACTTATGGATGGAGGAAGCAGCATTAATATTCTGTATTATGAGACATTCCGCCGAATGGGGTTGACAGATAAAAATCTTAAACCGTCCAATACTGTTTTCCATGGCGTGGTACCAGGAAAGTCGGCATATCCAATGGGCAAGATTGCCTTGGAAGTTGTGTTTGGGGACGAACATGATTCCCGGTCTGAGACATTGACTTTTGAGGTGGTGAGAATCCAGAGCCCGTATCACGCACTATTCGGACGACCGGCCTATGCAAAGTTCATGGCCAGGCCTTGTTATATTTACTTGCAGCTCAAGATGCCGGGTCACAAAGGAACCATCACGGTTCATGGAAGTCGGAAAATTGCTTTGGATTGCAAAGAGAGTGATGCGGCTTACGCTGAGTCGGTTTGTGCTACAAAGGAGTTAAAGTTTTACAAGGAGAATGTTGATCCGGCAGATATGACCCCTCTGAAGAAGCCCACTACTGAGCATGACCCAACCCTACACTTCAAACCGGCTGACGAGACGAAGCTTGTTGACTTTGTACCTGGCGATTCATCCAAGCAGTTCAGCATCAGCACCAATTTGGATCCAAAATAGGAAAGCGCGCTCATCGAGTTCATCCGTGAGAACCGGGACATCTTTGCATGGAAGCCTTCTGACATGCCAGGTGTACTGAGGGAACTCGCTGAGCACACTCTTAATATTGATACAAAGTTTAAACCGGTCAAGCAATTTCTTCGTCGCTTTAATGAAGAGAGACGGAAGGCAATTCGGGAGGAGGTAGCCCGGCTGTTGGCTGCTGGGTTTATCATTGAAGTGTTTCATCCTGAATGGTTGGCTAATCCGGTGCTGGTTCTTAAGAAAAACGGGACTTGGCGTATGTGTGTGGACTACACGGACTTAAATAAGGCTTGCCCGGCCGATCCTTTTGCTCTCCCGCGTATTGATCAGATCATTGATGCGACGGCAGGTTGTGAGCGCCTGAGTTTTATGGATGCTTACTCAGGGTACCATCAGATCAAAATGGCAGTTAAGGACCAGGAGAAGACAGCTTTCATCACTCCCTTTGGAGCCTTCTGCTATGTTTCTATGCCCTTTGGTCTCAAGAGTGCTCAGGCAACTTATCAGCGTTGTGTACAAAATTGTCTTCACACGCAGATTGGACGTAATGTTCATGCCTATGTGGATGACACTGTGGTGAAATCCAGGGAAAAGGAGACATTGATAGCTGATCTCAAGGAGACGTTTGACAACCTCCGGGTTTACAAGATGATGCTTAACCAGGATAAGTGTGTCTTTGGTGTTCCGGCAGGCAAGCTGCTCGGTTTTCTTGTGTCTAACAGGGGCATTGAGGCTAATCCGGAAAAGATCAAGGCAATCACATCCTTGGCTAAACCAACATGTATCAATGATGTTCAGCGTCTCGCAGGCCGGATTGCAGCCCTCAGCCGGTTTATCAGTCGTCTGGGTGAGAAGGCCATTCCCTTCTATCAGATGCTAAAGAAGACGGATGATTTCGTCTGGAGTGATGCAGCCAATGCGGCCTTTGAGGAGTTAAAACGGCAGTTGACTGAACCGCCAGTTCTCGCAGCCCCAGTTGATCATGAGCCTTTACTATTATATGTGGCTGCTAATGCCCGAGCGGTCAGTGTGGCAATTGTGGTAGAGCGTAAAGAGGCTGGGAAGGAGTATCCGGTTCAACGACCAGTATACTACATCAGTGAAGTTCTGATCGAATCAAAGCAACGCTATCCGCATTGGCAGAAGTTGGTGTATGGGGTTTTTATGGCCAGCCGAAAGCTCAAGCAATATTTTCAAGGTCACCCCATCACAGTGGTTAGTTCTGCTCCCTTGGGCGATATCATCCAAAACAGAGAAGCAACTGGCCGGGTTGCCAAGTGGGCAATTGAGCTTGGTCCACATGGTTTGAAATATGTACCTCGAACAACCATCAAGTCTCAGGCTCTTGTGGACTTTATCAATGATTGGACCGAGTTGCAAGCACCGGAAGAGAAGCCGGATAATACGTACTGGACTATTCATTTCGATGGATCAAGGCAGTTGGAAGGCTCGGGGGCTGGAGTTGTCCTAACTTCCCCTCGCGGTGATAAAATTTGCTATGTCCTCTGTTTGATGTTTCCTTGTACTAACAATGCAGCTGAGTATGAAGCTCTACTTCATGGTCTCCGTGTGGCTAAAGAGATGAACTTAACTCGAGTTCGTTGTTTCGGAGATTCTGATCTAGTGGCTCAGCAAGTTTCTGGTACTTGGGATTCTAAGGATCCACTCATGGCAGCTTATAGGCGTGAGGTAGATATTGTGGCAGGTCACTTCAAAGGTTACCAGGTGGAGCATATTGATCGGCGCAAAAATGAAGCGGCAGACGCTTTGAGCCGACTTGGATCTCAGCGTAAACCGGTACCTCCTAACATCTTTTTAGATATCTTGCATAACCCGTCTATTAAATTGCCAACAGAAGAGGATCTGGCTATTCCTGATCCGGAGGCGCAGCTGGTGGCCGCTTTACACGTCGTGCCGGATTGGACGGTTCCATATCTGGCATATATGAGCCGAGGTGAGCTACCAAATGATCAAGTCCTGGCCCGACAGATAGTCCGGCGCTCTAAGTCCATGGTTATTCACAATGGCGAGTTGCACCGCTGTAGCGTTTCAGGCGTATTTCAGCGTTGTGTTTCTCCGGAGGAAGGCCAAGCGATCCTCCGGGAAATTCATGAAGGGGATTGTGGTCATCATGCCGGTTCAAAGTCCCTGGTTGCAAAAGCTTTTCGTCACGGGTTTTACCGGTTGACAGCTCATGCTGATGCGGAGGATCTGGTAAAGCGATGTGATGCTTGTCAAAAAATTTCACGCAGAGCTCATGTTCCGGCTCAGGAGCTACGGATGATTCCCATCACTTGGCCTTTTGCTACTTGGGGGCTTGATATGGTGGGACCCTTTAAACGTTCCCAGGACAAGAAGACCCACCTATTGGTGGCACTTGATAAATTCACCAAGTGGGTTGAAGCGGAGCCTATTAGCAACTGTGATGCAGCTACGGTGGTTTAATTTCTCAAAAAGATTATTTTCCGTTTTGGCTACCCACATAGCCTTATCACGGATAATGGTACTAACCTCTCCAAAGGTGAGATGGAGGATTTTTGTCAGAGAGAGCACATCCGGCTTGACCTAGCATCTGTGACGCACCCTCAATCTAACGGTCAAGCAGAGCGAGCTAATCAAGAAATCTTAAAGGGTCCTAAACCCCGGCTCATGATTCCCTTGAAACGGACGCCGGGTTGTTGGGTGGAAGTATTACCTTCTGTGTTGTGGAGCATCAACACCACCCCCAATCGATCAACAGGATACACGCCTTTCTTTATGGTCTATGGGGCAGAGGCGGTTCTCCCAAGTGATATACGTCATGATTCGCCCCGGGTTGCTAATTACGTTGAAGCGGACAACGAGCAAGCCCGCCAAGAGGCACTGGATTTGCTAGATGAGAAGCGGGATATGGCTTGGGCACGCTCGGCGGTTTATCAACAAGACCTGCGGCGTTATCACAGCCGCCCGGTTAGGACAAGAGCCTTTCAAGAAGGTGCTCCGGCTTATCCAGGATCAGACCGGCATACACAAATTATCCCAGCCTTGGGAAGGACCCTTTGTGGTCAGCAAGAATCTGCGCAACGGATCATACTACCTCATTGATGTTCGAGATGACTCACGCAAATCTAAGGAGGAGACCCGGCGGCCCTGGAACATAGCTCTCCTCCGGCCTTACTACACTTGAGCCACAGGCTCTTTTTTATGTACATATTTTGACAATGTATATATTATCATCAATAAATAAATCAGCATCCTTGCTTTAAAGCGGGGCCTCTGCTGTTTTTTCTCAAATATTCTTTGAGCTACATGGGGGCTTCAGCTGACAAAGCAGAGTACTACCCGTTAAACCGGCTATCACGCCACAAAGCTTGGGAGCTTCACACCCAAATGGCCAAAGAGAGTTTCGATGCTATGCACAACTCAAACATAGGCACCTAATGAGCACACTCATCACGTTACTTGGGGGATCCTTGGTCCAATACCAAGAAGTCTGAATGGACCCTTATAGCTGGGTATCGACCCACGGCTTGGAAGCCTGGTACATTTACCTAAAACCCTGGGTTAACCTGCCTTCATCAAGTAAGACACTCCTATCCAGGTCATCCTGGCACGGCCCTCCGAACGTTTGACAGTTACTCTCCTTGAGATCCTGCACTTGTCAAAGTTAAAATGGTGATTGGTTAGTTGGAGGTCCATCTTAAAAGGCTTTGTTAAATGGTTCAACTCAGTGGCCTGGCAGCCCACAAAAAGCCTCGCATTTGGGCCTGGCAGCCCCCAAAAAGCCTTGACTACACGGTTTTCATTTGAGTTTTGGCTGCATTTTATGCTAAACTGATTTTTCTTGGTTTGCTCAGTCATCTTCTTTGCCCGGTATTCCTTAAACCGGCTTGGTTTGCAACTACACGTTGACAGACCTTCATTTTAAACCGGAGTTTCTTAACCCGGCTTGGCGTTGACTTCCTGTCAACAGCTCGGATCATCTGGCGTGAATCATCACCCGGTATGACTTAATCTACGACATCAGAAAATGATGGAGATACAAATAATTCAGATTTGGGTTTTTTTCACCAGGGATCTTATATTACCGGTATGTATAATTTCGTATTTTTATGACTTGATTAGCAATCCGGCCTATTTTTGGCATTATGACCCGTCCGGCGGTAAACCACCAGGACCCTTTGTCTTTTTACGAATACAGGAATTGCATATTATGATACTTGGAACAAAATTGACATTGATATGGCGGATCCACGCAAAATATCTCTTGCACGATGGCAGCAGATCATAAGTTTTTTGCTATGCTATTACACGGCACTCCAAGGACCAAAATATGGAATTATTCATGGATCGTTCCTGATATATCAACCACCTTGACGGATTAAGCTTCATCACCGAGTTGACGTGAGGTGGATGGGTCATCTGGCGTCGGTTCAGCCTCCTCCTCATCCAATGGCTGGAAGTCATTGGTGGTCCAGTCAATCCGGGTCAAGGCCTGAAAGACAGCCTCTTCACTTATAAGCTTAGCCGGATCAACGTCAGGGGCGTAAGTGTGCTTACGGATTGGAGGAATGAGGTTCTGCACTTAAGGAATCACAGCTTCAACCCGTTTGTTGTTTGCATCATAGAAAGATCGGTGAACCGTCAGGTTCGCCTCTTCTGCTAGTTGACTCGCCAAAGGACGCATCTCCCTTGTTATCCGTTTGAGGGCGTCATTGTCAAATTCTTCGCCATTTTCTTGTGCACTGGGGAAGCCTTTGGATATATCAGCCGGATCAAGATAAGCTATCCATGCCTTGGCTCGAGTCAGCGCCAGCAAAGCGCTTGCCCGAGCAGCGGATCACTTCAGCTCTTCTATTTGTGCTGGCGTCATTGAGAGACGATCCAGCGTATCTTTGATAAGTGTTGGTGCCGCATTATCATAAGAAGTTGCGCATATAACCCGTTGAGCGCCGGTATACAACTATTCAATCAGTGTATATGCCGCTTTAAGCTTCTTCCGCATGTCAGAACCTAGGTGAGCGATGCGACTCCCTATATCGGTTCAGGAAATACATGTTAAAACAATGAAATTTCAAAGGGATACAACTTTTGGCAACCACTACTTACCAAATATGGCAGAGGTCATGGCATTGATTTGGCGCTTCAGTCTAGACAATTCTTCTGCCACCGGTTCAAGAGCCGCTTCAGCAGTCTCCGCCCGCTTCACCAGTCCGGACTTCTCGGTGTCCCAGTTGGCCCGTTCAGATTTAAACCATTCTTTAAGCTGCTCCATGGTGGTCAAGGCGGTTTTCAGCTCCTCCTTGGCTTTGGTGGATTCTGTTTGTTGGGTTTCAAGATTTGCTCGAAGATCAGCAATTTGCGAGATTTGTTGATTTATTTCACTCTGCAACAGTAAGAGAGCATGTTAATATCTTTTCAAAGTCCCAAGCATATAACCAGTTATACACTCGGCACTTGGGGGCTAATGCGGATCATTTTTTATGCGGGTATTTGAAGTCCCAAGGATTAATACAAGTTTTAATCCTGGCACTTGGGGGCTAATGTGTGTTTGATCAGACATAAAGAAAATTTCACAAGTTACCGCATGAAGTATATGAAGTCCCGGTTTGACTTTTTCAAGACAAACCGGCCCTTGGGGGCTACAATGCACTGAAGGTACAGAAGAAGAAGCAATAATGTTTACCTCATAGTGCTCCTTCATCAGATTTACTAAACCGGCTTCAAAGTTGCGGCTTGTATACAGCCGGCTCAGAAAGCCGGAATGAAGATCTTGAGCAGTGAGATCGGTATAAGCAGACAAATCAGTCTTCCCTTTCCCCTTGTTCATGGCAGCAAATTCATCCTTAGCAGTCTGCTTTCACAGAGCAACCGGATTACCAGGGGCGTTATAGGCAGTGCCTGTAACAACAACGTCATCATCCTTGGTCGGGCTGGAAGAATCAATATTCTGAACAGGACTTGGTACTTTCGTGGAAGGGCTTGGCGGTTTGATAATTGGACTTGGCGGATCAGCAATTGAGTCCCGTTGTTCCATTGCTGGGCTTGGCGGATCAGGAGGATGTGAAGTGTCAGCTTCTGCAGCCGGTTCAACTTCTGGCGGATTAGCATTACCATCTTGATTCGGCCCAGCAGAGCTGTCCATGGAAACTTCTGGGTATTCGTCCTGATGCTCGGGCGTCTTTTCCGGATCAACTTCAACAGTAGGGTCGCTGGTCTTGGCCTTCTTGCTTAATCGAGCTTTGGCGCTATAACATCAAAGGTTACAGTATGGTAAACCGACAAATAAAGTTATAAATCAGGTAGCACTTACCCAGCGACAACTTTGAGAGGAGGCAATTGGGTGGTTGACGAACCGCCAGACGAGCTGGAATAAGCCTGGTAATTCGGGTCAGACGGATTGAGAGGGCATCGGAAGAAACCTTTTAAAGGATATTGTTTTTCAGGAGAACAAATCACCTCTGGACAACGTTTTCGGGAGGGTGTATCAGCTAAACCGAACGAAGTGATTTGTTGACCACTATGCCGGGTTGTGCGATGTTCTTCCGCTTGCCGTTTCTTCAAAGAAAATTTTGTATCCAAATGAGCAAGGGGTGAGATTGTTTTACTTTCCGGACTGTACGGTGAATTCTTTGAACCGGCACAGGATCTGAGTCGGAAGAAAGAAGAATTACCTCAACATGATCTGCATGGCTGGCCTCAGCGTCATCCTGAAGAGGGTCATTGTCAATAAGATATACGAAAAAGGAGCCAAGTGAGTCAAGTTCTACCTCAGCATCTGATTCTTCCTCCTCCGGCGGATCAGAAGATTCGGCAGTTTTCTTCTTTCCAGGCTTCTTGGTGGCCTTGGTTTTTACACGAGGAGCACGGGCCGGTTTAGTCTGTTTCCAGAAAGAGTTGTTGGCCTGAGATTAAGGCAGAGAAAGGTTAGTAGACAGTCAATACGGAAGTAAATCAGTGAAGTATGTACATGAACTTACCGACGGCGGTTTATTGGAGATGTAAAATGGAGCCAAACCGGTTTGGCTACATGCAGAGACCGGTTCATCAAGCATCTTCTTTACACATTCGGTGATTTCAAGGTCAGTCATTACTACTTCATGATATCGTTGAGGGTCTTTTACATTGCCGGTATACTCATGCATCAATCCGGGGCGGCGGCTCAAAGGCAGAATGCCCCAAGAAACCCAACAGCGGACAAGATCAATGCCAGTTAAACCGTTGGCCATCAGAGCCCGGAGCTTGGCGAGTTGAGGAGCAAAATTCTTCCGTTCTGCGGCGGTTAAACGTGGAGGAAGTGGGTGGCCATTGCTAAGCCGATGAGGGCGGTAGCCCTGCAAGGGATTTCCTCCATCAGGAGCAGTGTTCCAGCAGTAAAACCAGGTCTGGTTCCAATCTTTAGGATGGCTATGATGTTTGGCATGAGGGAAATTAACTTCTTTCCTTTTTTGAATTGACACGCCACCAAGCTCTATGTTGGGGCCATCTGAGAATTCTGTGCGGCGGTTCAGATGAAAGAAATCCCGGAATAACTCCATGGTTGGCTCTTCTTGAAGATAGACTTCGCAGTATACTTGAAAGTTGCATATATTTGACACGGAGTTCGGACCAATATCTTGCGGATGGAGTTGGAAGCTTGCGAGGACATCCCAGAAATTTTTTGATCCGAGCGGACTGAATCCCGGGTCTAAGTGTTGCATAAAAACAATTACCTCTCCTTCTTGAGGTTCAGGTGGACACTCTGATTCCGGAACTCGCCAGTGGAGAGCCCTCTTTGAGGTTAAGGCACCAGTGGTGACATAACCATTGATCTGTGTCTCGGTAATCTGGGACAGAACCCAATTGCAAGCAGAAAATTGCTTCGACATTCCGGAAAGAGAAACTGAAAATAAAAGTGCCGGTTTAAGGTATCTAATTCAGTGTTAAACCGGAGAAGAATATTGTGGAAGTTCAGTTGGCGGTTTAAGAGAGGGCTAATGCTATATGGCGGATTGACTATTAAAGGGTTAAACCGCCTGTAGGCAGAATGGCCAGAATTCAAAATTTCTGCTAAGTATTGACAGAAACAGGTTTCACACAATGGTCAAATTTATTTGGATCTACCACACATCTGTAAAGCAGTTTTTATCTAAGTTCTAAAGGAGCTAAATAAGGCAGGGAAGGCCATGTACTCTACAGAGGTAAAAGAACGATCTGCTAGCATTAAAAATGGACGAAGGGTACCTACCGCATGAGATCTACACTATTGCTGGGTCAAAAATTGTCGCGGCAGGTGGAAGAACAAAGAAGGATGAAGAACTGTGCGAAAGAACTCGGGAACCCTATAAATAGATCTAAAGACGGAGGAGAAAGGAAGTTTACCACTGCAGATCTACTGTGGAAGAAGGATGACGAAAGTCTAGTCCGTTTCAGGTTGATGCAGCGGCCTTTGTTGATGCAGATCTCGAAGGTCGCAGACGGCGGCGGAGCTCCAGAGCTTGGGCATCGCGAGGAAGAAGAAGGCAAAAGGGGAAAAGATAGAAGGGCCCTCGGAGCTTATTTATAGAGGAGAGAGTAAAATGGCAGGCGCGGGAATCAAGGAGCCTGAAACGGCAGAATAAGTGCGCCTGTCGCCTCAATTTTCGGGATAACCATTAAGTGAAGGGAATCTTTTTTAATTATTGTCTACAGAGATGATGTCATGATGGACCATTGCTGCGTTTAGAGGATGACATCACGGTGGTTTACAAAGTTTCAGGAGAAGACAATATGGCGGTTTACGAAAGTACAAGAAGATGCCTGCAAGGGATATTTGAAGTATTGAAGATTGACATGAACGAATTCAAATCAATCTGGGGCCTAATGTGGAGGATATAGATACTAAGTATAAATCGGCCAGGAGGGTCCGGTTCACCCTTGACTATGTTAAAGCCCATGAAGATCCGGAAGATGGCGCTTTACTAAAAGAAGCATAGAAGCCCGAAGCCTGAAGGCGGATTAGGGCCCATAGTGGTAAACCGCCATGACTATGTAAATTTGTAGTATAAGTTAGGAAAGGAGAGACCGAGTTAGACACTTTGTATGAGTCGGCCTCGGGGCTCTGTAAACCGGCCGGGCGTCAACCTGTGTATATAAAGGGGCGACCCGGCGGCGGTTTAGGGACAACAGACAACAACTCGAGACTCAGGCAAGCGTATTCCGCTCCCTGATCATCGAAACCCAATCAATCCCATCACAAACTAGACGTAGGCTTTTACCTTCATCGAAGGGGCCGAACTAGTATAACTCCCGTGTCCCTTGTCCGGTTTAACCCCTTCAAACTAACTCATTGCGATGGCTCCACAACTAAGTCCTTTCACGAGGACATCTGACGTGATAATTCCACGACACTTGATATCTTCTATAATGGACTAAGCAATGCTTCTAGGGACTTCTTAGATAGTTGTGCTGGTTGTGTTTTCAGGGAACGAACTATTGGACAACCTAAGGAACTATTGAATAATATATTGAAAAATTATGATGATTAGACTCTTCCTAAACCACCACCTAAACCCACTCTGAAGAAGAGCGGTATCTTATATCTCAGTCGTGAAGATATGCAAGAGGCAAAGAAAAGTATGAAGGAAAAGGGTGCTAAAGCAGAGGATGTTAAAAACTTGCCACCTATAGAAGAAATACATGGCCTCAACACACCACCACCATCACAGGTGGTAGAGGTAAACTCTTTATTAAAGTTGGTTGAAGGTGATATCCATTATAATGAACATCCTAGTCAGTGCTTATATGAGTTTGACAACTGCATTTTGAAACAAGATCACTTCAATGCCAATATTATGAAACAACTGAAATATAATTCTGATATGATTGCTCGCTTGAGTGACTTGTTATTTAGAATATCCAATGATGTTAGAGGTGTAGGAAAACATGCCTATATGGTTCAAACTCAACTCGAACAAGTTGCTAAATCTCAAATAGAATTGCTTGATGAAATGAACAATAGAATGAATGATCATGCTATTAGAGTAGTAACTAGAGGAGGTAGAATGACTCGGGAACCACTTTATCCTTAGGGACACCATAAAAGAATTGAACAAGATTCACAAAGAATTAGCACTGATGCACCTAGTCCTTCTAAAAATCAAATGAAGAAGAAAAATTATAGGACTTTGCCTACCTCTAGTGAACTTGAAATAGAAAAACCTCCTAATAGTAGTAATGATGTTTCTATTTCTAATGCTAAAACTCAATCTGGTAATGAACATCCACCTAGTGATAATGAAAAATATGATGATGATGTTAATGAAGAAACTCAACCAGACAATGATAAACAACCAGACAATGATGTTAAAATAGAACCAGCTATTGATCTTGATAACCCACCACCTAAAAATAAAAGATATGATAAAAGAGACTTTGTTGCTAGAAAACATGGAAGAGAAAGAGAACCATGGGTTCAGAAACCCATGCCATTTTCACCTAAATCAACTAAGAAAAAGGATGATGAAGAATATGAACGCTTTGCTGAAATGCATAGGCCAGTATTTTTGTGCACTTGCTTGATTGATATTTTAAACATGGCCCCTTATGCAAAATATATGAAACACATCATCACTAATAAAAGAAAAATCCTGAAGCTAAAATCTCCACCATGCTTGCTGACTATTCTTTTAAGGATGGAGTACCTAAAAAACTTGGAGACCCAGGAATACAAACTATACCTTGCTCCATGAAAAGAGATTATGTCAAAACTTCTTTGTGTGATTTAGGAGCTGGTGTTAGTATTATGCCTTTCTCCTTATATAAAAGACTTGACTTGAATAAACTTACACCTATTGAAATATCTTTTGAAATGACTGATAAATTAACTACCATACCTATCGGTATTTGTGAGGATGTGTCCGTTGTTGTTGCAAATGTTACTATCTTTGTTATACTTTAGATGCCTCAGGACGACAACATGTTGATTATCCTTGGTAGACCCTTCTTGAATACTGTAGGGGTTGTTATTGATTGTAATAAAAGCAAGGTCACTCTGCATATCTATGGTAATGAGCATACGGTGCACTTTCCGAAGAAACAATTCCAAGTAATGGTATTAATGTTATTGAAAAATCTCCGACACTCAGTATTGGAAGTTTTCAACTACCTCTACATACTGCCAAAAAGAAATATGAAACGCTTATTGTTGGGGACATGCATATCCCTATTGAGGTAACTTGGTATTTTTTGAAAGTTCTTCAGTTCCATGCTAATCAAAGGTGGTTGTTAATAAGACTTGATCACCCTTATTCATGGATCATTTTTGAGAGGTATGAAGTTAATGAATTTAGTAGCCACTACCTTCTGTCCTTACCTTTGTTTTTTTTGTTTTTCTTAGTTAAATAAAATAAAATGCCAAGTTTATCCTGTTTTCTAGATTTTTCATGCAATAAAAAATGACCCAAAAATAAAAGTTCTCAGAATGTCCTGAAAATTTAATAAAAAAAATTCTGAATATTTCTCCAGCCTCCACGGGCTACCGTTCACCCACCGTCGACTTCCTCCAGCCTCCACCTACTACTGTTCATCCACCGCAACCTTCCTCCAGCCTCCACCAGCTAATGTTCATCCACCAGGACCTTCCCCCTGCCTCCACCAGCCATTGTTCATCCCCAGGCTACTGTTCATCCAGCCTCCACCGGCTACAGTTCAACCAGCCCTCCACAGGGTCCTGTTCATCCACCCCCAACCAGCTCGGGTGTGGCGGCCTCCACGATCGAGGTCATGTTGATCCAGTGGTGTCGGATGTTGGGTTCCGGCAGACCCTTAAGGTTCAAACTCTGGGGTGCATGCGAAGATCTTCCCCCTACCAATCCACGTTTGATTGCCTCGTGAGAATCTAAGCTAAACGATGAACAACACGATGGACACAAGATTTATACTGGTTCGGGCCAGCGTTGTGGTGTAATACCCTACTCCAGTGTGTGGTGTGGTGGATTGCCTTAAGGGCTGATGATGAACAGTACAAAGGATGAACGGCCTCTTGAGAGGTGTTCTTGAGCTGGTACGATGAACTACTTGGGTGAGTTCGATCGCCTCAGGATCTGATGAGAACTTGATGCCCTCTACTGTAGTGGCTAGCCCTATTTATAGAGGCCCTGGTCCTCTTCCCAAATATTGAGCGGGAAGGGCGCCAACAACGGTCATTTTGAAGGGGAACATCTAGTACAAGTTATCCTGACTAAAGTTGGTCTTCGGCTACCGAAGGCACTAGCGATGACGTCGTCTTGGGCTCCACGGTGACCTCCATCCTGCCGCTCTGCTGGTCTTGGTTTTGTTGCACTGAAATGGTAACCTTTGCCTGATGCCTCGGTACTCCACGCCTGTGCTTGCCCCCTTTTTACCAAAGAGGAAACAAGGACACTACGCAGGCCGGCGCCCGCCTGGGGCCCGCATGATCTTGATCGTCACGGTTTGCGTCATGAGCCCCTCGTGAGGTACCATTGCCTTGATCTCTCCGCCTCCTTGTGAGCCTACCTGGCGAGGCCGCTCCTGAGGAAGCCTTGCATCATCCGCCCCGCGAGGCTTGGCCCCTCGCGAGGGTCTTGAGTCTTGCGCTGATGAAGATGGGACGTACTGGGCCACCACTCGAGCCAGGCTGTAGGCCGCAGGTAGGAAAGTCTGGGGACCCCCGTTCCCAGAACACCGACAATAGCCCCCGGGCCCAAGGCGCGCTCGTACTTGGCTTAGCAGAGAAGCGAAGGGGCAAGTGCGGAGCGCTACGGGCCCCATCAGCCTACGGCCTTGGGCGCCGCATGGCGGTTGATTGGACGTGGGCGCCTCCGCTTCCCCATGCTGCCTCGGCAACTGCTCGACTTAACAAGTCCCTGCATGCAGAAATGAGTAATGATTATCTAGGGTCATGGAGGCCGACAGTTGGCCTCTGATTATAAACGTGGGAGGGCGCAGGCCCCCGCTGCATAGCTTACTCCTTGCTTCTTATTTCTCCCCATCCCAGCTGCTCGTCGTGTTCTATGGCCCCACCAAAGAGGTTCTCGGCTGCGGAGAAGGGAAAGGCTCGTCGAGAAGGGCCTGACTCTCCCCCGCCCAAGCGCGGCTGGGGTCGTCCCTGCAAGCATCGTGTGACTCCCGCAGCGGCTCCCCGCGGTCGCAGCTGCAATCTCCCGCATGGCGATGAGCGCCTGGTTGGTGAGGGGAGGCGCATCATGGCCGCGCGGCCTCCCAGGCCCCGCTTTCATTCGGCGGAGGTGCTACCGGAGTTCGTCGTGTGGTCAGTGGACCCAACCGGCAGCTGGCTCCAGCTTCCCCGCTTCTTTGCATGCGAACTCCCGGTTGGCGCTCCTGGCGGCCGCTGGCTTCAAGCAGACGGTTGCTGCAGTAGGGCCTCCTGGGCCTTACTGGAGATCTCCGTCGCTGGGAACGTGGCTCTGGCCCGCGGCTGGCAAAGGTTTGCCCGCGCGCGTGGCCTGAGCCGGCGGTGCACCCTGCATTTCAAGTTAGACGGCGACGGCACCCTGTACGTGAGGGTGTTCGGAGAAGATGGCCGCCACGTTGGGTGCTGCCCCGAAGATGATGACGGCGAATGGGTGTCCAGCCTCGGCGATGGTTGAGATGAAGACGAAGGTGGGCGCGTGGCCGGCGGCGTTCGCAGATTGCCAAGCCTCGGCAGCTCCCCTTCGGACGGCAGCTACTCCGACGATGGCCGTGACCAGCCACCGTGCCGTCATGCCCGCCTTGAGGGGGGGTAGCGGGTCAGCCCGTCGTCGCGCCTCGGTAAAGCGTGAGCAGGGGTGTGACTGAGCTCCGGAGGTAGTACGAGCCCTCGCCATGAGTCGTTGTCGGGCAAGCCGTGTCTATTTTGCTTTCCTTCCTTTCCTGCACAAAGAGAGAGTAGTGTGGGGCCCCATAGGGGCGTGCTGGACTATTGCCGTTAACTATTATGCTACTTTCGTTATTCCTGTGTTGTGTTTTGGTGTTGTGTGCTCGTGTGTAGGAACCACTTAGCTCGGGGGGACTTGCCGCAGTCTTTGCTTCTCGAGGCTGAGGCCTCGACGTGCGCCTTGAGGCCTGCAAGAATTAGTCATGGGGGATAACTTTCGTACATGGTCGTGAGGCTCAGGTCCTGTGTTCGCGTCGTGATGCCCGTGGGTCACGGACCGGGAAGAGTGCTCCCACGGTGGACTTGAATAGGGCAGCCTCACGGGACTGGGTTAGAAAGCACTCGCGAGGGCGCCCGTGCAGCCCCCTCACGAGACTTGCGAAAGAGAAGACGAGCCAGGCGAGCAACAAAGACGGAGAATCACGGGTTGGGGATGGCAACAACGCTAAAAGCAACTCCAATAAAATTTCAGATGGGGACGAACAAGCCAACTGCAGAAAGCAAATGAAAAAGCCGTGTCCGGCACCTAATCTAGTCTTCGACGTCTTCTCACCAGCGCGGAGCTAAGTGTTGCCACTAGGTGTGGGCGGGAGCCCCCGAGGCCCGAGGGCGGCTCTCCGGAGACTCCGGGGCGTGTACAGCCCCAACTCATTATTACGTGCGGCATTGGCCTTCTTCACAGGCTCCGGGCCTTTCTCGGGGCGATGAGCTTCACAGGCGTTGGCCTTCTTCACGGGCACCACGCCTTTCTTGGTACGACAAGCTTCACAGGCGCCGGGCCTTCTTTACAGGCGATGGGCCTTCCTTCAAGGGTAGAACTTCCGGAGGTGCTGGATGTTCCAAGCGTTCGGGATGGGCACCCCCTCCTGAGTCTCCAAGCGTGTGCCACCAGGCCTGGAGACATGAACAACCTTGAACGGGCCCTCCCACATGGGCGAGAGCTTGTGCAGCCATTCCCTGGAGAGCACCCGCATGAGCACGTGGTCACCTACCTCGAGGGTCCTGGGGCAGATGCTGCGGCAATGGTACCGCCGCAACGCCTGTTGGTATCTTGTTGCCCAAAGCACAGCCTCCCGACGGTGTTCCTCCCCCAGCACGAGGTCCATCCCCCGCAGGGCGTCCTGCTGTGCTTCGTCGAAAGCTAGGACCCACGTGAAGCGACGCCTGACCTCATGAGGGAGGACCACCTCAGCTCCGTAGATGAGGAAGAACGGGGTTTCGCCGGTCGACTGGGCTGCGGTTGTACGGATGGACCATAGCACGGACTGGAGCTCGTCGTACCAGCCCCTGCAGCCGGCCTCCAGCTTCTTCTTGAAGGTCCTGGTTTTGAGGCCTTTCAGGACTTCTGCGTTGGCACGTTCGGCCTGGCCGTTGCTCCATGGGTGTGCCACCGAAGCGTAGCATATCTGTGTTCCAAGGTTAGCACAATATGTTTTGAAGAGATTGCTGGTAAACTGCGAACCGTTGTCGGTGATTGTCAGGACCCCGATCCTAAGTTACACTGATCTAGCATGTAACACATCATATCACTTTGCGGCCTCACGCACGGTATTCCCACGGGTGCCACCTTACCTGGCCCGGGACCGTTTGCGTATTTTGGCTCTCGTATATGATAGTGCCGCTAGCATCCATATGACAAAGAACCCGAGCTGACATGGCTAGTCATGAACCCAAAGTGGCACTAACTTACAGGGACAGGCATACATGACCCAACAACGAACGTGTCGGTCATCAGCGAGTGAATCCGGGCTGTAGCAACTGGGCTAGCAGGACTCTGGTAAACCGGGCTGTAGCAGGCTAACAGGACTCCGGTAGACACCGCGTGACATTTCCCCAAAGGGACAGACACAGGAACGAAGAAGGACACATGCCGGCCAGCCTAAGTGTTCCGGAGCAGTAGCAAGCTACCATGGCTCAGTGGAAACACTAGGAGACATTTCCCAGTAAGAGAGGCTACTAAGGATAAACAACTAGATAGTTAGATCCCACACATACCAAGCATTTCAATAACATACACACAATATGCTCGATATGTGCAAATACAACATGGCATCACAACATGACTCTACAACTCAAGTATTTATTCAATAGGCTCTGAGGAGCGAGATATTACAAACATGGGTCTCATGACCCAACACTCAGAGCATACAAGTCAAAGCACAAGCGGAAGCTTAACATGTCTGAGTACAGACATCTACAAATGAAAAAGGCTGAGAAGCCTTTCTATCTACCAGATCCTGCTGAGGGCACAAGATCGTAGCTGAGGTAACAAGCTAAACGTCGAAGTCCACACGGTACTACTAGCGAGACTGAAGTCTCTCTGCGAAAACATAAATTAAGCAACGTGAGTAGAAATGTACCCAGCAAGACTTACATCAGATCTAACTACACATGCATCATTATCAACAAGGGGATGGTGGGGTTTAACTGCAGCAAGCCAGCTTTGACTCGGTGGCTATCCTGTACTACGACTGCAAGTAACTCTCTTGAGGTGGCGCACACGAGTCCACATATTCACCATATCAATACACCACTATGGATCCGCTCCCGTCTCCCTACGAGAACGCCATCCATAGCACTCACGCTTATCTTGCGCATTTTAGAGTATCCACTTTCACTTGTCTATGAACTGTACAGGCAACCCAGAAGTCCTTTACCGCAGACACGGCTATTCGAATAGATAATGTTAACCCTGCAGGGGTGTACTTCTTCACACACGCTCTCACCACTTACCGCCGTTTAAACGCCATGTACTCGGCAACCTTCAAGCGGAAGCCGAGCGAGGGTGTCGGCCATGACCTGACTAACCACACAAGTCTCTCGTCCAGGTTTATCGCCTATTCGGGTTCCATCCGCAAGGAGATCCGGCCGAGGTGTCGCTCACGGCCCCAAACGATGTGTGCAGGGTTCCCAAGCCCACCTCGACGGGTGGATCTACGCTTGGTACACCGTGCCATGGTGCCTAGTCTGTCCCAAGCCCACCTGTACCGGGTGCCACTTGGTAGACTACTAACACTACCTACAAACACCAGAAACTAGTTGCAACTCCTGGACAGAGATCAAGTTGATTAATAAGTCGAGAGAGTCAATTAAGGATCCCAATGTATCGTAGTAGCTGTTCATGGATCACAAACACAGAACTCAGTTCCTGAGGACGGCTGCAATGAGACAACCCACCATGTACTCCTACATGGCCTCTCACCGCTACCTTTACCAAATCGTGTTCACACACTTAGCTCTCAACAGTAGGACATGTTCACACACCTCCGATTCATTCCCAATGAATCAGACCTGACTCAACTCTAAGCAGTAGCAGGCATGACAAACAAGCATGAATGAGTAGGCACATCAGGGCTCAAACAACTCGTACTCATGCTAGTGGGTTTCATCTATTTACTATGGCAATGACAGGTCATGTAGAGGATAAGGGGGTTCAACTACCGCAGCAAGTAATAGTTGAATCGTTGTTGTCCTAATACAGTAAAAGAGAGCAGGAGCGAGAGAGTGGGATTGTATCGGAATGAACAAGGGGGTTTTGCTTGTCTGGCACTTCTGAAGATAGCATTGAGTCTTCATCAGTGTCAACGATCTCATCGTCGGAGTCACGTCTATCGAGAGGGGACAAACACCGACAAACAAGGAAGAACATAATCAGTGCAATGCAAAATATGATGCATGATCATGACATGGCAATATGATGTGGTTTGAAATAATGCAACTAGCAGCAAGTTAAATGGAGTTTGTTTGAACCCTAAGTTCAAATTCAAACTCCATATGTTGTTCTGAATTGTCCTAAACAGTAGTCATAAGTTGTTCTAACATGCATGAAAATGGTACGGATGGATAGATTGGATTTTTCTGATCATTTTTCATATATAAATTATTTAATTTGGAGTTACGGTTGATTTCTATGAATTTTAGAAGTTTAGATCATTTTCTGGAATTTCCTGAATTATTTTAAATCCAGAAACAATTACTGCGTCAGCATTGCGTCACTGTGACGTCAGCAGAGTCAACAGGGCTGCCCCTGGTCAAACCTGACCAGGGGGTCCCACTGGTCAGTGTCATGGTGCTCGTTAGGGTCGCTGACGTGTGGGCCCAGTCAACGGCCACGTCAGCGTGGTCAACTCAGGCATGTGGGTCCCGCTGGGTTTTTAAACTAACCTAAACAGAAACAAAACTAGGATTAATTAGGGAGTGGGGCCCATGCGTCAGTGGCCCAGGGGGTTAGTTAGCGGTGTGATTAGGCCCTAATCACGGCCACATCGGCAGTCGCCGGCGCCTTGCCGGCGGCGACCTCAAACCGCGGTGGAAACTCGCCGGAAAACTGCCACGGGGCTCGGTTTTGCACGTGGTTTGCGTCTACAGGGAGCTGAAGGTGTCGCGCATCCAGAGGTGGCGACGGATGGAGCTAGGGTGGCCGGAGATAGCCGGAACGGAGCTCGCGGCGGCGGCCGGAGTTCGGATTAGCACGGGCGAGGCGCTGCGCTTGGCTGACGGGCGAGCTAAGCGGCGGGGCGGATTGTTGGGAGCTCCAGGAGCACGCTGGTGCCACTGGACCGGGCGGAGGTGCTCAGGAGCGAGGACCTCACCGGCCATGGCGGACTGCGGCTTCGGTCGTCAGTGAAGTAGGAGCTACAGCGTGAAAACGGAACAACGGAGAGGGGGTTCGAGGGAGAGGCTTACGGCGGTTGCAACGGTGTAGACGACGAGCTCGGGGAAGGTCCAGCGCGGGCAGAACGGCGGCGACGATCTCGGGCGGCCGGAGGTGAAGACGACGGCGATGCCGGCGTTCTAGGGCCTCCGGCATCGTACAGCTCGGTGGAGAGGACGAGGGGACCGAGGCGGTTCTTCTGGACAACTCAGGGGAGATATGCGATGGCGGTGGGCGCGGTGGTGGTGAACGGCGTCGACGGCAGCGCTCGGTTGCGAGAGGGAGAGAGAGCAGAGGAGGGGAGAGCATTCGGGAGAGAGTGAGAGGGCCCGGGGGGTGCGTGGCGTCTCCGTGGCATCGTCTAGGAGCACCGGGGAGGATCCAGGCAGGCAGGGAGGTGGCGTGGCGAGCTCGGCGGCGTCGCGGTGTCCCTCCTCTGCCTACTGGCAGAGGTAGGCGATGACTGGCACTGGGCCAGTGGGCTGGGCTGGCCAGGTAAGTGGCCCAGGTAGGTCCTTCTCTCTCTCTCTCTCTTTCTTTTATTTCTATTTTTATTTTGTTCTGTAAGTTTGTGGCATTACTAAAAATATCTAGGCACTTTCAAAAATCACCAAACTGTGCATGCCCAATGTTTAGAATATATCCAACATGGAACATTTTGGTTTGGGATTATTTGGACATTTAAAATATTTACTAGCATTTAAATGCCCAAATGCAATTAACTAATGATTTAATCCAGTGACCCTCTGTTGTCCTAGAAAAGTGTGCACCATTTTTGTCAGAGGTTCTAGACCAAGGCAAAGATGATGAACATTTTAGTAGGGCATTTTGGTTTCATTGAAAATGATTTTAGTAAACCCTAGTTGGTTTAAGGGGGGTGCTGGGGGTTCTGTCATCTCCAATTCAACTTAAATAAAATTTAAACATGATGCAACAAGATGCAAACACTAGGCAGCACCAGAAGCTAGGGATGTGACAACTCACCCCCACTAAACAAAAATCTCGTCCCGAGATTCAAGCATAGGGTAAGATGAAGGGGAAAACACAACTAACGAAATCTTCACGATCTAGGTTGCACTTCAAATGAACGTTGATTCAATCACCATCTTTGTCTTGTCGTCTTGCTCTGAGAACTCCAGCCAACATGACAACGAGAGGAGGAGACTCTAGAAGGATCGATCTTCTCGAAGATCGAACAACTTAGGATCAACTCGCGGAATGAGGCATAGCAACACCACTCGAGCTGAGACACAAAACACACATCTAGAGGGATGGAGTGGAACAAATGACGAGGGTTCACTAGGTAGACAACAATTCCACGCTTAAAAGGGTGGTGAATGGTTTTCAACTCAGCGAGGAGTTGAGTTGCCATGATGCCACAGCGGGACATCCTGGAGGAGGGTGATTCATAGATTATTACCTTAAGTGGCAAAAAGAATTACCTTTGATTCAGAGATCATCGAAAATCTTTTATACCAACCTAAGGCAATTCTCGAGCGACCATTTGGAGGGGTTCGGTAGAATGGCATACCCGGATTAGAATGGATGATGTGGATTGCCTTGTTGAAAACAACACAAGGGATGATTTTAGTAACTGGGGAGAAGCTCAACAGTAGAGAGTGAGTCCACTATTTGAAAAGTTATAGCATAACCGAGGAAACTGAGAGCAATCCCAGTTAGTGCCGATGATAACACCTAGCGCTTGTGCATGCTCTCAAGAATTGAGCATTTCCATATTCATCAATGCTTTACCAATATCCGTGTCAAGGGTCCTGGCAACACAACGTACTACCATGATGAACAGCAATGGACGATGCAGATACAAAGGAAGATAACCTTCTCAGATTTCACCTTAGCGAGGCCAAGGAAACAGAATCTGGATGATCGACCGAGAGACATTTAGCACTCCGCTTCTAATGTTCTCCTTGATGTGCCAGCGCAACCCATTTATTAACTGGGTTGATATCTAGGACATCAAGTAAAGGTCAGACTTCGGGATCACAAAAATCATAAGAAATAACTACGGAAGTAAATCCATAGGAAATCCTCATGGGGAGGTGGCCAACTTCCTCAATCAAGATACTACAATAATAGGTCTTCCGGCTGGGTGTGTTGGCCACGACATCCACTTAACCGGTTATAGAGAGACCATTATTATAGCTCTTGGGAAAGGTTCCAACAATCATATCTGCCTGATATTCAGATCTGGTTGGTGTTAGGATATTCCAGACTCATCGAGTCTAGGAAGAAAAATGAAAGTTTGCAACACAAATCGACGAGATGATGTTGCGAGATTCTCGAGAAATGAACTACGATAGTAAGCTCCAAAACATGAGCTGGTTCTGCTACAAACATGTGAACACGTTGTCCCAGACAAAACATGATCACATGGTAGTCTTACAATAAAACACTACCGAGTTCTGATAGGGAACCATCATCAATGACATCGAAGTCTCCATGCGTGGAAGTCCAAAGAGTTCACCTTGGACAGACTCCTTTATCTTTGAACAACTCAATCAATGGCTTGGTGTGCTAGGAAACCCATATAGAATGGAGGCATACCCTGCCACACGAATACAACATCGCAATACATAAGAGCATCATCCGACTACGGATGAAACACAAACAGAAACTCAAACGACATCCACCCTGCTAGCCCAGGCTGCCGACCTGGAACCAATCCCCTGATCGAAGAAGCAGAAGAAGAACTCAACGCAAGCAAGCATCGCTCTCGCGTCATGACCATCGCGCAACCTGTACCTGCAACTGTTGTTGTAGGAATCTGTGAGCCACGAGGACTCAGCAATCCCATTACCATGGGTATCAAGACTAGCAAAGCTTAAAGGGAAAGGAAGGGGTAAAGTGGTGAGGCTGCAGCAGCGACTAACCATATATGGTGGCTAACATACGCAAATAAGAGCGAGAAGAGAGTAAGCAGAATGGTCATGAAGCTAGCAATGATCAAGAAGTGATCCTGAACTCCTACTTACATCAAACAAACACAGAAACCGTGTTCACTTCCCGGACTCCGCCGAAAAGAGACCATCACGGCTACACACATGGTTGATGCGTTTTAATTCGGATCTGGTGTCAAGTTATCTACAACCGGACATTAACAAATTCCCATCTGCCTATAACCGCAGGCATGGCTTTCGAAAGATTATACCCTGCAGGGGTGTCCCAACTTAGCCCATGACAAGCTCTCGCTATCAACGAAGGAATAGACCTTCTCCCAGGAAGACCCGATCAGACTCGGAATCCCGGTTTACAAGACATTTCGACAATGGTAAAACAAGACCAGCAAAGCCGCCCGATGCGCCGACAAATCCCGATAGGAGCTGCACATATCTCGTTCTTGGGGCAACACCGGATGAGACTAGCTACGAGTAAAACCAACCCTCAAGTTGCCCCGAGGTGGCCCCGCAGGCAGCTCAGTTCGGACCAACACTTAGACAAGCACTGGCCCGGGGGGGCTAAAATAAAGATGACCCTTGGGTTGGCCGACTCAAGGGAAAGGGTAGGTGGTGGTGAGGCAAGTGGTAAAACCAAGGTTGGGCCTTGCTGGATGAGTTTTATTCAAATCGAACTGTCAAGGGGGTCCCATAAATCACCCAACCGTGTAAGGAACGCAAAATCCAGGAACATAACACCGGTATGACGGAAACTAGGGCGGCAAGAGTGGAACAAAACACTAGGTAAAAGGCCAAGTCTTCCACCCTTTACCAAGTATATAGATGCATTAATAATAATAAGAGATATTGTGATATCCCAACCAAAATCCTGTCCACCATGGAGAAAACTTCAACTTCACCTGCAACTAACAACGCTATAAGAGGGGCTGAGCAAAGCGGTAACATAGCCAAGCAATGGTTTGCATAGGAAAGGTGTCAAAGGTTAGAGGCTGACATGGCAATTTGGGATGGCTTGATAAACAGGTAATAGGTAGCGCAGCATAGCGATAGAACGAAGCAACTAGCATAGGAATGATAGTAGTGAGATCCAGGGTAGCGGTCATCTTGCCTGAAATCCCGCAAGGAAGAAGAACGAGACCATGAAGAAGACGAACGGATGAAGCCGAACCAAGCGTAGACGAACGAATCCTCACGATCGTAACGAAACAGGAACTATCGAGAAGAAACACACAACATAGGTAAACACACCACACATGAACATGACATGATGCACAATGCAAGTATGATGCAAGACAAGGCTACATGAAGCTACTCATGGCAAGAGATGATACAAACAAGAGCAACACATCAAGGCAAGTTTAAATGAGGCCGGAAACAACATATAAGAATTCCGGTAAGTCCTCATATGCATATTTCTAAATTGGTCCAGATCTGAATAAACCTTATGTTCAAGTTGTTAAACATCAAGTTAAGATGCACAAAGATGATCTACACGAGATTCTAGTCAAGTTACATATAAAGTTCATTTAGTTCGGAGCTACGGCCTAGAAGATATGAGCAAAACAAGTTAAACATGGCATTGATGCAAAATGCATACAAACATCAAGCAAACACACCAAAACAAGGATGCAACATGATAATATGAAACTATATGCAAAATCAAGCAAGTTTCATATAGAGCACACTCAAAACGGAGCAACGGTTCATCACACACACATGAAACAAGTTTAAAGGACAAGTTGTCCAAAACAGCAACTAGGCATATTGCAAGCATCAAAACAACATACTACAGCACCCCAACATGAGAACAAAAGGCATGGGCATGATGTACAGGTAAAGCACAACAAAACATGAATACTGAGCTATCTCTAGAAATCACTAGAGCATGCTCAAACACACATGGTAAGATTGCAAGTTATAACAATTCAGACTTTGCAGAAAATAACATCACGATGTAATGTTTAGAGCTATCAAACAACATGTTACAGGAACTTATCATGGCAAACAAAGGCATGGCATGGTACTACTAAATGCACAGATCAAAATTCCCTTAGTGGCCATAAGCCAAAAATGATCAGAAAATATGATGGCACCCACGTAAACATGGCAAGTTATATTATAGATTCAAACATGGCAGAAACAGAATTATGAAGGCATGTAGATCAGCTTGTGCAACTCACTACAGAGCAAAACATGGCAAGGCAAGGCACCCAACAGTAATAAAACATATTTGAGAAGCTAGGCATAGCAAGAGCAAGGTCATAGGGTGCATGGGTCACTAGCAAAACACATGGGAACAAGTGAACTTAATGTTAACAGGCTGGCAGCAACATTATGAAGCAACTTTGGAGCAACATATGAACAATCTACAGCAAGCTATAAATGCAACCAGGAGCATGTATGGTTAGAGGATGACATGTAAAACAAAACATGTTTATAAAACATCACCATATTATGCATAGAATAATTAGTAGCAACATGTTTATATAGCATCACGAAATAACAGATTCAGCCTAGCAAAACAGCAACATCATGTACACTACTTAACAAGCTCGATCCACTCACCACAAGTCATTGCATGACAAGATAAGCATAGCATCATCAAGAAGACATGTTTATGTAACCAACCAAGGCAAGAATAAGTTCATAGCATGCAAGGATCAACTATAGCAAGCTTGGCCAAATTGAATAACAAGTAAACAATCTGCCAGGAAACATTTTGAAGCAAAAGTAGAGCACGAAAATGACATGCTAGACTACTCCATAATTTCAACCAAGGGCATGAATGGATAGACAGTAACCACATATTCAAAACACACTTACTGAAGTATCTCAAAATATGCATGGATCTCTCTGTAGCATCAGGTTTACATGGCATCAAAATTACAGCAGAACAGGGATAAAATCAGCAACATCACGATGCCTAGTTTGCATGCTTGTTCTAGTCACCACATTGATCACAAAAATACATGGTAAGCACCTCTGTAAAGAAGACATGGCATAGTTCAAAACACATGTAGACATTAACCTCATAGGATTCACACATCAATCATGGCAAAAATGACAAAAGAGCTCGTTCTGTTAACAGACAGCAGAAAACATCATGAAGCACTCTTACAACAATGATTCAGGCATCAAGATGAGCTCAAATGAATATGATTCAATGGAATGAAATGATGTACTCATCTAGGCAAACAATTTGACATATTATACGCACGAAACGGAGCTATGAATGCAGAGATACGGCATGATGAACATGGCATGATTATGTATAAAATCTGGGACTTAGTCGTTTTCAGGAAAAAACAGGGTGAGCGCGATTCAGCTATAACGTGCATCGGGCGGGGGATAGACAGGTGGCTCACCATGGGCCAAGCCCCAGAAGGGGGAGGAGGCAGGCCGACTTGGGAGAGCTGGGCCGAGGCCCACGCGAGCGCTGCTGGGCCGGGCCCATCCGGACGCAGCTCCCGCCCGAGGCGGAGCACGACGGCGCCGGCGGCGATTGGCGAGCGGCGGAAGGGGCTGCGAGCGGCCGATCCGGGTGCGGGCTCCCCAGATCTGGCCGGACTCCGGCACAGGGCGGCGCCGGGAGGCGCAGAGACGGCTGGGCGTGCGGGGTCCGGCGAGGGGAGGTCGAGGTGGCGCGGGCGACGGGAGGAGGCGGCACCGGC